>NC_091285.1:276841224-277191207 GCF_032444005.1 Ranitomeya imitator | reverse complement strand
GTGGGGTCCTTACTGCGTCAGCGCTTGCGCAGTCTATAAAGGCTACGTACAGAGTGACGCTCCCAGCGTTATATTATAGATTTTGGAGTAAAATGTAAATTGTTCTTTTATTCTATAAACTTCTGACAACATGTCTCAGAATTTTCAAGCAATACATTTTGTATTTTTATTCTGTAAAGGAGAAATGGTAAAAATTAAAGGGCCACTGTCACCCCCCTCCAGCCGTTATAAACTAAAAGAGCCACCTTGTGCAGCAATAATGCTGCATTCTAACAAGGTGGCGCTTTTAGTTTTTGGTTCATGTATTCCCAAAATAAAGTGTTTTGAAACTTATCCAAAATACCTGTCTTTCGCCAGGGAGGCGGGTCCTCACTCCCCAGCTTGAACCGCTACTCTGCCTCCTCCTAGCAATCGCCGGGAAAGAATTGCTAGGAGGCACGATCAGCTGAATATACAGACGCTGTAAGGCGGGGGACCTGGGTGAGTGGCTGACACACGCAGTGCGCATGCCCAGGAATCCTAGCCCCGCACTGTGCATAATGCATAACACACTGCGGGGCTGGGATTCCCAAGGTGGGTGGCCACACTGCCTGCACAGGTGCAGTCTGCAAGCCTGGCTGGGACGTCAGACGACCAGAGCTCACTGTGCCTGCACAACACAGTAGTACACAGCGCAGGCGCCGGTTTTGAAGCGAAAACAGCGCGGAGGGGGCGGTGCCGAAAGCCCCTGAAGATTTGAGTGATGGCAGAGTAGCGGTTCAAGCTGGGGAGTGAGGACCTGCCTCCCTGGATAAAGACAGGTATGTTGGATAAGTTTCAAAACGCTTTATTTTAATACATGAACCAAAAACTAAAAGAGCCACCTTGTTAGAATGCAGCATTACTGCTGCACAAGGTGGCTCTTTTAGTTTATAATGGCTGGAGGGGGGTGACAGTGGCCCTTTAAAAACAAAACCGTGCTTTCAGACCTCAAATAATGCAAAGAAAACAGGTTCATAATCATTTAGAAACAACAATACTAATGTTTTAGCTCAGGAAGAGTACAGAAATCAATATTTTGTGGAATAACTATGATTTTTAATCACAGCTTTCATGCGTCTTGGCATGCTTTCCACCAGTCTTTCACACTGAATCTGGCGCAAACATGTAAGCCGTTCTTCTTTGTTTGATGGCTTGTGACTATCCATCATCCTTTTGATTACATTCCAGAGGTTTTCAATGGGGTTCAGGTCTGGAGATTGGGCTGCCCCTGACTGGGTTTTGTTGCAGTGGTCTCACAATTTTTGCCAGAGCTGTATATACGATGGGGGAAATAAGTATTTGATCCCTTGCTGATTTTGTAAGTTTGCCCACTGACAAAGACATGAACAGTCTATAATTTTAAGGGTAGATTATTTTTAACATTGAGGGATAGAATATCAAATATAAAGTGCAGAAAGTCACATTGTATAAATTTATTTGTATTTTGCAGTGAGAAATAAATATTTGATCCCCTACCAACCATTAAGAGTTCTGGCTCCTACAGACCATTTAGACGGTCCTAATCAACTCATTACTTGCATTATAGACAGCTGTCTTACATAGTCACCTTTATAAAAAAAAAAAATAAAAAAGACTCCTGTCCACAGACTCAATCAGACTCTAATCTCTAAGGAGCTTTATAAGGATGTCAGGGACTGGATCATAGACCTACACAAAGCTGGAATGGGCTACAAAACCATAAGTAAGGCACTGGGTGAGAAGGAGACAACTGTTGGTCTGGGGCACCAAGCAAAATCTCACTTCATGAGCTACCCTTGATCATGAGGGAAGTGAGAGATCAACCTAAAACTACACAGGGGTGACTTGTTAACGATGTCAAGGCAGCTGGGACCAAAGTCACCAAGAAAACCATTGGTAACACATTAAACCGTAAAAGTTTAAAATCCTGCAGTGCCAGCAAGGTCCCCCTGCTCAAGAAGGCACATGTGCAGGCCCATCTGAAGTTTGCCAATGAACACCTGGATGATTTGTGAGTGGTTGGTAGAAGGTGCTGTGGTCAGATGAGATAAAAATTAAGGTCTTTGGCATTATCTCAACTCGCCGTGTTTAGAGGAAGAGAAATGCTACCTATGACCCAAAGAACAGCCATGTACAGAGCCATGTACCATAAAATCCTGATTGACCTCTTTCCCTCTACCAGGACATTAAAAATGGGTCGTGACTGTATCTTCTAGCAAGAGAATGACCCAAAACATACAGCTATGGCAACAAAGGAGTGGCTCAAAAAGAAGCACATTAAAGGGACACTGTCACCTGAATTTGGAGGGAACAATCTTCAGCCATGGAGGCGGGGTTTTGGGGTTTTTGATTCACCCTTTCCTTACCCGCTGGCTGCAATATTGGATTGAAGTTCATTCTCTGTCCTCCGTAGTACATGCCTGCACAAGGCAGTCTTTATTAGATGCTCACCTTATGTGAGCTTGCTGAGGGAAGATGGGCAGAATAGATTGTGTTGGAGCCAAAGAGAGAGTATCTAAACTGCACAGGCTGTGCTCACCAAAATACAAGTATTACGAGTTACTATGGAGGATGGCTGTTCTGTGGGTTTGAAATAGGACTAGATTAGTTGTGTCTAAAGTAGCCAATGACTATATCATTTAGTTAGTGCTAAGGTGTTGAATTTCAGAAGATTGAGGGTATGTGCACACGTTCGCGTTTTTTCGTGATAAAAACGCATTAGAAACCGCAGACATATGCATCCTATTATTTAGAATGCATTCTGCAATTTTTGTGCACATTATGCGTTTTTTTCCGCTAAAAAAACGCATTGTGGTAAAAAAAAGCAGCATGTTCATTAATTTTGCGTTTTTTTGCGTTTTTCCCGCTATTCTATGCATTGGGAAAAAACGCATCAAAAACTCTCAAAAAACGTGTCAAACGCGAAAAAAACGCATGCGGATTTCTGGCAGAAATGTCCGGTATTTGTCAGGAAATTTCTGCTAGAAAATCCTGACGTGTGCACATACCCTGAGGATGCTTGGAAAAAATCTTGGGACACTGTTGGGGGAGGAATGTATGACGGTGGAGGAAAGAAAGATGTCTTGTGAAGATTGAAGATTGCATGCAGCAAAGTATTAAATTAGTTTGTAGATGTATGGAGAAGACAGATTATGGATGGCCTTGTAAATCATTGGTTAGTAATTTAAATTCGATTTTCAGGAGAATTGGAAGCTAGTAAAGGGATTGGAGGAGTAGCGAAGGGAGAAGTTGATTAATTGGGCAACAGAATTTGCAGTGGTGCAAAAGTGTTCATGTCACGCTCGCGCCCTAACTGGGTGGCGCGAACGAGGGGATTGTGGCCCCACTGTGCCACCAACTATACTATCCTGGAAGGGGTGTGATTAAGCATCTACCTTAGTGTTCACTGGAGCCTCTGATGGTGAGGTCAGGCTTGTGCAGCAGGTATCTGCCAGGTACCACTCCAGGGTGGTGTCTGGCTGTAGCAGCTGATCCCACTGAGGGACAGAACACAAGTGACAGGTGCAAGCAAGTATGGATAGGCATAACTGGTTCTCAGGCGGGCACGGCTGGCACTCTGGAAGGCAGACTGGCACTCTTGGCAGGCGGGCACTCTTGGCAGGCAGGAGGGCACGGCTGGTAGGCAGGCAGGCATAAAACAGTGAAGGAATCGGGATGGTAATGGGTAGGGCAGGAACACAGGCAGGTACGAGTAGGGAACAGATAAGAACCAGTTCAGACTGGAGGGACAGGAACTGCTTCAGGAGACACGGGAACATGGGTGGGTAAGAGTAGGATAAGGGAGCAGGTAGGAACCAGTACAGACTAAAGGAGCCGAACCATGGGATGCAGAGCAGAACTGCAGGAATCTGGGCAGAGCATGACCGCAGGAGGCGGGGCAGAGCGGAGCCACAAGTTGCACAGCAAAGAACAGAGCCGCAAGGTGCGGAGCAAGGAGCAGAAGGAGTGAAAACAGCAGGATAGGAAAGGCTAAATACAGGGATACAAACACAGGATCAAGTACAGTACCGAGGATTCAGGCCAGGGAATGCAGCCTCCTGGGAGGCAGAAATCAGAGACACAAAATACAGGCATGGGGGCCAGGGTACAAAGCCCCCTGGGTGAAAGAGACAGGAGAAATTTGACAGCACCTGGCAAGTCAGTAGCCAAAGATAGACTGACAGAGATTGTTGTCGCCCTAAGCATGCAGCCAGGAAGTATGCAGCAAGCAAGGACATGAGGCACAGAGCATGGAGCCGGCAGAGGACAGAACTCACAGCATGGCCCGAAGTGGTAAGTAAGATGATGTATCTGCCTGATGGGAGATGGAAAGCCATGTACTGAAGCCGGCAGGGATGTTACAGTTAGTTGGAGACTATAGAGGAGGATATTGCAGTAGTCAAAGAGGAAGATGATAAAGGGCATGTACTACTATTTTTGTTTATTTGGTGTTGAGGAAAGGGTGGATTTTGGAAATATTTTAGCGTTGGAATCAGCTGGAGGGTGGTATGGGATTGGATGTGAAGAGTCAGAGTCAAGGGTTACATTGAGTCAGCCAACTTGTGATATTGAGGAGAGTGTGTGGTAAATTACTGTGATGATTAGGTGTGGTAAGTGGGTTAACTGACAGAGGATAGATGACTTCAGTTTTGTCCATGATGAGTTTTAGAAATTGTGGTTATTAGGAGGATATAGCAAATAGACACTCTGTGATTCTTGACAGTTGTTTGTTGACATCTGGCCTAGAAAGGTAGATTTGAGTGTCATCAGCATATAGGTAGTACTGGAGGCCGTGCAATTTTATGAGTTCTCCTGGGCTAAAGGTATAAGTGAATGAGTGATCTAAGGACAGATCCTTGAGGGACACCAATAGAGAGATGGCATGATGATGAAGTATTGTTGAACTCATGCCAAGGGAAGAGTATTTGTAGTAGGAGGAAAAGGTCCACTGAGTCAAAAGCAGAAGAGGAGTAGAGAGTATTGTCTACTAGCTTTGCAAGTAAGTAGTTTGAAACTGATTAGGGCTTTTTCAGTGAAGTGATGTGGATGGAAGCTATTATGTAGGTGTTGAGATGTAGGAGGAGAGTTCAATGATTGTCAAAACTTGTTGAATAGAACAAAAGGGAGTAATGAAATATAGCGAAAGCTGGATGTATACCATATATACTCGAGTATAAGCTTACCCAAGTATAAGCAGAGACCCCTTATTTTGCCACAAAAAACTGGGAAACCTTAATGACTCGAGTATAAGCCTAGGGTGGAAAATGCAGCAGCTACCAGTAAATTTCAAAAATAAAAATAGGTACCAATAAAAGTAAAATTGAGATATCAGTAGGTTGTGTTTTTGAATATCCATATTGAATCAGGAGCCTCATATAATGCTCCATACAGTTCATGATGGGCCCCATAAGATGCTCCATATTAAAATATTCCCCATATAATGCTGCACAAAGGTTAATAAGGGCCCCATAAGATACTCCATAGAGACATTTGCCCAATATAATGCTGCACAAATGTTGATTATGACCTCATAAGATGCTCCATAAAGATATTTGACCCATATGCTGTTGCTGCGATTGAAAAAAAAAAAAATGACATACTCACTTCTCGTCGCTCAGGCCTCAGACACTTGCAATATTCACCTGACCTTGTTCCGGCGCCGCTGTGTCTTCCGCGACCTCTGCACTAACTTTCAGGCAAAGGGCGCGGACTAACCACGTCATCGCGCCCTCTGACCTGAGCGTCACAGCAGAGGGCACGGAAGATGGAGCGGCGCCAGAATGAGGACAGGTGAATATCGCACAGTGCTCCCCCTCCCCATTATACTCACCTGCTCCTGGTGCGGTCCCTGCTTCTAGGGGTGCTGACAGCTTCTTCCTGTGTTGCACGGTCACATGGTACCGCACATTACAGTAATGAATATGCGGCTCCACCCTTATGGGAGTGGAGTCGGGTCCATATTCATTACTGTAATGAGAGGTACCATGTGACCGCTCAACGCTGGAAGAAGCTGCCAGCGCCCGGAGACCATCGGAGATGCAGGGACCGTGTCGGGAGTAGGTGAGTATGTCACAGCCGCCACTCCCCCTCGCCTGCCGACCCCCCTGGGACAATGACTCGAGTATAAGCCGAGAGGAGCACTTTCAGCCTAAAAAAATGGGCTGAAAATCTCAGATTATACTCGAGCATATACGGTAAGTTGTTAATAATGGGGAGAAAATGGAATGGTGATGAAGTAATTACATGTGACTTGAAGAAAATGTTAGCAAATTTTTACTTAGTGATGGTGGAAAGGAGGTTATGGGGTAAGGACATTTAATCTGTTATGCAGAGGGGTTGTGGGGGTTGTACATTAAATCTTTCTGCTGAAATAAGGCATGTAGGAGGGCAACAATGGATGGAGGAATTAAAAGTGTTGAATAACTGTTTGGGGTTATGGGATAGAGAAGATATGAAAGTTGTGAAGTTTTCCTGTTCAGCTAAAGTGAGGGCCTGCTTGAATTTGAAAACTTCATGAATATCGTTGCCTTCGTGTGAGTGCATTTTCTTTCAGCCCTGCTCTACAACCCTGGCCACTTGCCTCAGCTTTTTTGTAAAATTGGTGTGACAGGATTGTCTATTGATTCGTCGCATAATACTATGCACAAGAGGGACGACTTGAGTCAAGACTCAAGAGATGTGAGTAATTTTAGAAAATTGGAACGTCCCTTTTCATTTCAAAAAAGCTTTGGAGGCAGATTCTCATGGAGATCTGTGTCTGGCTCGTAGATTTAAACAGCTAATTTAAATATTAAGAAATATATGGATTTTCTGGAGTATGACAACAAATTGTAGATATCAAGGTATCAAGTATCATTTTATTCAGCTTCCTATGATCTGTGTGCCTATTTAGACAGCTTAGGAAGGTTGGTCTTACTAACAGATTCCCTTTAGTTTCCGTAGTTGGCCTGGACAACTCTGTAAGATGGTTGCAGTTCCAGCTTTGTAAAATTCTTGGATAACTTTTGGTTCAGTATTCTGTCTGCTTAAAGCTTTTCTGATCTTCTTATAACCTTCACCTTTCATATATAAAGAAGTTAGATTCTTTCTCAGGATTCGTGACATTTCTCTTCCAAGTGGCGCCATTGCTGACCACATGAAATGAGAAGGTGTTTTCTTTAAGGAATGACCTTTTGTAGTCAACTCTCTACTGGACACTTGTTTAATGAATAATTATACTTACCAGTGGCTTAATTTTAATTTACCATATAAACTAGAGTATAAGCCGAGATTTTCAGCCCATTTTTTTAGGCTGAAAGTGCCCCTCTTGGCTTATACTCGAGTCATTGTCCCAGGGCGTCAGGGGGAGGGGTAACAGCAGGAGTGGCGGCTGTCACATCATACTCATCCTCTCCTGGTGTGATCTCTGCATGTCCCTGCTTGGTGCAGCAGCTCTTCCTGTGTTCAGCGGTCACGTGGTACCGCTCATTAAAGTAAAGAATATGGATGTGTCTCCACTCCCATAGGCGTGGAGCGCATATTCATTACTTTAATGAGCGGTCACATGGTACCGCTGAACACGGGAACAAGCTGCCGGCGCCAGAGACCATTGGAGAAGCGGGGACATGCAGAGACCATGCCAGGAGTGTGAGTATGACGGGGGGAGGGTGAGCCATGCGATATTTACCTGTCCCTGTTCCACCGCTGGGCTCTGTCTTCCTTGTCCTCTGGCTGTGTCGTTCAGGTCAAAGGGCGCAATGATGTGTTTAGTGCACACTCTCTGCAGAGACCTGGAAGACACAGCGGCACGCGGTGGTGGAACGGGGACAGGTGAATTTCGCAAGTGTCGGGAGCCTGAGCCAGCGGCGACACTGGCACCTGGCCCCCATAGCGTGCCGATGTCTCCGCCTGCTCAGGACACTGGCACCTGGCCCCCAGCAACGAGAGGTGAGTATGTCATTTTTTTTTTTAATTGCAGCAGCGTTATATGGGGCATATTATTCTATGGAGCATCTTATGGGGCCCATCAACCTTTATGGCATATTATTCTATGGAACATCTTATGGGGCCATAATTAACCTTTTATGCAGCATTATATGGAGCATATTTTAATATGGAGCATCTTATGGGGCCATTATTAACCTTTGTGCAGCATTATATGAAGCATCTTATGGGTCCCATCATGAACTTTATGGAGAATTATATGGGGCTCCCGATTCAATATCGATATCCAAAAACACTTAACCTACTGATGTCTTGATTAATTTTACTTTTATTGGTATCTATTTTTATTTTTGAAATTTACCAGTAGCTGCTGCATTTCCCACCCTAGGCTTATACTCGAGTCAATAAGTTTTCCCAGGTTTTTTGTGGCAAAATTAGGGGTCTCTGCTTATACTCGGGTCGGCTTATACTCAAGTATATACGGTAATTCTTGTTAGAATTTTGTAGTTTAAACTTTAACTTTGTGCCAAAGACTCTAATTAGGGTGTACTCCTTTTTGCAACATTGTTTTGAATCAATTTGTTAGGAAAATTACTTTTTTTGGGTGTGCAAATTAACAAATCTTGTTTGCAATCAATTTACCACACTTGTGATAGATAGATAGATAGATAGATAGATAGATAGATAGATTGGAATTGCAACACCAAGTAGAAAAAGTTGTGGATTTATGGAAATTACAGGATGGATAAACATAAATAAAAGATGAAGAAAATTGATGCAAAATTTATAAAACATTTTGATTTATTAAGTATCTAGAATTAGCATGCCGTGCAGAAATCAGAAATACACTTACAGCCTTTGCATGCTATCAGTGAGGTTTTTAATTGTTGTCTGAGGAATGTCCTGCCACCTTGAATGCACTTGAGCACCCAAATCATCAAGATCTGCTGCTCGCATCACCATTTGCTACTGCCGACCAATGATGTCCCAGACGCATGATGGGAGACAAGTCCGGAGATGCTGCAGGGCATGGCAGCACATTTAGACCATGCAAGCTGCTTGCAGTGGGATGACAAATCACATTGTATAATTTTTACATGATTAATTTGCATTTTATTGCATGAAAGAAGTATTAGATACAATAGAAAAACTGAACAGAATATTTGGTACAGGACTCTTTATTTGCAATTACAGAGGTCAGACGTTTCCTGTTGTTCTTTACCAAGTTTACATACACTGCAGCAGGGATTTTGGCCCACTCCACTATACAGATCTTCTCCAGATCTTTCAGGTTTCTGGGCTGTCTTTGGGCAACATTGAGTTTCAACTCTGTACAAATATTTTCTATTGGGTTCAGGTCTGGAGACTGGCTAGGCCACTCCAGGATCTTAAAATGCTTCTTACGGAGCCACTCCTTAGTTGCCATGGCTGTGTTTCAGATCATTGTCATGCTGGAAGATCCAGTCACGACCTTTCTTTAATTCTGTTACTGAGGGAAGGAGGTTGTTGGCCAAAATCTTGCAATACTTGACCTCATCCATCCTCCCTTCAATACAATGCAGTCATCCTGTCCTCTATTATTTTTGGATTCTGTCTCGCACAGTTGAAGTGTACCTACGAGAAAAATTACAGACCTCTCCATTCTTTCTAGGTGGGAAAACTTGCAAAATGCTTATTTTCCCCACTGTATAATACTCTAAAGATACAAAGTCTTCAAACGACATAGCCATCTTCATAGACTTATAATTAGACATTTCTTTGAGAATACTTCTTCAAGGTGTTTATTTTTAACATTGCTGCCAGTACAAGAGGATATACAGGCATGTAATCACATAGGGGTATTCAGCTTTAAAACATAATTTATTATTGCCATTTTCCCCTAGGTAGCTGCAGGACATGCCTTAGAGACAAAAGTTTGTTTAACTTCAGCTGCTTAGATACAAAGACTAAAGGTGAAAATTTCTTTTAATATCGGCTACGGAATGTTGCAAATCACATGCAGAACATATTAGAGTTGAAGTGCTCCAAATGGCACAAATTACTTGCCATCTGACCTGCTATCTATCTATCTATCTGTCTATCTATGTGTGTGTATATAGAGAGATAGATAGAATGCAGGTCAGCTGAGAATATATATATATATATTAGTTACGTCCATATATATTTGGACAGAGACAACATTTTTATAATTTTGGTTATAGACATTACCACAGTGAATTTTAAACAAAACAATTCAGATGCAGTTGAAGTTCAGACTTTCAGCTTTCATTTGAGGGTATCCACATTAAAACTTGATGAAGGGTTTAGGAGTTTCAGCTCCTTAACATGTGGCACAAATATATATGGACATAACTGTATGTATGTCTGTGTATGTATGTACAGTGGGGCAAAAAAGTATTTAGTCAGTCAGCAATAGTGCAAGTTCCACCACTTAAAAAGATGAGAGGCGTCTGTAATTTACATCATAGGTAGACCTCAACTATGGGAGACAAACTGAGAAAAAAAAATCCGGAAAATCACATTGTCTGTTTTTTTATCATTTTTTTTTTTGCATATTATGGTGGAAAATAAGTATTTGGTCAGAAACAAACAATCAAGATTTCTGGCTCTCACAGACCTGTAACTTCTTCAAGAGTCTCCTCTTTCCTCCACTCATTACCTGTAGTAATGGCACCTGTTTAAACTTGTTATCAGTATAAAAAGACACCTGTGCACACCCTCAAACAGTCTGACTCCAAACTCCACTATGGTGAAGACCAAAGAGCTGTCAAAGGACACCAGAAACAAAATTGTAGCCCTGCACCAGGCTGGGAAGACTGAATCTGCAATAGCCAACCAGCTTGGAGTGAAGAAATCAACAGTGGGAGCAATTATTAGAAAATGGAAGACATACAAGACCACTGATAATCTCCCTCGATCTGGGGCTCCACGCAAAATCCCACCCCGTGGGGTCAGAATGATCACAAGAACGGTGAGCAAAAATCCCAGAACCACGCGGGGGGACCTAGTGAATGAACTGCAGAGAGCTGGGACCAATGTAACAAGGCCTACCATAAGTAACACACTACGCCACCATGGACTCAGATCCTGCAGTGCCAGACGTGTCCCACTGCTTAAGCCAGTACAGGTCCGGGCCCGTCTGAAGTTTGCTAGAGAGCATTTGGATGATCCAGAGGAGTTTTGGGAGAATGTTCTATGGTCTGATGAAACCAAACTGGAACTGTTTGGTAGAAACACAACTTGTCGTGTTTGGAGGAAAAAGAATACTGAGTTGCATCCATCAAACACCATACCTACTGTAAAGCATGGTGGTGGAAACATCATGCTTTGGGGCTGTTTCTCTGCAAAGGGCCCAGGACGACTGACCGGGTACATGAAAGAATGAATGGGGCCATGTATCGTGAGATTTTGAGTGCAAACCTCCTTCCATCAGCAAGGGCATTGAAGATGAAACGTGGCTGGGTCTTTCAACATGACAAAGATCCAAAGCACACCGCCAGGGAAACGAAGGAGTGGCTTCGTAAGAAGCATTTCAAGGTCCTGGAGTGGCCTAGCCAGTCTCCAGATCTCAACCCTATAGAAAACCTTTGGAGGGAGTTGAAAGTCCGTGTTGCCAAGCGAAAAGCCAAAAACATCACTGCTCTAGAGGAGATCTGCATGGAGGAATGGGCCAACATACCAACAAAAGTGTGTGGCAACCTTGTGAAGACTTACAGAAAACGTTTGACCTCTGTCATTGCCAACAAAGGATATATTACAAAATATTGAGATGAAATTTTGTTTCTGACCAAATACTTATTTTTCACCATAATATGCAAATAAAATGATAAAAAAACAGACAATGTGATTTTCTGGATTTTTTTTTTTCTCAGTTTGTCTCCCATAGTTGAGGTCTACCTATGATGTAAATTACAGACGCCTCTCATCTTTTTAAGTGGTGGAACTTGCACTATTGCTGACTGACTAAATACTTTTTTGCCCCACTGTATGTGTATATATATAGATATATATACACATACATACAGTTGTGGCCAAAAGTATTGACACCCCTGCAAATCTGTCAGATAATACTCAGTTTCTTCCTGAAAATGATTGCAAACACAAATTCTTTGGTATTATTATCTTCATTTAATTTGTCTTAAATGAAAAAACACAAAAGAGAATGAAGCAAAAAGCAAAACATTGATCATTTCACACAAAACTCCAATAATGGGCCAGACAAAAGTATTGGCACCCTCAGCCTAATACTTGGTTGCACAACCTTTAGCCAAAATAACTGCAACCAACCGCTTCCGGTAACCATCAATGAGTTTCTTACAACGCTCTGCTGGAATTTTAGACCATTCTTCTTTGGCAAACTGCTCCAGGTCCCTGATATTTGAAGGGTGCCTTCTCCAAACTGCCATTTTTAGATCTCTCCACAGGTGTTCTATGGGATTCAGGTCTGGACTCATTGCTGGCCACCTTAGAAGTCTCCAGTGCTTTCTCTCAAACCATTTTCTAGTGCTTTTTGAAGTGTGTTTTGGTTCATTGTCTTGCTGGAAGACCCATGACCTCTGAGGGAGACCCAGCTTTCTCACACTGGGCCCTACATTATACTGCAAAATTTGTTGGTAGTCTTCAGACTTCAAAGTGCCATGCACGCGGTCAAGCAGTCCAGTGCCAGAGGCAGCAAAGCAACCCCAAAACATCAGGGAACCTCTGCCATGTTTGACTGTAGGGACGTCTTCTTTCATTGAATGCCTCTTTTTTTCTCCTGTAAACTCTATGTTGATGCCTTTGCCCCAAAAGCTCTACTTTTGTCTCATCTGACCAGAGAACATTCTTCCAAAACGTTTTAGGCTTTTTCAGGTAAGTTTTGGCAACCTCCAGCCTGGCTTTTTTTATGTCTCGGGGTAAGAAGTGGGGTATTCCTGGGTCTCCTACCATGCAGAGCAGCTTGAACTTGTTTGGATGTTAGTCGAGGTTCTTTATCCAACATCCACACAATCTTGCGTTGAAATCTCTTGTCAATTTTTCTTTTCTGTCCACATCTAGGGAGGTTAGCCACAGTGCCGTGGGCTTTAAACTTCTTGATGACACTGCGCACGGCAGACACAGGAACATTCAGGTCTTTGGAGATGGACTTGTAGCCTTGAGATTGCTCATGCTTCCTCACACTTTGGTTTCTCAAGTCCTCAGACAGTTCTATGGTCTTCTTTCTTTTCTCCATACCTCAATGTGGTACACACAAGGACACAGGACAGAGGTTGAGTCAACTTTAATCCATGTCAACAGGCTGCAAGTGTGATTTAGTTATTGCCAACACCTGTTAGGTGCCACAGGTAAAGGTACCGTCACACATAGCGACGCTGCAGCGATACCGACAACGATCCGGATCGCTGCAGCGTCGCTATTTGGTCGCTGGAGAGCTGTCACACAGACAGCTCTCCAGCGACCAACGATCCCGAGGTCCCCGGTAACCAGGGTAAACATCGGGTAACTAAGCGCAGGGCCGCGCTTAGTAACCCGATGTTTACCCTGGTTACCATCCTAAAAAGTAAAAAAAACAAACGCTACATACTTACCTACAGCCGTCTGTCCTCGGCGCTCTGCTTCTCTGGTCTGGCTGTGAGCGCCGGGCAGCCAGAAAGCAGAGCGGTGACGTCACCGCTCTGCATTCCGGCTGACCGACGCTCACAGCCAGAGCAGGAGGAGTGCAGAGCACAGCGCTGGAGGACAGACGGCTGTAGGTAAGTATGTAGTGTTTGTTTTTTTTTACTTTTAGGATGGTAACCAGGGTAAACATCGGGTTACTAAGCGCGGCCCTGCGCTTAGTTACCCGATGTTTACCGTGGTTACCAGCGAAGACATCGCTGAATCGGTGTCACACACGCCGATTCAGCGATGTCTACGGGGAGTCCAGCGACCAAATAAAGTTCTGGACTTTCTTCCCCGACCAGCGATCTCCCAGCAGGGGCCTGATCGCTGCTGCCTGTCACACTGGACGATATCGCTAGCGAGGACGCTGCAACGTCACGGATCGCTAGCGATATCGTCTAGTGTGACAGTACCTTAAGTTACAGGTGCTGTTAATTACACAAATTAGAGAAGCATCACATGATTTTTCGAACAGTGCCAATACTTTTGTCCACCCCCTTTTTTATGTTTGGTGTGGAATTATATCCAATTTGGCTTTAGGACAATTCTTTTTGTGTTTTTTCATTTAAGACAAATTAAATGAAGATAATAATAACAAAAAATCATTTTCAGGAAGAAACTGAGTATTATCTGACAGAATTGCAGAGGTGTCAATACTTTTGGCCACAACTGTGTGTATATATATATATATATATATACAGTGAGGCAAAAAAGTATTTAGTCAGTCAGCAATAGTGCAAGCTCCACCACTTAAAAAGATGAGAGGCGTCTGTAATTTACATCATAGGTAGACCTCAACTGTGGGAGACAAACTGAGAAAAAAAAAATCCAGAAAATCACATTGTCTGTTTTTTTAACATTTTATTTGCATATTATGGTGGAAAATAAGTATTTGGTCAGAAACAAAATTTCATCTCAATACTTTGTAATATATCCTTTGTTGGCAATGACAGAGGTCAAACGTTTTCTGTAAGTCTTCACAAGGTTGCCACACACTGTTGTTGGTATGTTGGCCCATTCCTCCATGCAGATCTCCTCTAGAGCAGTGATGTTTTTGGCTTTTCGCTTGGCAACACGGACTTTCAACTCCCTCCAAAGGTTTTCTATGGGGTTGAGATCTGGAGACTGGCTAGGCCACTCCAGGACCTTAAAATGCTTCTTACGAAGCCACTCCTTCGTTGCCCTGGCGGTGTGCTTTGGATCATTGTCATGTTGAAAGACCCAGCCACGTTTCATCTTCAATGCCCTTGCTGATGGAAGGAGGTTTGCACTCAAAATCTCACGATACATGGCCCCATTCATTCTTTCATGTACCCGGATCAGTCGTCCTGGCCCCTTTGCAGAGAAACAGCCCCAAAGCATGATGTTTCCACCACCATGCTTTACAGTAGGTATGGTGTTTGATGGATGCAACTCAGTATTCTTTTTCCTCCAAACACGACAAGTTGTGTTTCTACCAAACAGTTCCAGTTTGGTTTCATCAGACCATAGGACATTCTCCCAAAACTCCTCTGGATCATCCAAATGCTCTCTAGCAAACTTCAGACGGGCCCGGACATGTACTGGCTTAAGCAGTGGGACACGTGTGGCACTGCAGGATCTGAGTCCATGGTGGCGTAGTGTGTTACTTATGGTAGGCCTTGTTACATTGGTCCCAGCTCTCTGAAGTTCATTCACTAGGTCCCCCCGTGTGGTTCTGGGATTTTTGCTCACCGTTCTTGTGATCATTCTGACCCCACGGGGTGGGATTTTGCGTGGAGCCCCAGATCGAGGGAGATTATCAGTGGTCTTGTATGTCTTCCATTTTCTAATTATTGCTCCCACTGTTGATTTCTTCACTCCAAGCTGGTTGGCTATTGTAGATTCAGTCTTCCCAGCCTGGTGCAGGGCTACAATTTTGTTTCTGGTGTCCTTTGACAGCTCTTTGGTCTTCACCATAGTGGAGTTTGGAGTCAGACTGTTTGAGGGTGTGCACAGGTGTCTTTTTATGCTGATAACAAGTTTAAACAGGTGCCATTACTACAGGTAATGAGTGGAGGAAAGAGGAGACTCTTAAAGAAGAAGTTACAGGTCTGTGAGAGCCAGAAATCTTGATTGTTTGTTTCTGACCAAATACTTATTTTCCACCATAATATGCAAAAAAAATTATAAAAAAACAGACAATGTGATATTCTGGATTTTTTTTTCTCAGTTTGTCTCCCATAGTTGAGGTCTACCTATGATGTAAATTACAGACGCCTCTCATCTTTTTAAGTGGTGGAACTTGCACTATTGCTGACTGACTAAATACTTTTTTGCCCCACTGTATATATATATATATATATATATATATATATATATATATATATATATATATATATATATATATATATATATATTTTTTTTACTTAAAGGGGTTATCCACTGCCTGAACTGGTGCTATTTCAACGATGTTGGCACAGAGACTTGTATCACATTTACACGTGAGCCCTGCTGTCAATAATGGGTTGCAGTGCTGATGTGACAAAGCAGTGTCACGCAAACTCTGATAGATCTGGTATGGGAGGTGGGATATATATTATTTCTATTTAACAGGGGGAACTATTTCATTTAAAAAGGTGACAACCTTTTTAACCACTTGTCTAAAATGAGCCATCAGATCTTGTGTCAATTGCTTCTCCTAATCAATATCTTCTTCTCTGCTAATTCTACACCACTAAATGTGTCCCATTTTATCCTTTACCTATGAGGAATGCTTCTGTAAACTGTCAGTGCTGATCTTCATCTGTTTCTCACCATGGATACTGCTTCATGTAAAGTGGTTAGTGTGACAAAAGGGGGAGAATAAATATAGGGTGAGGACCACAACCCTTGTTCTCTGGGTGCACTGTAATCGTCTGAATCCCATTGGCGGTCTTGCTCTGCCTTACAAGGGATGTGTGAAATGGAGATTGGGAGTTTGGTACACACAGCATGGACTCCTGTCAATTAGGAGAACTGCATCTATATTTAGAAGGCAACACATGGGAAAGCAGCCTGATTGCGGGGCGTGTGTGGCGCTAACATAGCCACTTATTGTGCTTCGCCTGCATTCAGTGCTGTCTCCGAGCGGCTGCTGCTGCGCTATTGTCAGCGAGAATGACTCCTGCTTAGATGACACCACTTGTAATCATAGTTATGCAACCACACTGTGCCGGATAGCTGGCATAAGAGCTCGTTCTATGCGAGAAACGGCTTTTACATCCTGTGCAGTACTGTGCGCACACGTATGGTGCCTGACACAGCCTAACATAGCATTCAGGAAGGTTGGATAAATTATGCAGAAAAGTCTAAGTCGCCGATCTCTGGAATAATTGGACCGGAGACCATTAATAATACCTGTGGTTTGCCGTAGTGCATTGATTCCTGTGAGATCTTTGCTGCTATTTGCATTGATGAATGACTAACAGTCCTGCAAAGTAAAATCATGATATCAGGGTATATTGGCTAGTATGGCTACATGAGGTTTCCTTCTTCTGTCTTAGGGCTTATTCAGACGTTTGGTGATTTTCATTTTTTTTTCTTGCGCGTAAAAACACAGATAATTGTTCATCAGTATTTTGTATCCAATCTTCATCATTTTGTCCGTGTCAGTTTACACCATCAGTGTTTTTCACTGATAAATAAATTGCAAAGCTTCTCCTATTCATTACCGTGTTAGTCACTGCATGCTGATGCCGTCCGTCTAATGACCGTGATTGTCACCGGCTCACAGAGTTGTATGGGTAATTTGAATCCATGGTTCGGAGCAAAGACTAACATGTTGCCAGATTTTTGCACTTGGTCCTCCTAAATACACGGACACGTGACTAGCCCCACAGAATATAAAGGATATGTGTTCTATCCGTGGCTAATGTGGATAGAAGCAGTATGTGGCTCATGGATGTCTGAATGAGGCCTTACACTGTGTTTTGGACAGGGTGGTAAAAGCGAGTTTAGAGATAATTGCAACTTTGAAACCTGTCTCTTCTTCTCTCCACATATTATAGTTATTCAGGGGTGATTTCATGATAGCAGATTCTCCTTAAAGGGGTTGTTCACTATGACTGCTTCATAATACCTATGTGTCCCCCCCCACAGTAAAATAACGCCTATACTCATCTCCGGTGCCACTGCAGTACTAGCCGTGTTGGCATTGGCTCGTGTGATATAACAAGGTCACCAATCCTTGCGGCCAATCAATGCTGACTTTACTCTCCCTTCTGATGGACAAGTCAGACATCCGGAGAAAGTGAGAGAGCAGTGACCGCTTTCAGTTCCTCTGGATCTCAATTACGTCTGAAAGAGAGAAGAATAAAGCCAGCACTGATTGGCCGCAGGGAATGTCAAGCAAGCTTCGGGAGAGCCAGTGCCGATACCGCTAGAACAGCGCCGCCAATGGAGGAGGCTATATGTGCTATTATTTTACTGGGGAAAAACAGAGATTGAGGAGCTGCTGTCCGAGTACTGGACAACGCCTTTAAAGCTGCTTAATTTTCTTTAAAGGGAATCTGTCACCTGAATTTGGAGGGAACAATTTTCAGCCATGGAGGCGGGGTTTTCGGGTGTTTGACTCACCCTTTCCTTACCCGCTGGCTGCATGCTGGCTGCAGTATTGGATTGAAGTTCATTCTCTGTCCTCCGTAGTACATGCCTGCACAAGGCAATCTTAAAGGAAACCTGTCACCAAAAAAATGCTATTATCCTGTAGATATGGGGATATTCCCCAGGTTAATAGCGTTTCTTTCTGGTGACAGGTTCCCTTTAGGTTCTTTTGAAGTTGTGCATTTATCTACGTTTGTAGGTTACTAACACGCCCAGCACATGCACTAAGCCGAACGCTGTGGGGAGAAAATTATCTATCTTCTCCCCGGGAGCGTTCTGTTTCAGTCACAGGATGGCACCGGTGCTAGTGTAAGGGGTTACAGGGACTATGTGCTGCCCCCCTTATCCCTTAAGCCATGTGTAATGTTTTAATTACAGTCTCCATTTTTCGTGATCTCTGGTTGAACGAGGGCTTATTTTTTGCATGCCAAGCTGGCATTTTTAATTATACCATTTTGGTGTAGATACGACCTATTGATAGCCCATTAGTGCACTTTATTGCAATGTAGCGGCAACCAAAAAAACGAAATTCTGGCGTTTTGAATTTTTTTCTCATTACACCGTTTAGCAGTCGGGTTGATTATTTTTATATATTGTTGAATCGGGCGATTTTCAACATGATATCAAATATGTGTATATTTGACTTTTATTGCTTTATTTTGAATGGGGCAAAAGGGGGGTGATTTGAACTTTTATTTTTTAAATATTTTTAAAAACAATTTTTTTTACTTTTTCCATGCTTTAATAGTCTTCATGGAAGACTAGAAGCTGCAGAACTTTGATTACGCCTGCTACACACAGGCGATGATCAGATCGCCTGTGTGTAGCAAGAATGCTCAGTTATTAGGCATGCTGACCACGAGGCGGCGCTCATAGCAATCTTGCAATGACAACCATAGAGGTCTTCTGCAGACCTCTGATTGTCATGCCAACCCATCAGTGACCCGTGACCATGTAATGGGGTCACCGATGGGCTGGATTAGTGATTCACTTCCTGTAAGCGTGAGTTAAATGCGCTGTCAGAGATTGACAGCGGCATTTAACTAGTTAATAGCCATGGGTGGATCATCATTCCACCCGCGGCTGTTGCGGGCACACGTCAGCTGTACAGATCAGCAGTCATGTGACTGGAAAGGTGCGGGCTCAGCGTCGGAGCCCGCACCAAACAGGGAAAGTCCAACATGTGCGTACTAATATGCCATATGTGGGAACGGGGTTAATAGCTAGAAATCACGAGTTGTAACAAAACACTCAAGCAAAAAAAGTAGAGACCTATATGTTTTAAACTTTCAAGCAGTGTAATAAAGTCCTGGGGTCGCCCACCAAACACCCAGATACTTCTGACATTAGCCACCAGCCATGGTTTGTCTGTACCTGCATGTTATGTTCCATTTACAACCCACAATATAAATAGTTTACTTGAAGACAACATATATAAAGCCATCATATGTTATCAGTATGCTCGTTAGTTGTTTGGGATGAAAGCCATCTGTTCGCACATCTGTTAGGTAAAAGACGGATGCACATCGTGGGAAACATTGTGAATTCTCAAATAAAAAGTGAATGCTGAAACTTTTTATGGCACCTGCTTCAAACTGCAGGATATTACCAATGATATAGTCAAAAGGGTAACGAAAGGCTCCCAGGCCTCAATGTGAATTGTAATAAGACCTCCATTTACCACTTATTAGGGTCTAGTTGCTGTAGACTCGCAATGTATGTTGGCAATATTTCAGGAAAACTGGTTGATATATACCTCTGGTGAAAGCATCTGAAGGATGCCACTCGATCTTCTTATATTCCCGATATTCATTTTTGTGAGATACTTTTGTATAGAATAGCACTATGCTATCTTATACAGATAGAAAAAAGATATAGGAATGCAAACCTCCCTGACGTGCCAAAAAGGACACACTTCTATGCCTGAGAGATGGGAGCATTTATATGTACAGCTCTGGAAAAGATTAAGAGACCATGGCAAAATGTTCAGTTTGTCTGATTTTTCTCTTTCTAGGTATATTTTTGAGTAAAATGTAAATTGTTCATTTATTCTATAAACTTCTGGCAATATGTCTCCGAATTTCCAAGCAATAAATTTTGTATTTTTTTTCTGACAAAGAAAAATGGGCAAAATTAAAAAAAAATGGCTTTCAGACTTCAAATAATGCAAAGAAAACAAGTTTCACAATCATTTAGAAGCAACAATACTAATGTTTTAACTCAGGAATACAGTAGTTCAGAAATCAATATTTTGTGGAATAACCATGATTTTTAATCACAGCTTTCATGCATCTTGGCATGCTTTCCACCAGTCGTTCACACTGCTCTGGAGCAAAAATTTAAGCAGTTCTTTGTTTGATGGCTAGTGACTATCCATCATCCTCTTGATTACATTCCAGAGGTTTTCAATGGGGTTCAGGTCTGGAGATCGGGCTGCCCATGACAGGGTTTTGATGTGGTGGTCTCTTTATTTTTGCCAGAGCTGTATATGCTTAATACATACAGGTGTTTCTCACAAAGTTAGAATATCATCAAAAAGTTAATTTATTTCAGTTCTTCAATACAAAAGTGAATCTCATATCTAATTTACGTTCATTACAAGCAGTGATCTATTTCAAGTGTTTATTTCTGTTAATGTTGATGATTATGGCTTACAGCCAATGAAAACCCAAAAGTCAATATCTCAGTAAATTAGAATAATTAACAAAAACACCTGCAAAGGCAAATGCGTCCTAAGTATTCAGTAGGCTCCCCAATCAGACTGCTGACTTGACAGATGTCCAGAAGGCACTCATTGACAAACTCCACAAGGAGGGTAAGCCACAAAAGGTCATTGATAAAGACGCTGGCTGTTCACAGAGTGCTGCATCTAAGCATATTAATTGAAAGTTGAGTGGAAGGAAAAGTGTGGTAGAAAAAGGTGCACATGCAACTGGAATAACAACAGCCTTGAAAGGATTGTTAAGAAGAGGCCATTCAAAAATTTGGGGGAGATTCACAAGGAGAGGACTGCTGCTGGAGTCATTACTTCAAGACCCACCACATACAGGTGTATCCAGGACATGGGTTACTAGTGTCGCATTTCTTGTGTCAAGCCACTTATGATCAATAGACAACGCCAGAATGTCTTACCTGGGCCAAGGAGAAAAAGAACTGGACTGTTGCTCAGTGGTCCAAGGTGTTCTTTTCAGAGGAAAGTAAATTTTTCATTTCATTTGGAAATCAAGGTCCCAGAGTCTGTAGCAAGAGTGGAGAGACAGACAATCCCAGCTGCTTGAGGTCTAATGTGACGTTTCCACAATCATTGATGGTTTGGGGAGCCATGTCGTATGTTGGTGGAGGTCCATTGTGTTTTATCAAGACCAAAGTCAGTGCAGCCATCTACCTGGAAATTTCAGAGCACTTCATGCTACCTCTGCCGACAAGCATTTTGTAGATGGAAATTTCATTCTCCATTAGGACTTGGCACCTGTCCAGAGTGCTAAAAGTACCAATATCTGGTTTAAAAACAACAGTATCACTGTGCTTGACTGGCCAGCAAACTCGCCTGACCTTAACCCCATAGAGAATCTATGGGGTATTGTCAAGAGGAAGATGAGAGACACCAGACCCAACAATGCAGACGAGCTGAAGGCTGCTAACAAGGCAAATGAGGCTTCCATAACTCCTCATCAGTGCCACAGGCTGATTGCTTCCATCCCACACCTCATTGATGCAAAAGGAGCCCCGACCATTTATTGAATGCATGTACTGAACATACATTTCAGTAGGCCAACATTTCGGATTTTAAATTTTTTTTCAAGCTCGTGTTATAAAGTATTCTAATTTACTGAGATAATGACTTTGGGGTTTTAATTGGCTGTAATTCATAATCATCAACATTAACAGAAATAAACACTTGAAATAGATCACTATATTTGTAATGACTCAATATATGAGATTCACTTTCTGTATTGAAGAACTGAAATAAATTACGGTAACTTTTTGATGATATTCTAATTTTGTGAGAAGCACCTGTGTATTGTATAATCATCCGCTGGACACTTTAGGGATCATTACTAGATAACAAATTATTGAAGCATATATGACGCTGTTGAGTTATGGTAAAGAGACCCGTGGTCCGTACACAAACTGTGAAATACAGTACTATGAACCTGGCTTAACCCTTCTCTGCCATCCGACAGTACTATTCCATCCATGTGACCTGGGACTTAATTCCCATGGACGGAATAGTGCGTCACATGCAATCAGCCGCGCTCACGGAGGGATTATCACAGCTGACACCCGGTACTAAGAGTCAGGAGCGGTCACAGACCGTTCCCGGCACTTTATCCAACCGGAACACTGCGATCAAACAAGATCGCAGCATTCCGGTGGCATAGAGAAGCATCGCGCAGGGAGGGGGCTCCCTGCGTGCTTCCCTGAGACCCTAAGAAAAACACGATATTATCACATTGTTCCGAGGGTCTCCTCCTTGCAGGACACCAGATCCAAGATGGCCACGGGGTCCTGCAGGGAGGCGGCTTGTCAATGCCTGCTAAGAGTAGGCGCCGGCAAGATTCCTTCACTGCCTGTCAGATCGCTGACAGTGCTGTGCAAAGTGTCAGATCAGCGATCTGACTTTATACAGTGTCCCACCCTAAGACAATGTAAAAAAGTTAAAAAAAATAAAATAAACAGTGTAAAAATATATTTTTTTAAATTCCTAAATAAAGGAAAAATGTGTTCCCATAAATGCATTTCTTAATGTAAAAAAAAGTGCACATATTTAGTATCGCCGCGTCTCTAATGACCCGACCTAAAAAACTATCCCACTAATTAACCCCTTCAGTGAACACCGTAAAAAATAAATACAAAACTAGGCAAAAAACAATGCTTTATCATCATACCGCCAAACAAAAAGTGGAATAACACACGATCAAAAAGACGGATATAAATAAACATGGTACCAGTGAAAACGTCATCTCGTCCTGCAAAAAATGAGCCACCATACAGCATCATCAGTGAAAAAATAAAAATGTTATCGCTCTCAGAATAGAGATGCAAAAACAATTATTTTTTTATCTAAAAGTTTTTATTGTGTAAAAGCGCCAAAACATAAAAAATTATATAAATGAGGTATCACTGCAATCGTACTGACCCGAAGAATAAAACTGCTTTATCAATTTTACCACACGCAGAACGGTATAAACGCCCCACCCTAAAGATATTCATGAATTGCTGGTTTTTGTTAATTCTGCCTCACAAAAATCGTAATAAAAAGCGATTCAAAAATTGTCATGTGCCCGAAAATGGTACCAATAAAAACGTCAACTCGTCCCGCAAAAAAACAAGACCCCACATGACTGTGGGCCAAAATATGGAAAAATTATAGCTCTCAAAATGTGGTGATGCAATAAAAAGCGTCTTTTAGCATGTGACAGCTGCCAAACATAAAACCCCTCTATAAAAACCTGCTATAAATAGTAAATCAAACACCCTTTATCACCCCCTTAGTTAGGGAAAAATAAAAAAAATCAAAAAATGTATTTATTTCTGTTTTCCCGTTAGGATTGGGGCTAAAGTTAGGGCTAGGGTTGGGGCTAAAGTTAGGGTTGGGGCTAAAGTTAGGGTTGAGGCTAAAGTTAATGTTAGGGTTTGGGTTAGGGTTGGCGTTTACAGTTGGGATTAGGGTTAGGGGTGTGTTAGGGTTAGGGGTGTGGTTAGAGTTGGGATTAGGGTTAGAGGTGTGTTGGGGTTAGGGGTATGTTGGGTTTAGGGTTGTGGTTAGGGTTGGGATTAGGGTTAGGGGTGTGTTGAGGTTAGGTGTATGTTGGGCTTAGGGTTGTGGTTGGGGTTAAGGTTAGGGGTGTGTTCAGGTTAGGCGTGTGGTTAGGGTTGGGATTAGGGTTAGGGTTGTGTTCAGGTTAGGGTTGGAGGTAGAAATGGGGGGTTTCCACTGTTTAGGCACATCAGTGGCTTTCCAAACGCGACATGGTGTCCGATCTTAAGACTGCGGAGACCTTCGTGTCGTAAATAGTGCCTTCCCCCCTACCACAAATCACGAAAAGACAACACAAACAGGCTTAGATGGGTTGAACTAGTCAGTCACAGTTTATTAATTTGATAAGCAGGGAGGGGCAAATTACATTTCGCAACGGGCTCACAGCTGTGGGCCCAGTCTGCGACCGACAGGCGGCCAGCCAATGAGCTGCTACGAAGCTTCGCCCCTCCCTCCACTTCCGCTGTGACTTAAAAATAACAGTATTATTATCATCAGCTTTAAGGTTCAAGTATTGAAAACATTTTTAAATGGCACAAAAACATTAGTAAATATGTAGGGGAGGGAGGGTGGGACAATTGCTTCCAGAGGGTCAGCCGGGGAGAAAGAGGAAGGAACTGACCCCGGCACCTGGATTTAACCTTTGTGGGTGTGGCAGGACGCCCCTTCCTCTCTCTTTCCGTTGGTCAGCTGGGCGTCCCAATTAGTGCATCACCTGGGGGAGTAGTGTGAGGGGGGAATAGGCACTGCATGGTGTTTCCTGTTAGCTTTTTCCATAAGGGGCTCCGTGTGTCATAAATAGTGCCTTTCCCCCCTACCACCAATCCCGAAAAGACAACACGAACAGGCTTAGATGGGTTGAACTAGTCGGTCACAGTTTATTAATTTGATAAGCAGGGAGGGGCAAATTACATTTCGCAATGGGTTCACAGCCGTGGGCCCAGTCTGCGACCGACGGGTGGCCAGCCAATGAGCGGCTACGAAGCTTCGCCTCTCCCTCCACTTCCGCCACAGAGGATCATGTGTACTACCTACATGTGACTCCGACCCCCACCCATCAGCATTAGGGCCTGGTCAACTCCATCCTGCAAACCTGATAGAAATATGAGGAGACCAATGTCCATGAAGTGAATTCCATCTGGTCTCAATAGTGCCGAGTTATTTCCTTCCAGCCGGTCAACGATGATGCCATATTTTCCCTTTACAGATTTTGCTATCCGTGCGTTGATCTTTCTTCTTGATTTCTCTATGGCTTTTGCTTCCTTAGCTCTGTGCCTGATGGCTTGTGGCACTATCTCCGACCACACCAATATCATATCCGGTAATAAAAAGATAAAACGCTCTATGTCTGTTGACATTACTGTACAGAGCTCAGCAATCTTTCGCTTGCCCATATCATTGCCACTGGCATGTAACACTGATATCACCAGCCCTTTGGCCCTCTTAGCAATGTTGACTATTTCTGGGAACACATGTTGACATTGGAGACCTCTGATACCTCTACAGCTGAACGTTAGACCAAGGCAGCCTAGATCTTTTCCGCCTGGCCGTAGTTCGGCTCTTTTGCTCGCACCTTAGACATAAGAATGGACATAAGAATGGCTTAATACCCAAACTGTGGGCTTACAGACCCTGTAAGAGACAAGATATGTTACTTGAGGAAGTCAGGTGATTTATTTGGGAGTATAGAGGCCATATTGGTCCCTTGGATGAGTTAACCGAGACCCAGGTAACTCTATCAGCGAGATCGCATTACTTGAGTGCGCAGAGCGTCGCTGCAAATTACTAATTCCTCATTGATTAAACCGCCTTCCGACTCTGACTCTTTTGACCGCTGTAACAAATCACTAATGCGCAGTGCGCTGCAAACGAAGAGATCGCGAGGGCTGCTGATACGAGTGACTTGCCACTGATAAGGAGATTGTGATCTTGTGATAATATCGAAGGAATAGTCTCAAATATATAGAGCGAAGGCATTCCTGACTTGGTTGAAGCCTTCTCCAGCCTTTTACAGCTTGTTTGATAAGAGGGGAGGGGCGGGGTCTAGTATTGTCCGCCCAGCCCATTAATTGAAATAGAAAGGGGAGGGGTGTTCGTCCTGATAAATGCTGTTGCGCTGATGTACCCGATCCTCCTTTCCTGAGCTGATTCAGATATTCTACGCAAGCCTCGTAACTCGCTAGCGCACTTATTGATCGGCCTACCTTGAATTAGAGAGTGCCACACTCCTCACGCCTTACCGTAGACCTACCCGGTAGCTGGTGTAACCGAACCATCGACACCCGATGCTTGCGCCTTGGGGAGACAGACTTTGAAGGCCTGCTAATCAGAAGATAAAATTTGAGTTAACAAGATGATTATCTACGTTCCACGTTACTCTGGCTCGCTCGACACCGGATGTTGTTATTCAAGAATAGTGGCGCTAGTCGGCGTCAAAGAGCGAATAAAGGCGGGGATACAGAAGACATATTGGTTGAGGTTTTTTAGGTTCGGACCTTTTGTTAAAATCGGATGTTTGTGTTATCTTACAGAGTACCTCATAGCTCCACGCAGAAGATATTATTGCAAAAATAATAATAATAATGGATCACAATCCCAGCTTGCTGTGGTCCATAATTACGGCTAGCTGTTTTTGTTTTTTTTGGGTAGATTGAGGCAAAACCACTTTTGATTCTTCCCCCTACCGCGAGCCCTAGGTCCTTGCATGGCGTCTCTTGTACTATGATAGAATTATGTCCATTGTAGGATTGAAGGAATGTTTTCCAGGCTAGCAAGTCTGTTTTCAGGAAGCAACTGCTTCTAATGATAAGGCCCATCTGGGCAATGCCCTTTGTTGCCAGAGATAATCAGCGAGAGAAGGCTCTGCCGATGTCAGCAAACACAGTAAGGCCGTCCTCACACTCAGCGTATAAAAATACGGTCCGTATTTTATGGCTGTAATATGCCACAAAATTAAAAAAATTGTGATCCGTGAGTACTCCGTAGGCAGGGTGTGTCAGCGTATTTTGCGCATGGCATCCTCCGTATGTAATCCATATGGCATCCGTACTGCGAGATTTTCTCACAGGCTTGCAAAACCGACATACGGACATACAATAGATGTCCATCTATCCATGGGCTCAATTGATCCATGGGCTCAAATAATCGTAAGAACATATATACTGTATATATATATATATATATATATATATATATGTCAGTGAGACACACATATATATATATATATATATATATATATATATATACATATTTATATATTAATATATCATGCAGTGCTAGATAGCTTAGAAGCCGGTAATTCAATTGCCGGCTTTTCCTATCTCCTTCTCAAAAAAGACATGATATGAGACATGGTTTACATACAGTAAACCATCTCATATCCCTTTTTTTTTGCATATTCCACACTACTAATGTTAGTAGTGTGTATGTGCAAAATTTGGGCGCTCTAGCTATTAAATTAAAGGGTTAAATCGCGGAAAAAATTGGCGTGGGCTCCCGCGCAATTTTCTCCGCCAGAATGGTAAAGCCAGTGACTGAGGGCAGATAATAATAGCCTGGAGAGGGTCCATGGTTATTGGCCCCCCCTGGCTAAAAACATCTGCCCCCAGCCACCCCAGAAAAGGCACATCGGGAAGATGCGCCTATTCTGGCACTTGGCCACTCTCTTCCCATTCCCATGTAGCAGTGGGATATGGGGTAATGAAGGGTTAATGTCACCTTGCTATTGTAAGGTGACATTAAGCCAGATTAATAATGGAGAGGTGTCAATTATGACACCTATCCATTATTAATCCAATAGTATGAAATGGTTAAAAAACACACACACAAACACACACACATTATTACAAAGTATTTTAATGAAATAAATACAGAGGTTTTTGTAATATTTTATTATACTGGTAATCCACCTGAAGACCCTCGTTCTGTAAAAAAGGTAAAATAAAAAAACAAGAATATCCCATACCTTCCGATGATCAGTCTCGTCCCACGCTGTAAATCCATCTGAAGGGGTTAACTAATTTTACAAGCAGAAGCCTGCTAGTGCAGCTGTGCTCCTGCCTGTAAAACCCTGGGGAATGAATGGAATGTAGGTCAATGACCTGTAGTTACCTCGAGTTGCGGTGATGCGCCCTCTGCTGGATGTCCTCATATGAACTCGAGCCTGGGAAAATATTCTGAAAGTTCCCAGGCTCGAGTTCATATGTTGTATGGTGGCTGGGCACCTTTCTCTCGATATTAACCTACACATAAATTCTATGCCTGCAGGTTAGTAGAGTTATTTGATGTGTCAGGTTCACTTTAAGATGTTACATGGGTACATGAATAACAATTATTGTCACGGTGCATGATACAGACCGATTTAAGTAGCCCTATGTGTGAGTTTAATTGGTGTCTGAGAAGACTCAGTCACACATCATTTATAAATGAGGTATACATTTTTAATGTTCCTTACCATTTTGTTACTTCTTCAGTTGGCTAAAGATGGCTTAATGATATAGAAATCGTTATTATCTGGAAGTTATTCTGGAAGTTATGATGTATTTACCCGAACCACATAGACACATATATTTCATAAAAAGTAAGTAATGATCAAAAGACTGAAAGACAACCCTACACCAAAGCGTAGAAGCTAGATGCAGCTGTCAGTCATATGAATAATATATGACCAGTCACACTTCCCATTACATCGGCTATTGAACCAGGGCTACAGTTAGCATTTGCTTATCATAAATAACACTAATAGCATTGATTATCTATTTGTTGTCAGCCTGACACTGTATAATGAACAGATGTTGAATTTAAGTCAATAATTCTGAATCAGAATTTAAATATCTTCAATCACATTGATAAACTTGTTCCACAGAAAACTCAGAAGCCTTTTTCTCTTTATGAATTTTTTGTTGCCGTTATTTATTTCGTACACTTCAGGGCTACATGACTTTGCTCACAGAGCTCAGACAAAGCACCTCACTTTACAGAAGAAATAAAGATCTTAGGCTACGTTCACACTAGCATTCTGCTAGTGTGCGTCGCCTTAGCGTCGGGCGACGCAGCGGCGACGCACGCGTCATGCGCCCCTATGTTTAACATGGGGGACGCATGCGTTTTTGTGTGTTGCGTTTTGCAACACTTGCGTCTTTTTTGCCGCTAGCATCGGACCAAGAAAACGCAGCAAGTTGCATATTTCTTGCGTCCGATTTTCGGCAAAAAACGACGCACGCGTCGCAAAACGCAGCGTTTTTGAGTGCGTTTTGCCGCGTTTTTGTGTGCGTCGTGCGTTGCGTCGCCGACGCAGCGGCGCGCAACGCTAGTCTGAACGTAGCCTTAAATTGTAAAGAATGTTCAGTTTTGAATCTAGCATTGATCTTTGCAAAGTCCCGATTTACATTTAGCTTTTTGTAGGAATAATACGTTTACGGAGATGGCAGATCTGAGGGCTATTTTTTAGGCTGCCAAGATGCCCAGTGATGGGGGTGTTTGGGATGGACTGATGGAGAAAGCCCTCTCCATCTGCAATACCTACATGGCATGGACACTTTTGAGTTGGCTCCGATCATGGTCACTGCACCTATAGTTCTGCTGAGTATTACATCTAGTTCTACTGCAGATCGTTTGGGCACAGTGACAGGGCCCATGGTTTCAAACACACATAATAGTTTAACAACGGTCTTGTACAGGGATGTAGGGTGACACAAGAGCCCTCTATTAAGACCTTGGGTAATCACTTCCTGATGACTTTACTGTGGGTGTATCATACTGTGTGTGTGGTGGTGGTGGTGCGAAATCTTTGGGAGAAGCAAACTTTATGGGAGCAATGAAAGAAGTATCGTAGTGGGTGAGAGCACTAAAAGTCTTTAGTAGAGGTATAATTGCCGTGTTCGTGCTACAATACATGTCCCACTGGCCTGTCTTTAAAAGTTAGGAGGTATGCCCCTCTGTGACTGCACCTATGCCTACATTGTCAACGTTTTTTTTATAGGGTAAGAGAAGGTGCTCAATTAGGAATTTCTATGTACACCCCTGGTTATCTGATATAGGAAATGAGCTATTGGACATATATAGGTGAATTTTTGTATGCCGGTATTGATCTGAAGTCTCCTGGAGTAAAATGCACCAAATTCAATAAGAGAAGTGTGTACGCTCTTAAAGGGACTCTGTCAGCACAGAATGACTGCTTAAACTAAGTACAGGTACACGGTGCACCGTGGCGTGGACAAATATCTAAATACATCTTCCCACCTACTTGTTTTCCCTCCGTCTCCCACAGCCTTATTTGATTGACAGCTACTGCTTTATAGAGCCAGAGATGGGTGGCGATAGAGGGAAAATAAGCAGGTGAGGTGTATATAAATGATTGGTCCCGTCATGAGGCTCCGAGTGCCTGTACGTGGTTTGAACTGTCATTCTGTGCTGACAGTCCCTTTATTGAATTTCATGCATCCATCAGCTGCGCATCAGAAATGTAATAAAATAATTGACTGTTGTACAATTCTGTTATAATTGATGCCACTTTAGTGGTGTAAATTACATCATCTGGAACTGGGCCAAGATCTGTGTCAGAGAACACTGCCACTGTTCTTTGTACATTATATGACTTTGCTATGTTATCAATATGAAACACTGCTATTTTCATGCTTGTATGGCTTCATTATTTGTATTTGTATTACATTATTGTTTAGCAAAGATACCAGACAGGCTGTTTGCCACTGTAATAAACAATATAAAGTGCATGGCATTGCTATTTGTACACTATGTAGCACTGCTATTAGTCAACTGCATTAGCTTAGAGCAGGAGTCTCAAACTCGGTTGGGCATATGGGCCGCATATAGAAAAAATTTGAATTTGGGGGTCCGCATTCTTTGAAGAACAAAGTGACATTTTTAGTGATACAATTTTTTTTTCTAGACACCTTTTGAACATTTTTGCCTTGTTTTTTTATTTTATTTTTTAGAGCTTGTGTCGTTATGGATGTGGTGACAACAAATGTGCACTCATATTGTAGTTAGATCCCTATACTGTAGTTATGTCCTTATTTTGTAGTTATGTCCCCATCTAAGTTCATATTGTAGTTATGTCCCCATATTGTAGTTATGTCCCCATCCAGGTCCCCATATTGTAGATATGTCCCTATCTAGGTACTCATATTGTAGTTATGTCCCCATATTGTTATGTCCCCATCCAGGTCCCCATATTGTAAATATGTCCCCATCCATGTCCTCATATTGTATTTATGTCCCCATATTGTAGTTATGTCCACATATTGTAGAAATGGGATGCACGTCACTCCCTGTAAAAATAGGTGCCTTTATAGGATACCACTTAGTGATGGGCGAGCACTAAAATGCTCTGGAGCTTATTGCTCGGGTCGAGCAAATTGGAATGCTCGGGTGCTCGACCCGAGCAACGAGCCCAATGTAAGTCTATGGGAAACTCGAGCATTTTTCCGGTGCCCCCCCGGCGGTCTGCAGCAGAGGGACTAGAAGTTGCAGAAATCGATGGAAACAGTGCTCAGACATGGGAATAGCATGGGGAAGACCCCTGGAAGCATTTCTGACTCCCAGGTCACTGCTGTGAACAATGTTGTCAGAGTCTCATGCCACTTTTACAGACTCACAATAATACATACATAAACTAAACCAAGATTAATTTTCCTGGGAAATATATAAATGAACATTCTTTCCACGGTAATGACTTGTACAGTGGGGCAAAAAAGTATTTAGTCAGTCAGCAATAGTGCAATTTCCACCACTTAAAAAGATGAGAGGCGTCTGTAATTTACATCATAGGTAGACCTCAACTATGGGAACTGAGAAAAAAAAATCCAGAAAATCACATTGTCTGTTTTTTTAACAATTTATTTGCATATTATAGTGGAAAATAAGTATTTGGTCAGAAACAAAATTTCATCTCAATACTTTGTAATATATCCTTTGTTGGCAATGACAGAGGTCAAACGTTTTCTGTAAGTCTTCACAAGGTTGCCACACACTGTTGTTGGTATGTTGGCCCATTCCTCCATGCAGATCTCCTCTAGAGCAGTGATGTTTTTGGCTTTTCGCTTGGCAACACGGACGTCAGACGCCGGCGACCTGCACGCTGCAGCTGGCGGCTGTTAACTATTGACGTGCGGGCGCGGGCCCGCACGTCAATAGCGTTAAACAGCTGTAGCACCGGCCGCCGCTAAGGGCCCGGTTCAGCCTGCGGCTGCCGGTAGGGGCCCGGTGAGCAGGTAAGATAAGGTAAGATGCGGGCCCCCTCTGCTCACCGGGCCCCATAAGCCAGTCACGGCTGTAATGCCCTGATGGCGGCCCTGCCCACTGTATATAAGGCAAAATAAATAGCCAAAAACAAAAATGCTCCTCCACACTTTGGGCTATGTTCACATCTTTGGACAGACATACAGGAGGGCCTCCTGAATGCAAGGTTCCCATTATTAGGTAGTGGGTCTCAAATACTGTTTGCCAATGCAGTGAATGCAAGGGCTGCCATAAATTTGGAGGCACTCCAATGCCCCTTTGAAGAGACATAGAGGAGGGCCTCATAAAAAAATGTTCCCATTATTAGGAAGTGAGTCTCCCATTGTGTTTGCCGATGCAGTGAATGCAAGGGCTGCCAAAAAATTGGAGGCACTCCAATGCCCTTTTGAAGAGAGGTGGAGGAGGGCCTCATAATTTTTTTTACCATTAGAAAGGAGTAGGTCTCCTATACTTGTAATGCCCATGCGCTAAGTGTATGGGCTGACAAACATTTACCCCTAGGGGTATACATGAACATACTGTTTAACAAATTTTTTTTACGGGCATCATAAACACCCTTTAAAAAAATTATGTGGGTGTTGCATCACGGGCCACGGTCACCCTGGTGATATGGTGGTGGAGGATGAGGAGAGGACAACAGCAAATAGCCAAAATCAGGAAGCGTATACCCATGTGTGGGTGTGAAGAGGTGCATGGGACACTGGATTTGAGTTTGTTACACTGCAATCATTTGGTGGTCTAGCTCAATCCATCCCTTGTTCATTTTTATAAGAATCAGCCTGTCAGCATTTTCAGATGACAGGCGGATGCGCTTATCAGTTATAATTCCACCAGCAGCACTAAAAACTTGCTCTGACAAAACGCTAGTGGCAGGGCAGGCCAGGACCTCCAAGGCATTGAGAGCCCATTCATGCCACGTGTCCAGCTTGGATACCCAATAATTATAAGGCACAGATGAATCACGGAGGACGTTGGTACGGTCAGCAAGGTACTCCCTCAGCATCTTCCCAAACTTTGCACTCCTTGTGAGAGTACCCCGCGCCTCAGGGCTTGTGCGATGGGAGGGTCTGAGAAAACTCTCTCAAAACTTTGACAGTGTTCCCCTACTTCTGCTGAATTGGAGTTGTTTCACTTCTTGGTTGTCCAACAACGAACTGTGACCTCTGCCGCCAGCATTTTTAGATGGAAATTTTTTAAATAATTCCGGCACAAGGGCCTTCTGGTACTGCCCCATTTTAGTAGACCTGTCTGCCTCGGGAATAAGAGATAGAAAGTTCTTCTTGTAGCATGGGTCTAGAAGTGTCATCAACCAGTAATGACTGTCACCCAAAATTTTGAGAATGCGAGGGTCACGGGAAAGGCAGCAAAACATAAACTCAGCCATGCGTGGCAGACTGCTAGCAGTCAAGGCTTCCATGTCCTCACCAAGAGGAAGACTGACCATGCATTCCTCCTCCTCCTCTTCCTTCCTGTCCTCAGGCCATCCACGCTGAACAGATGGTATGACGGCCATGTTGATGCTGGTAGTCAACAGCTGCCCTCTTCTGCTCACAAATCCATCCCAACATCTAAAGTGTAGAGTTCCAATGCATGGGGACATCACACACCAGTCAGTGAACCGGAAGCTGCAAACAGTGCTGAAGCATGGCAAGGGCGGCGGGAGCTGTAGCTGACTTTCTAAAATGGGCACACAGGCAACGTACTTTGACAAGCAGATTTGGCATCTCTGGGTAGGTTTTGAGAAACTGCTGAACCATGAGGTTAAGCACATGGGCCACGCATGGTACTTGTGTGAGCTCACCTCACCTCAGAGCTGCCACCAGGTTCCTGCCATTGTCACACACAACCATGCCTGGCTGTAGGTTCAGTGGTGTCACCCACAGATCTGCCTGCTCTTTCAGAGCTGTCCACAATTATTCAGCATTGTGCAGTTTGTCATCTAAGCATATTAGCTTGAGCACAGCCTGTTGTCGCTTGGCTGAAGCAGTGCTGCAGTGCTTCCAGCTTGTGACTGATATGGTCATTTCGGAGAAGGAGGCCGAGGAGGAGGAGGGGGATGAGGAGCAGGAGCTGTAGACTATGGGGGCAACCTTGATTGACCTAGGGCCTGCACTCCTCGGTGTCGGGAGGATGTGTTCAATCCCAAGGTCTGACTGGGTCCTGGCTTTCACTATGTTAACCCAGAAAGCCGTCAGTGAGATGTACCATCCTGCCCACAAGCACTTGTCCACATGTCCGTCGTTAGGTGGACTTTCCCAGTAAGTGCATAGTTGAGGGCACCTCTAATGTTGGGGGACACATGCTTGTGTAATGCAGAAACGGCACACTGGGAGAAATAGTAGCAGCTGGGGACCAAGTACCGAGAGACGGCTACCGCCATCAGGTTGCAGAAAGCTTCTGTCTCCACGAGTCTAAAAGGCAACATTTCGAATGCAAGCAGTCGTGAAATGTGTGAATTTAATAGTGAGGCCTGTGGGGCATTGGCTGCGTATTTGCGCTTGTGTTCCAAGGACTGGGGTATGGACAACTGTACGCTGCACTGGGACAAGGACATGGACGTGCTTGCTGATGGTGCTAGTTGAGTGTGTGCAATGACAGGTGCAGGGCAGGAGGCATCTTTGCATGCACAATGGACAGGGGATTGGCATTCATGCACAACAGCGGAAGAAGCAGTGGTGTCACCCACAGACACTGTTTCTGAACCCTGGGGTTAAGCATACCATACATAAAGTCGGGTGCTTTGCTGCCATGTGCCTGATCATGCTGGTGGTGGTCAGGCTGGTAGTTTTGCTACCCCTGCTGATGCTGGTCTGGCAGGTGGTGCAAATGGCCTTTTTGGGGTTATTGGCAGAGTCTTTAAAAAACAACCAGACTCGGCAAGACCTAACAATTGTACTTGTAACTTCCGTCGTGTTGGTGTTACGGGGAACGGTTGCCCACCTTCTGTCTGCGGCCACCATGCTGCTTCTTCCTTAATGTTGGGGTGCTGCGCCTCCCTCTCCGTGTGCTGCTGTCCTCACTCTGCATGTCTTCCTGCCAGGTTGGGTCAGTTACTATATCATCCACCACCTCATCTTCCACTTCCGCACCCTGGTCCTCCTCCTGACTTTCTGGCAATTGTGTCTCATTATCGTCCATCTCTTGTGACACTTTCCCACTGTCGCCTTCATGTGACCGTGGCTGCTCAAATATTTATGCATCGCTACATGCGATCACTTCTTGCGCCGGCTTCAAGGGGACTGGGCGAGAGGCCTGAATCTATAAATGGAAAAGTGAACAGCTCTTTGGAGTGTCCAAGTGTGGGATCAGTTGTCTCCGGGCACTCGGCATGGTGGGAGGAAGCAGGATCAGGTTGAGGAATATGTGGTTCAGACTCATGGCTACTGAGACTTGACCGTGTGGAAGACAGGGTGGTGGTGGCAAAGTAACTGGAAGCATTACCTGCTATCCAACCAACAACCTTTTGACACTGATCTGGGTTCAATAGTGGTGTGCTGCGGTCCCCTAGTAATTGGGCGAGAAGGTGTGGGTGTTTGTTGTGGCAAATTTCAGCTTGCCCACAGCCTCAGCCTTGGACTCTTCATACACCATCACCATCACATCCAGTTCCTCATCCCTTGCCATGCGCCTTGCCCATTGTAAATGGAGGACAATATTTTACATGTTCACTACAAATGACTAAATTTGGAGCAAACTTATTTGTGATCCGTGTGCTGGATAGCCAGAGGTTTAAATAGCTGTCCTGTAGGTAACTATTTTTAACAGCAAACTGGTGCCAATAACTTCACTAACACACTGCAAAAAAATTTAAATGGAAGCCAGAAATGGCAGAATTTTGAGTGCACTTATATGTGATCCGTGTAATGGACAAACCATGTGCTATGTGCGCATGTTGCGGATTTTTTGCAGATCCGCAGTGTTTTTTCCACTCTGAAATGTTATAAATCCGCAATGGATTATTAAAGCAATGTTAATCAATGGCATTCCTGAATTGTTGTGCACATGCTGTGGAAATTTCTGTCCTTATTTGCACCGTTTTATTTTCCGCAGCATGTCAATTCTTTTTGCAGATCTGCAGCGTTTCTGCACCTATTGACTTCCATTGAGTCAGTCAAATTAGCAGCAAAGCCGCAGCTGTAAAAAGGTTTGCGGATTTGCTGCGGAGTTGCGTGCCAAAAACACTGCAGAAAGGAAATGATGTCAGAAGGAGGAAGTGTGTATGGGCGGAGAATATGTATGTGTGGGCGGAGACTATGTGTGAGTGGAGAATATGTGCTGGTCTATCTGTGTCTGTCTGTAGCTGTCTGTGGGTGTCAGCGGGTGTCTGTGTGTGTACCCATATGACGTGTGTATCCAGGCATCGTCTGATGGGACTACTACTCCCATCCGTCTATGTCTGCTGTCACATATAACAGAGACAGCATGAGCTGATGATGGGAGCAAAGTGCCATCATCTAGCGCCTGTTTTCAGATGTAAGAGAATAATTTTTTTTTTTACATAATTATGTACTCAATTCATACTCACCGAACACCTAATCCCCGATGCCCATGTGTCCTGCAACAAAATTAAAATAATAAACCAACATATAATACTCCCTGTCCACCGTAGTCCTTTTAATTCTGAGTGTCCCACAATGATCTGACGTGTAGAACAGTCACATCGGGAGATGTGACCCCTCTACCAGGCTGCCGGCGATGCACTGTCAGGAGATAATAGCTCCTGCAGTATATCACTGCGTCGCTGTGAGAGTTCACTAGCTGATGAGCTCCGGTGCTCTCACTTACGGCACCATTGCATGGCAAAGTTCTCATGCAGCGGTGCCATGACAGCACCAGAGCTGATGAACTCTGGTGAAATCTCAGTGAAATACTGCAGGAGCGATTACCTTATGTCAGTGTATCAACGGCAACTGCGTAGATTGGTCACATCTCCCAATGTGACTGTTCTACACTTGAGATCATCATGGGACACTCAGTATTAAATGGACTACGTCAGATAGGGAGTATTATATGTTGGCTCATTATTTTATTTTTGTTGCAGGAGACGACGCATAGGGGATTAGGCATTTAGTAAGTATCGTTAATTAAGATTCAATAAAGGAGTCTTTGTGATTATTTCAAATAAAGAACTTTATTCTGGCCGTGTCTCTATTTACCATGTAACTAAGGGGTTAGTAATGGATAGGTGTTTTATAGACGCCTCTCCATTACTAACCTGTGGGTTTGATGTCACCTGACAATACAAAGGCGACATCAACCCCACAAATATAAACCCCACTTGCCACCATTATAGGGCAAGTGGGAAGAGCGAGGCTAAGTGCCAGAATTGGTGCATCTATAAGATGCACCATTTCTCGGACGGGCTGATGTTTTAGCCTGGGGGTGCCAATATCCATGGCCCCTTCCCAGGCTAATAATATCAGCCCACAGCTGTCTGCATAGCCTTTGCTGGTTTGATTTTATAAGGGGGCCCTATGTCAATTTTTTTCTGGGGTTCTTCTGTAAAATAGCTAGTAAAGGCTAAGCAAACATCTGTGAGCTGATATTAATAACCTGGGATCATTTATGGCTATTGGCTCCTTCCCAGAATATTAACATCTACCCTTAGATGTCGGCTTTCCCTCTGCTAGTTATGAAAATTATGCGGGAGTCCACGCATTTTTTTTTTAAATAAACATCATGCATTTCATGCAGATTTCTGACAGTTGCATTTTTGTTACAGCATTTGTAGGTTAATTATATTATTGCTCCTACATAGGCTGGTGTGTGTGTATATATTTAATATTAATGAGGATATCTGGCTGAAGAGGTTGAATAAGGAAATGACATCACAATTTTTTTTTAATAATATATCTTTATTTAGCTCTATGGATCTACAAAAACGCATGAAAATCCGCATCAAAACCGCATAAAAAATGCACCGAATTTACACTGCGTTTTTTGCCAAGAGATGCAGAATCTGCGCATTTCCCCAAGCATATCTGCAACTTGCGCACATAGCCTTAAATAGCTGTCCTGTAGGTAACTAATTTTAACAACAAACTGGTGTCAATAACTTTGGTAACACACTGCAACATAATTTAAACGGAGGCCAGAATTTTGAGCGCACTTATATGTGATCCGTGTGACAGACAAACCAGTTTTAAATAGCTGGCCTGTAGGTAACTATTTTTAACATCAACTGGTGTTAATAACTTTTAGAGGTCAGGACATCCTTGCCATGTAGGATGTATCACTGTTTGGTGCTCTGATCTCCCATTCAAGTCCAGCTGCTGGGTCTGCTGCTTAGCGCAGACGTTGGTCCCAGCATCTTGTTCAGGCTCCTGTTATACGTGTGGTTACTGCTGGCTCTCCAGCTAAAATCTATGGTAACCAGTGGTATATAGAGGCAGTCCGATGTGGCGCTTTGTCATTGGTGCTCGGATGCTTTCTGCGCTGGTGATGTGGCAGCTTCAGGTTGGCCCACGGGTGATGCCCAGTCAGACTGGGCGTGAGTGTTTGGGGTGGAGTCTAGCGCATAAAGGGCTTTCAGCGAGGCACCTGGGCGTGTCATTTGTGTTTGGTGCATGTGTGGGTGGATATGCTACCACTCTGTCTGTGCATTTTGTGTGTTTAGCACTGTATCAGCTACCAGTGGGACGTCAGTGATCTGTGTCAGCATGTGTTCAGGGCTGGCCCAGTGTCATTAGAATTCCGGCACCTCTAGAGAGGAGGTTTGCTGCTTGTTCTCACTGACTGTGAGTTTTTGCTATCTTTTACTGTCCCGTGTGTATGCTATACTTCCCTGTGGGGTTAGCAGGGTATTGGATTGCAGAGCAAGTTCAGCCCACGTGTTCTTTTTCAGTGCTTTTAACGTGGTATTGCACACTTCCTATTTTCCCTGTACCCCTTGGTGGTTAGCTGAGCTGGTACTTTACTTTCCCTGCACTTCTCGGTGGTTAGCTGAGTTGGCACTCCTCTTCCTGTACATCTCTGAGTAATATCTGGGTTTAGATTTCTGCTTTCCATTAACACTGTGTGGAGTTATATCAGTGTGTTTAAAGGGAACCTGTCACCCCTAAAATCGAAGGTGAGCTAAGCCCACCAGCATCAGGGGCTTATCTACAGCATTCTGTAATGCTGTAAATAAGCCCCCGATGTATCCTGAAAGATGAGAAAAAGAGGTTAGATTATACTCACCCAGGGGCGGTCCCAGTACAATGGGCATCGCGGTCTGGTCCGGGGCCTCCCATCTTCTTACAATGACGTCCTCTTCTTGTATTCATGCTGCAGCTTCGGCGCAGGCGTACTCTGTCTGCCCTATTGAGGGCAGAGCAAAGTACTGCAGTGCGCTGGGCCTTTCTGACCTTTCCTGTAATCTGCACACTGCAATACTTTGCTCTGCCCTCAACAGGGCAGACAAAGTACGCCTGCGCCGGAGCCACAGCATGACCCTGATGCTGGTGGTCTTAGCTCACCTTCGATTTTGGGGATGACAGGTTCCCTTTAAGGAGGAACGTTCACTAGTTTTTTTATCCGTCTTTGTTCACGCTAGCAGCAGTTTACTGCACGGTGGACCCCGGGTTGCGATTGCACGTTATGTATTTCTACTTTTTATTTCGTGCAATCCGCCAATCCTGACAATAAGATCTCTTTCACACTTCCATTTTTACCATCTGCACAGGATCCGTCAAAGTGTTGAAAACACAGGTCCTGTGCTGATTGTAAAAAACAGATGCACTGGAGCCGTTTTTTTGATGGTTCCAGTGCATCCTAGAAGACTATGTATACACTTGTGTATGCGTCTTCGCCATGGTTTTTCGCTGCAAAAACGCATACACGACACAACCCATGATAAAAATAATTAAAAAAACGAAAAAAATTGTGATATTCTTACCTTCCGGCACCCAACATGGCTGCGGCATTACAGTGTGTGGCAGACAATAACTGCATGCTCATTGGCTTTCTAAAGAGCGTCAAACATACATGGAGGGGACCCGAGCTCCCGCCGAGCAACCCCAGAAATACACAGCGAGCTCGCAGCATCTTGAGCAGTGAGATGCTCAGGCGAGTACCGAATACTGGCGAGCATGCCCGCTCCTCACTAGATACCGCCTCTTATTCAATTAAGTGCAAAAATCTGCCACTCTTTTAGATGCAAAGAATTAGTGTTTATTCAAATGAAGCAATCCCACAAAAAATAAGTCTAATGTTTTGGTCACATAGCTTGGACCTAGATTAATTAGGAAACTTGTGACTACTGGTTCAAAGGAAGATTGTATCATAGATCAGAGGACTCAAGAGTTTCTTGCAAAATCAGATCCCATTATTCCAGTATTCTATGTACTTCCAAAAATTCACAAAAGAACAGGCAGACACTGAGGGAGACCTATAGTGGCTTCAACAGATTCTATCCCCTTTATCTATCTTACTTGAGAAAGAACTGACCTCTCTCATTAAGGATACAATGTTCATTTATCTTAGATACAGGGGCCTTCTTAACCCCTTTCTGCCATTAGACGTACTATTGCGTCCATGTGGGGTGGGCTTTACTTCCCAAGGACGCAATAGTACGTCATATGCGATCGGCAGCGCTCACGGGGGGAGCGCCGCCGATCGCGGCCGGGTGTCAGCTGTTTATCGCAGCTGACATCCGGCACTATGTGCCAGGAGCGGTCACGGACCGCCCCCGGCACATTAACCCCCGGCACACCGCGATCAAAGATGATCGCGATGTGCCGGCGGTACAGGGAAGCACCGCGCAGGGAGGGGGCTCCCTGCGGGCTTCCCTGAGCCCCCCGCAGCAACGCGATGTGATCGCGTTGCTGCGAGGGTCTCACCTCCCTCCCTGCTCCCTCCAGCCCCGGATCCAAGATGGCCGCGGATCCGGGTCCTGCAGGGAGGGAGGTGGCTTCACAGAGCCTGCTCAGAGCAGGCACTGTGAAGCAGCCTGCACTCCTATCAGATCAGTGATCTGACAGAGTGCTGTGCAAACTGTCAGATCACTGATCTGTGATGTCCCCCCCTGGGACAAAGTAAAAAAGTAAAAAAAAAAAATTTCAAATGTGTAAAAAAAATTAAAAAAAATATTCCAAAATAATGAAAAAAAAAAAAAATATTATTCCCATAAATACATTTCTTTATCTAAATAAAAAAAAAAAAACAATAAAAGTACACATATTTAGTATCGCCGCGTCCGTAACGGCCCGACCTATAAAACTGGCCCACTAGTTAACCCCTTCAGTAAACACCGTAAGAAAAAAAAAAAAAAAAACGAGGCAAAAAACAACGCTTTATTATCATACCGCCGAACAAAAAGTGGAATAACACGCGATCAAAAAGACAGATATAACTAACCATGGTACCGCTGAAAGCGTCATCTTGTCCCGCAAAAAACGAGCCGCCATACAGCATCATCAGCAAAAAAATAAAAAAGTTATAGTCCTTAGAATAAAGTGATGCAAAAATAATTATTTTTTCTATAAAATAGTTTTTATCGTATAAAAGCGCCAAAACATAAAAAAATGATATAAATGAGGTATCGCTGTAATCGTACTGACCCGAAGAATAAAACTGCTTCATCAATTTTACCAAACGCGGAACGGTATAAACGCCTCCCCCAAAAGAAATTCATGAATAGCTGGTTTTTGGTCATTCTGCCTCACAAAAATCGGAATAAAAAGCGATTAAAAAATGTCACGTGCCCGAAAATGTTACCAATAAAAACATCAACTCGTCCCGCAAAAAACAAGACCTCACATGACTCTGTGGACCAAAATATAGAAAAATTATAGCTCTCAAAATGTGGTAACGCAAAAAATATTTTTTGCAATAAAAAGCGTCTTTCAGTGTGTGACGGCTGCCAATCATAAAAATCCGCTAGAAAACCCGCTATAAAAGTAAATCAAACCCCCCTTCATCACCCCCTTAGTTAGGGAAAAATTTAAAAAATGTATTTATTTCCATTTTCCCATTAGGGCTAGGGTTAGAGTTAGGGCTAGGGTTAGGGCTAGGGCTAGGGTTAGGGCTAGGGTTAGGGCTAGGGTTAGGGTTAGGGCTAGGGTTAGGGTTAGGGCTAGGGTTAGGGCTAGGGTTAGGGTTAGGGCTAGGGTTAGGGCTAGGGTTAGGGCTAGGGTTAGGGTTAGGGTTAGGGCTAGGGTTAGGGCTAGGGTTAGGGCTAGGGTTAGGGTTAGGGCTAGGGTTAGGGCTAGGGTTAGGGCTAGGGTTAGGGTTAGGGCTAGGGTTAGGGCTAGGGTTAGGATTAGGGTTAGGGCTAGGGCTAGGGCTACAGTTTGGGTTGGGGCTAAAGTTACAGTTAGGGTTTAGATTACATTTACGGTTGGGAATAGGGTTGGGATTAGGGTTAGGGGTGTGTCAGGGTTAGAGGTGTGGTTAGGGTTACTGTTGGGATTAGGGTTAGGGGTGTGTTTGGATTAGGGTTTCAGTTATAATTGGGGGGTTTCCACTGTTTAGGCACATCAGGGGCTCTCCAAACGCGACATGGCGTCCGATCTCAATTCCAGCCAATTCTGCGTTGAAAAAGTAAAACAGTGCTTCTTCCCTTCCGAGCTCTCCCGTGTGCCCAAACAGGGGTTTACCCCAACATATGGGGTATCAGCGTACTCAGGACAAATAGGACAACAACTTTTGGGGTCCAATTTCTCTTGTTACCCTTGGGAAAATACAAAACTCGGGGCTAAAACATATTTTTTGTGGGAAAAAAAAGATTTTTTATTTTCACGGCTCTGCGTTATAAACTGTAGTGAAACACTTGGGGGTTCAAAGTTCTCACAACACATCTAGATTAGTTCCCTGGGGGGTCTAGTTTCCAATATGGGGTCACTTGTGGGGGGTTTCTACTGTTTAGGTACATTAGGGGTTCTGCAAACGCAATGTGACGTCTGCAGACCATTCCATCTAAGTCTGCATTCCAAATGGCGCTCCTTCCCTTCCGAGCTCTGCCATGCGCTCAAACGGTGGTTTCCCCCAACATACGGGGTATCAGCGTACTCAGGACAAATTGGAAAACAACTTTTGGGGTCGAATTTCTCCTCTTACCCTCGGGAAAATACAAAACTGGGGGCTAAAAAATAATTTTGGGGGGAAAGATTTTTTTTTTTAATTTTCACGGCTCTGCGTTACAAACTGTAGTGAAACACTTGGGGGTTCAAAGCTATCACAACACATCTAGATGAGTTCCTTAGGGGGTCTAGTTTCCAAAATGGTGTCACTTGTGGGAGGTTTCTACTGTTTAGGTACATTAGGGGCTCTGCAAATGCAATGTGACACCTGCAGACCATTCCATCTAAGTCCTCATTCCAAATGGAGCTCCTTCCCTTCCGAGCCCTCCCATGCGCCCAAACAGTGGTTCCCCCCCACATATGGGGTATCAGCGCACTCAGGACAAATTGGACAACAAATTGTGGGGTCGATTTTCTCCTGTTACCCTCGGGAAAATACAAAACTGGGGGCTAAAAAATAATTTTGGGGGGAAAGATTTTTTTTTTTAATTTTCACGGCTCTGCGTTACAAACTGTAGTGAAACACTTGGGGGTTCAAAGCTATCACAACACATCTAGATGAGTTCCTTAGGGGGTCTAGTTTCCAAAATGGTGTCACTTGTGGGAGGTTTCTACTGTTTAGGTACATTAGGGGCTCTGCAAATGCAATGTGACACCTGCAGACCATTCCATCTAAGTCCTCATTCCAAATGGAGCTCCTTCCCTTCCGAGCCCTCCCATGCGCCCAAACAGTGGTTCCCCCCACATATGGGGTATCAGCGCACTCAGGACAAATTGGACAACAAATTGTGGGGTCGATTTTCTCCTGTTACCCTCGGGAAAATACAAAACTGGGGGCTAAAAAATAATTTTTGTGGGAAAAAATTTTTGTTTTATTTTTACGGCTCTCCATTATAAACTTCTGTGAAGCCCTTGGTGGGTCAAAGCGCTCAGCACACATCTAGATAAGTTCCTAAGGGGGTCTACTTTCCAAAATGGTGTCACTTGTGGGGGGTTTCTACTGTTTAGGTACATTAGGGGCTCTGCAAACGCAATGTGACACCTGCAGACCATTCCATCTAAGTCTGCATTCAAATGGCACTCCTTCCCTTCTGAGCCCTCCCATGTGCCCAAACAGTGGTTCCCCCCACATATGGTGTATCATCGCACTCAGGACAAATTGGGCAACAAATTTTGGGGTCCAATTTCTCCTGTTACCCTCAGGAAAATACAAAACTGGGGGCTAAAAAAATAATTTTTGTGGGAAAAAAATTTTGTTTTATTTTTACGGCTCTGCATTATAAACTTCTGTGAAGCACTTGGTGGGTCAAAGTGCTCACCACACCTCTAGATAAGTTCCTTAGGCGGTCTACTTTCCAAAATGGTGTCATTTGTGGGGGGTTTCAATGTTTAGGCACATCAGTGGCTCTTCAAACGCAACATGGCGTCCCATCTCAATTCCTGTCAATTTTGCTTTGAAAAGTCAAACGGCGCTCCTTCCCTTCCGAGCTCTCCCATCCACCCAAACAGTGGTTTACCCCCACATATGGGGTATCAGCGTACTCAGGACAAATTGTACAACAACTTTTGGGGTCCAATTTCTTCTCTTACCCTTGGGAAAATAAAAAATTGGGGGCAAAAAGATAATTTTTGTGAAAAAATATGATTTTTTATTTTTACGGTTCTACATTATAAACTTCTGTGAAGCACTTGGTGGGTCAAAGTGCTCACCACACCTCTAGATAAGTTCCTTAGGGGGTCTACTTTCCAAAATGGTGTCACTTGTGGGGGGTTTCAATGTTTAGGCACATCAGTGGCTCTTCAAACGCAACATGAGGTTCCATCTCAATTCCTGTCAATTTTGCATTGAAAAGTCAAACGGCGCTCCTTCCCTTCCGAGCTCTCCCATCCGCCCAAACAGTGGTTTACCCCCACATATGGGCTATCAGCGTACTCAGGACAAATTGTACAACAACTTTTGGGGTCCAATTTCTTCTCTTACCCTTGGGAAAATAAAAAATTGGGGGCGAAAAGATAATTTTTGTGAAAAAATATGATTTTTTATTTTTACGGTTCTACATTATAAACTTCTGTGAAGCACTTGTTGGGTCAAAGTGCTCACCACACCTCTAGATAAGTTCCTTAGGGGGTCTACTTTCCAAAATGGTGTCACTTGTGGGGGGTTTCAATGTTTAGCCACATCAGGGGCTCTCCAAACGAAACATGGCGTCCCATCTCAATTCCAGTCAATTTTGCATTGAAAGTCAAATGGCACTCCTTCGCTTCCGAGCTCTGCCATGCGCCCAAACAGTGGTTTACCCCCACATGTAGGGTATTGGCATACTCAGGACAAATTGTACAACAATGTTTGGGGTCCATTTTCTCCTGTTACCCTTGGTAAAATAAAACAAATTGGAGCTGAATTAAATTTTTTGTGAAAAAAAGTTAAATGTTCATTTTTATTTAAACATTCAAAAAATTCCTGTGAAGCACCAGAAGGGTTAATAAACTTCTTGAATATGGTTTTGAGCACCTTGAGGGGTGTAGTTTTTAGAATGGTGTCACACTTGGGTATTTTCTATCATATAGACCCCTCAAAATGACTTCAAATGAGATGTGGTCCCTAAAATAAAATGGTGTTGTAGAAATGAGAAATTGCTGGTCAACTTTTAACCCTTATAACTCCCTAACAAAAAAAAAATTTGTTTCCAAAATTGTGCTGATGTAAAGTAGACATGTGGGAAATGTTATTTATTAAGTATTTTGTGTGACATATCTCTGTGATTTAATTGCATAAAAATTCAAAGTTGGAAAATTGCGAAATTTTCATAATTTTCGCCAAATTTCCGTTTTTTTCACAAATAAACGCAGGTACTATCAAATAATTTTTACCATTGTCATGAAGTACAATATGTCACGAGAAAACAATGTCAGAATCACCAGGATCCATTGAAGCGTTCCAGAGTTATAACCTCATAAAGGGACAGTGGTCAGAATTGTAAAAATTGTCCCGGTCATTAACGTGCAAACCACCCTTGGGGGTAAAGGGGTTAAATCAGAGACTTGGGACAATTACCAAAAGATACCTTATTAGTGACATTTGATGTCAATAATTTGTACTCCTCAATAGAACATTCCAAGTGCATCAGAGCAACCCAACAATTATTAGAACAATCTTCCTTTGAACCAGTAGTCACAAATTTACCAAAATGTTACACTTATTTTTTGTGGGATTGCTCCATATTGTAGATATGTCCCCATCCAGATCTCCATATTGTAGTTATGTCACCATCCAGGTTCTCATATTGTAGTCATGTCCCCATCCAGGTCCCCATATTTTAGTCATGTCCCCATATCCAGGTCCCCATATTGTAGTCATGTCCCTAGGTTTTAGAGGAGGAAAAATAGAAAATAAAAGTGAGTGAAAAAAATGGTCAATTTTGTACTAAATTCCCCCATCCTGGTATATATATGTCCCCAAATGAGATATACATGGCCCCCTCCCCTGTCCTGGTATGCATGGCCCGCCCATCCCTATCCTGGAATGCATGTCCCCCTCATCCCTATCCTGGTATGTATAGCCCCTTCTTCCCTATCCTGCTGTGCATGGCCCTCTCATCCCCATTCTCGTATGCATGGCCCCCTCATCCATATCCTGGTATGCATGGCTTCTTCATCCATATCCTGGTATACATGACCCCATCCCCATCCTGGTTTACATGGCCCCCATCCCCATCCTTATATGCATGGCCCTCTCATCCCTATCCTGGTAAGCATGGTCCCCTCATCCCTATCCTGTTATGCATGACCCTCTCATCCCCATCCTGGTATGCATGGCACCCTCATCCCTATCCTGGTATGCATGCCCCATCATCCCTATCCTGGTGTGCATTGTCCCCTCATCCCCATTTTGGCATGCATGGCCCCCTCATCCCTATCCTGGTATGCATGGTCCCCTCATCCTGAACCTGGTATGCATTGTCTCCTTAGCCCCATCCTGGTATACTTAGCTTCTTCATCCCTATCCTGGTATGCATGGCCTCCTCATCCATATCTTGATATGCATGGCCTCCCCATCCTGATATGCATGGCCCCTCATCCCCATCCTGGTATGCATGGCATCCTCATCCCTATCCTGGCATGCATGCCATATCAACCTTATCCTGGCATGCATGGTCCCCTCATCCTTATCATATGCATTGTCTCCTTATCAAACAAAGTAAAGGTTTATCATAATCGACATCCTTGGAAACTCGGAGCACGGAACCGCTGTGTCAGGGTGTGGAGGAATCAAGGAAATGATGAGGAATCCAGCTCAACGAGATAGTGAAAAAAACCTTTTCTTTATTCACTTGAAAATTATGTTCAGTGGAGGATAAAAACATCAGCAATAACAGAAAGTAAAATGCGATATCAACGCGTTTCTGGTGACCAAGCACCCTTAGCTTATGACTAAGGGTGCTTGGTCACCAGAAACGCATTGATATCGCATTTTATTTTCAGTTATTGCTGATGTTTTTATCCTCCACTGAACATAATTTTCAAGTGAATAAAGAAAAGGTTTTTTCACTATCTCGTTAAGCTGGATTCCTCATCATTTCCTTGATTGCCTCCTTATCCCCATTCTGGTATGCGTGGCCTCCTCATACCCATCCTGACATGCATGGCCCCTCATCCCCATCTTGGTATGCATGGTCCCCTCATCCTTATCCTGGTATGCATTGTCTCCTTATCCCCATCCTGGTATACTTAGCCTCCTCATCCCTATCCTGGAGTGCATGGCCTCCTCATCCATATCTTGATATGCATGGCCTCCCCATCCTGACATGCATGGCCCCTCATCCCCATCCTGATATGCATGGCCCGCTCATCCCTATCCTAGAATGCATGGCCCCCTCTTCCCTATCCTGGTATGCATGGCCCTCATCACAATAACATAAAAATCCCATAAACCATTATACTTACTTTCCCTGCGCTTGTTCTGATGCCAGTAGCTCATTGTAAGCAGAGCATTGCAGTGACATCATGCACTGCTTACAAGCAGAGGACAACTGCCAGAATACTCACTGTTCCCCACACCAGGACTATAGGAGTGGAGAGCAGTGAATATTCATTGATCTTTAACAGTGGGCACAGTAGCCGGCTTCCTGCAGCGGCCGGGCGATCGCATGTGCCCGCTACTTATGGAAATGAATATTCACTGCACTTCATTCCCATAGGCATAGAATACATAGGCAGTGAATACTTTTTCTCTTTAGTAGCATGCACACGTGATCGCCCAGCCACTGCAGGAAGCCGGTGGCTGTGCTTATTGTGCCCACTATTAGGCTATGTGCACACGTTCAGGATTTCTCGCAGAAAATTCCTGAGAAAAACCTGAAATTTTCTGCAAGAAATCCGCAAGAAATCTGCATGCGTTTTTGCAGCATTTTTGACGCGTTTTTGCTGCATTTTGGATGCGTTTTTTTCCGGACATTTCCCAATGCATTTTGTAGTGGGAAATCCGCAAAAAAAACTGCAAAATTAATGAACATGTTTAACAATGACTGACATACAGGGTATATATAAAATGTATATGGTCCTATAATGCTAGACCATGAAATGAGAGCGCAGCTGCGACTCCACAAAATATATACAACCTACAACAGAACAGGAGTGTACCCTCATTCAATATAAATATAAAAGAAGATAAACAATAATAGAGCCTAACAGTCTGAAAATGGTAATTTTCCAAAGTGGATACTTTATTAGACAAACCAGCTCTTAAAATAGTACAAAAACGGCTAAAAAGCCCAAATGTATAAATGCATGACAAAAAGACAAAGGGGTAAAAACCACATAAAAAACAGAATCAGTCTGCCGAAGAAGGGTCCATCCCTGTGTATAGATACTCAGAGTGGATTGTAATCAGACATCCCATAATTGAAAAATGGGGACGGTAACACCGGGAGCCTGTGTATATGTATATGCCCCAGCTGGTAACGCTGGAGTTGCTACACTCATCGGACACGATATACAAAAAGCTTACCCATGTGGGCGAAAGATAGGGAGAGACCACGACAGACTGAGAAGTAGGGCCCCAAATTAATGAACATGCTACGTTTTTTACCGCGTTGCGTTTTTTTCGCGGAAAAAAATGCATCTTGTGCACAAAACATGCGGAATTCATTCTAAATGATGGGATGCTTATTGTATGCTGTTTCTTTGCGGTTTTATAGTGTTTTTATCGGGAAAAATCGCGAAAAAAACAGCAACGTGTGCACACAGCCTTAAATAGAAATGAATATTCTCTGCTCTCCACTCCCATGGGCATGGAGAGTCATGAATATTCCTTTCTCTTTAGCAGTGAGCACAAGGGTTAGCCACGGCAGTCGACTCCTGCCTCCAGTGACACGCAGCTCCACTGCTGCCGCTCCCCCACCTCCCCACATCAGGTACATAATTTCAATTGAATGTACATCTAAGAACGCACATTCAGCTGAAATAAAACACTGCCATCGGCGGATCCCCTGAACCGGGCAGGGATGCCAAGGGGTCTACAGTACCAGATGGTGGCATGAAGCAGCCTCAGGGGCCGCGTGTTTGAGACCCCTGGCTTAGGGAATAATTGAGATATGAGTCGTACAAGTATTTAGGGAATAACATGATTTACATGAAGTTATTTACACAATTGCCATTATTGCTTGGACATTATTTTGTTTAGACATTAAATGGCTCTTATTTTTGTGAATCATTTTGTCAGTTTTCTGATATTTCAAATATGCACACGCACTGAATACATTACTATATCATATTACAAAAGATCATTTATTGGATTGCAATCCTGGTAGATCATTGTAAAATATGCCTATTTGGCTACTATTGTATTATTTCTGAATGGATATAGTTTTTTGTACTTAAAAACTTGCTTCCTTCAGTTTTAGTAATTGTTTGAATCACCACAACACAGTAAGTAATATCAGGGATTTAATGCTCTGGAGTTGTCAGACTGCAAGCCTAATCATATTTAAATAGAACGTAATGCACTAGACCATTTGGAAGTTTACCGTTCAATTGATTTGTGTTGCGGAGAGCTGAAATCCAAAAAAGCATCGGCTGCACATTGTGTAATGAGACGGATGAAGTGTATACCAGAAATGACATCACCTCCGCGTGCCATTTATCTGTTCAACAAATTAATGTGTATGCCAAAAGGACTACCGTATATTTAGTGCCATGCTGCCCTAGGCAGTTTAGGTGCTCATGCCCTATTGCAATGGAAAGTTGCACAAATACTGCAGTGGATGTAAATCCTGTGCTATACTACTTCCATAACTACAATTCAGATTTATGGGAATTATAAAAACCGCATTGTGAAACCTGCCTGGCTGTTTCTGTGCAGCTAGTTATTACTGGCCGTGGATAGCAGATATAGGTATAAACATTTAAACAGGACCTGCCACCATGTCTAAAGTTTATGTTTTCTACAAATGGGTTGTGCTCACAGTATTCTCTGGAGATGTGTCTTTAGGCTGCTTTGCATTATTACTCTGTGAGCAATGCCCCTTGGTAAAGACTATAAAAATTAGCACAAAATAAAAAAGGTCCTTATCTCTGGAGTCATGTAGACAGATTTTTTTTACAAATAAATAATAAATATGGAAAGAAAACAGAACAAAACTGGTAACTTTTGATCCAGTCTTTAAAGGGAATTTCTCACCAGGCTTTTGCAATGTTATCTGAGTGCAGTGTAATGAAGGGTCAGAGTGCCTGATTCCATTGATGTATCACTCACTTACTAGGAAGTGTTTTAGTGTTTCAATAAAATCAGTGTTTTATCTGCAGAAGATTATTACTACAGGACAAGCTGCCTTGTGCCTACTAGTCCAACCACGCCTCTAGCACTGAAGAGCAGCTTTCAGTCACTATATAGTCTGCACAGAAAACTGCCAATCAGTGGTGTGGGGGCGTTATACACAGGTCAGCATTCTGTGTTTTTTGGGATCAGCAACAGAGAAAACTTTTATTCTATCACAACTGCTGCCCACCATAAAGTAAGTGACACATCACTTCAATCAGGATCTCTCTCCCTATATCGTGTTGCTATCAGATTACAGAGCCAAAACCTGTCTAAATTCCTTTAAAGGGAATTACCTTTAAAAGGAATGTTATTTCATTTATACCTTCTAAACGGTGTGACAAGTAGAAGCTGCACTGATTATTTAAAATCATCCATCCAGCAACTAGAGGGGTTAAAGTAATTACAGGAGACAGGGAGTGGTCAGTTCAACCTGTGAGACTGAACTAAGACATGCTATAGAGACTAGCTCATTTAGAGAAGTTACTGCTAGGATCATAGAAGCAGTCAGGACAACCAGGTGCAATCTTTGTTACCTCAAGATAAGGCCGGGGTCAGACCTAACATATCAAAATACGGTCCGTTTTTTACAGCCGAGATAAGCAGAAAAGTTCTTGAACAGTGACCCGTATTCAATGCGAGGATGCAATTTTTTTCTCCAAAAATTATCCGTGTGTCATCCGTATGTCATCCGTACGGCGAGATTTTCTCGCTGGCTTGCAAAATGGAATATTCGTGAAAACATATGTACAGTGTATATATATATATATATATATATATATATATTTATTTAATACAGAGCTAGACAGCATAAATGCCGGTAATTCAGTTGCCGGCTTTTCCTATCTCCTTATCAAACCTGACAGGATATGAGACATGGTTTACATACAGTAAACCATTTCATATCTGTTATATTTTTACATATTCCTCACTAATAATGTCAGTAGTGAGTGTGTGTGTGTAAAATTTGGGAGCTCTAGGTGCTATGCGGTGGAGCTGCATATTCATGACTGAAAATGAGCGGTAACTGTGACTGCTCAATACAAGAAGAAGATGCAGCGCTGGAAGAAGCAGGGACCGCGCCAGGAGCAGGTAAGTATACGGGGAGCGCAGCGCTGCGCGATATTTACCTGCTCCTCGCTCCGGTGCGGCTCCGTCTCCAGCGTCCTCTAGCAGTGACGCTCAGATTAGAGGGCGCGGTGACGTAGTCAGTGCGCGCCCTCTGCTGAGCGTCAGTGCTGGAGACGGAGCCGCACGAGGAACAGGTAAATATTGAAAGCGCCGGCGTCCTGAGCAAGAGAGGTGAGTATGTGATTTTTTTTTATTGCAGCAGCATTATATATGGCACAGCTTTATATGGAGCATCTATGGGGCCATAATCAACGGTGCAGAGCAATATATATGGGGCACAGCTTTATATGGAGCATCTATGGGGCCATAATCAACGGTGCAGAGCAATATATATGGGGCACAGCTTTATATGGAGCATCTATGGGGCCATAATCAACGGTGCAGAGCAATATATATGGGGCACAGCTTTATATGGAGCATCTATGGGGCCATAATGAATGGTGCAGAGCATTATATATGGCACAGCTTTATGTGGAGCATCTATGGGGCCATAATGAATGGTGCAGAGCATTATATATGGCACAGCTTTATATGGAGCATCTATGGGGCCATAATGAACAGTGCAGAGCATTATATATGGGTCACAACTTTATGTGAAGCATCTATGGGGCCATAATGAACTGTGCAGAGCATTCCATATGGTACAGCTTTATGTGGAGCATCTATGGGGCCATAATGAACGGTGCAGAGCATTCTATATGGCACAGCTTTATATGGAGCATCTATGGGGTCATAATGAATGGTGCAGAGCATTCCATATGGCACAGCTTTATGTGGAGCATCTATGGGGCCATAATGAACGGTGCAGAGCATATATGGCACAACTTTGTGGAGCATCTATGGGGCCATAATGAACGGTGCAGAGCATTATATATACGGCACAGCTTTATATGGAGCATCTATGGGGCCATAATGAACTGTGCAGAGCATTCCATATGGTACAGCTTTATATGGAGCATCTATGGGGCCATAATGAACGGTGCAGAGCATTATATATGGCACAGCTTTATATGGAGCATCTATGGGGTCATAATGAATGGTGCAGAGCATTCCATATGGCACAGCTTTATGTGGAGCATCTATGGGGCCATAATGAACGGTGCAGAGCATTATATATGGCACAACTTTGTGGAGCATCTATGGGGCCATAATGAACGGTGCAGAGCATTATATATACGGCACAGCTTTATATGGAGCATCTATGGGGCCATAATGAACGGTGCAGAGCATTCCATATGGCACAGCTTTATGTGGAGCATCTATGGGGCCATAATGAACGGTGCAGAGCATTCCATATGGCACAGCTTTATGTGGAGCATCTATGGGGCCATAATGAACGGTGCAGAGCATTATATGTGGCACAGCTTTATATGGAGCATCTATGGGGCCATAATGAACGGTGCAGAGCATTATATATGGCACAGCTTTATGTGGAGCATCTATGGGGCCATAATGAACGGTGCAGAGCATTATATGTGGCACAGCTTTATGTGGAGCAGAGGTGTCAAACTGCATTCCTCGAGGGCCGCAAACAGGTCATGTTTTCAGGATTTCCTTGTATTGCACAGGTGATAATTTAATCACCTGCACAGAATGATTCCAGCACCTTGTGCAATACAAGGAAATCCTGAAAACATGACCTGTTTGCGGCCCTCGAGGAATGCAGTTTGACACCTCTGATGTGGAGCATCTATGGGGCAATAATCAATGGTGCAGAGCATTCTATATGGCACAGCTTTATAAGGAGCATCTATGGGGCCATAATGAACGGTGCAGAGCATTATATGTGGCACAGCTTTATAAGGAGCATCTATGGGGCCATAATGAACGGTGCAGAGCATTATATGTGGCACAGCTTTATATGGAGCATCTATGGGGCCATAATGAACGGTGCAGAGCATTATATATGGCACAGCTTTATATGGAGCATCTATGGGGCCATAATGAACGGTGCAGAGCATTATATATGGCACAGCTTTATATGGAGCATCTATGGGGCCATAATGAACGGTGCAGAGCATTATATGTGGCACAGCTTTAGATGGAGCATCTATGGGGCAATAATGAACGGTATGGAGCATCTATTTTTATTTTTGAAATTCACCGGTAGCTGCTGCATTTCCTACCCTAGGCTTATACTCGAGTCAATAAGTTTTCCCAGTTTTGTGGCAAAATTAGGGGGGTCGGCTTATACTCGGGTCGGCTTATACTCGAGTATATACGGTATATATATATATGTGTGTGTGTGTCAATGACATATATATATATACCTATTATATGTGTAGTCTTTTATTCTATCTATTCTATTCTAACCTGTCAGTGTGATTTTACTGTACACCACACTGAATTACCGGCTTTTCTATAGAACACCGGTGCATATTTCTCGCAAGTTACACGCATGGTCCGTGTGTAATCCGTATTTTTCTCACCCCCATAGACTTTCATTGGCGGATTTTTTGCACGATACGCTGACAAACGCAGGATGCTGCGATTTTCTCAGCCTGTAAAATACGGCTGAGAAATATACGGCTGATGGAAGCTGCCCCATAGAGAAACATTGGTCCGTGGGCAATGCGTTGTTTTTGCGCCTCTCCCTCGTCCGTATTCCTCTCTAGTGTGACCCCGGCCTAAGAGTGAGAAATTCAACAGCACAGGACTAATCCCCCCCATCCACCTCACTGCATGATAAAGGTACAGTTCTGCTCTACGTAAAGACACTGTGTGTGTGAAGCGAAATTGTCTGTGAAGGGGCTTTCATATTTGGATCTTGGGAGCATTGTATAAAGAGAAGTGATTGTGGTGTGTGATGGAAAGAAGCTTGATTAAAACCTTATGATTAACCTCTGCCTGGAACAGTGTTATAGCTGGAAACCTCTGCCTGGAAATTATGTCACCTGACTGTGAAAGATTCTGGTTAATGGTCGCCTTGAGTGAAATTCATTCAAGATTCCAAAGAACTCATGTTACTTTGCCCTACCTCCCTATACTGAGTGATGGGCATACGACTGTCCCTAATGCCTTACAGGTCATGTAATGTACATCATTATCATGCTGTTCTCAAGCTAAACGTACCAGTATAGAAGTAAAAAAAACACTTTTATTCTTTACTCAATTGCTTACCAGACCCTGGCTTCAAGTCATATTGGTGGCGCTGCATATCGCTTCAGTTACGCTCTTCTGGACAATAGCCATGCTTAATGCAGTGGGATTGACGGGCTGGACTGCCGTGTTGTTACACAAATTGCCAAGGAAGTCTCACCTCTGCACTCTGACAAGCAGCTCCTGTGCACTGCATAATCCAATGTTATTCTATGAGGCTGTGAACATATCCAATTTTTTCCTTGAACAGTCTGTTTGAGGAAAAAAAATCATCCAATATTTGGATTGCAATCAGGCACGCAAGTCAATGAATCCGTGGAAAAAAATCGTCCTGTACTTGGATGACATCCAATTGCAGTCCAATTTCCTCGAAGAGCCGTGAAAAAGATCTTGAGAGATTGAAACGTGTTGCTTGTACCTCTTTTCTGCTGCATGTATGTCCACTATGTACAAAGATTTCATGTTTATGATGGAGTTTTAACTTGAAAATAAAGACTTTGAATTTTAAAGGGGCTGGAACTACCACTTTTCCTTCACATTGATACTCTGGTCTGTGCTGTGTTGTGCATAAATATGTGATTCTTCAGAACTTCTATTAGTCTATGCCTGATGAAGAGACCTGTGTAGTCTCGAAAGCTTGCAATTTGTTACCATCCTTTCAGTTAGCCATTAAAAGGTATCAACCACTGAGGACTCTCAATTCTAAATATTTTTCTACTCAAAGATACAGTTTTGGGTGCATGAATTTCAATCTCAGCTGGCTCATACACATCTTGGAAGCTAACAATGTGCCTCTTTTGGGAAGACCTTTCTCCATCCTCTCAATATTTCCCAGAGAAAGATTCTGGCAACACTCCTTTAAATTCTGCACTGTAACAGTACTAAACCAATTAAGCAAGTAAGAGAATGTATCAACAAACGTATCACAAGAGTTTCAGTCTCATTAGAAACAAAGAAAAAAACATGATCCTCAAAGTTGGCCATATATTAGCGCCAGTAGAGTAGCTGTCGAAGGGAAGAAAGACCCCTGGTGCACTTACATCATGTAGCCCACCTGATGTCTCTGATCCCCGGATAGGTACAACTTTCAATTGTATTGGCATTCAAATCATTACAATCGAATCTGAAGCTGATTTTCTGTATTGTAGGTTTACAGCTGGCTTTAAAGGATGCTGAGACTACTCCTGGGACATAATCATCTCTGTGCAGGTGCCTCCACTTGACAGGTAACTGCAGAAGAGGGTAGCTTTATATGAGATCCTACTTAGGTGAGTAAGTTTTCCTTTTTCCTGCAGGGATAATTTTAATTGTGTATTAGACCCTAAAGGGCACAATTAATTTAAGAGGACACTGAGGAGGCATTATTACTTTTTAAAATTACATTAAGGCTGCGTGCATACATTGCATTTTTGCAGCGTTTTTAATGCAAATTTTAACCCCATAGCGACAGAGCTAATTTGCTGCTTAATGACCAGGCCAATTTTTACAATTCTAACCACTGTCACTTTATGTGGTTATAACTCTGGAAAACTATAACGAATCCCACTTATTCTGAGATAATTTTTTTTGTGACATATTGTACTTCATGATAGTGATAGTACATTTTGCAATTTTCAAATTTTATTTTTTGTACCCTTAAATCAGAGAGTTTTGTCACATAAAATAGTTAATAAATAACATTTCATACATGTCTAGTTTACATCAGCACAAGTTTGGAAACAAAATTGTATTTTGTTAGGAAGTTATAAGGGTTAAAAGTTGACCAGCGATTTCTCATTTTTTCAACAAAATTTACCAAACCATTTTTTTTAGGGACCACCTCGCATTTGAAGTGATTTTGGGGAGTCAATATAACAGAACATACCCAAAAGTGACACCATTCTAAAAACTGCACCCTTCAAGGTGCGCAAAACCACATTCAAGAAGTTTATTAACCCTTCAGGTGCTTCACGAGAACTAAATCAAGGTGAAAGGAAAAAATGAACATTTTACTTTTTTCACAAAAATTTACTTTGGAACCAAACTTTTTTATTTTCACAAGGGTATCAAAAGAAAATAGACCACAAATTTTGTCCAATTTCTCCTGAGTACGCCGATACTCCATGGGGGAAAGCCACTGTTTGGGTGCATGGCAGGGCTCAGAAGGAAGGGATCACCATTTGACTTTTCAAACGCAAAACTGGCTGGAATCAATGGTGGCACCATGTTGCGTTTGGAGACCCCTTGATGTACCAAAACAGTGGAAACCCCCCAATTCTAACTCCAGCCCTAGCCCAACACACCCCTAACCCTAATCCCAACCCTAACCATAACCCTAACCACAAACCTAACCCTAACACACCCCTAACCCTAATCCCAATCCCAGCCCTAACCTTAGCTCTAACCCTAGCCCTAACCCTAACCCTAGTCCTAACTTTAGCCCAACTCTCATTAGCCCAACTCTAACCTTACCCCTTTTACCCCCAAGGGTGGTTTGCACGTTAATCACCGGGCCAATTTTTACAATTCTGACCACTGTCCCTTTATGAGGTTATAACTCTGGAACGCTTCAATGGATCCTGTTGATTCTGACAATGTTTTCTCATAACGTATTGTACTTCATGATAGTGGTAAAATTTATTTGATATTACCTGCGTTTATTTGTGAAAAAAACAAAAATTTGGTAAAATTTTGAAACTTTCGCAATTTTCTAACTTTGAATTTTTAAGCCCTTAAATCACTGAGATATGTCACACAAAATACTTAATAAGTAACATTTTCCACATGTCTACTTTACATCAGCACAATTTTGGAACCAAAATTTTTTTTGTTAGGAAGTTATAAGGGTTAAAAGTTGACCAGCAATTTCTCATTTTTACAGCACCATTTTTTTAGTGACTACATCACATTTGAAGTCACTTTGAGGGGTCTATATGATAGAAAATACCCAAGTGTGACACCATTCTAAAAACTGCACCCTCAAGGTGCTCAAAACCACATTCAAGAAGATTATTAACCCTTCAGGTGTTTCACAGGAATTTTTGGAATGTTTAAAAAAAATGAACATTTAATCTATTTTCACAAAAAATTTAGTTCAGCTCCAATTTGTTTTATTTTACCAAGGATAACAGGAGAAATTGGACCCCAAAAGTTGTTGTGCAATTTGTCTTGAGTACGCTGATACCCCATATGTGGGGGTAAACCACTGTATGGGCGAACAGCAGAGCTCGGAAGGGAAGGAGCACCACTTGACTTTTCAATGCAAAATTAACTGAAATTGGGATAGTGTGCCATGTTGCGTTTGGAGAGCCCCTGATGTGCCTAAACATTGAAACCCCCCACAAGTGACAACATTTTTGAAAGTAGACCCCCTAAGGAACTTATCTAGATGTGTGGTGAGCACTTTGACGCACCAAGTGCTTCACAGAAGTTTATAATGCAGAGCCGTAAAAATAAAAATCATATCATTTCACAAAAATGATATTTTCACCCCCAATTTTTTATTTTCCCAAGGGTAACAGAAGAAATTGGGCCCCAAAAGTTGTGCAATTTGTCTTGAGTATGCTGATACCCCATATCTGGGGGTAAACTACTGTTTGGGCGCACGGCAGAGCTCGGAAGGGAAGGAGAGCCATTTGACTTTTCAATGCAAAATTGACTGGAATTGAGATAGGACGCCATGTCGCGTTTGGAGAGCCCCTGATGTGCCTAAACATTGAAACCCCCCACAAGTGACACCATTTTGGAAAGTAGACCCCCTAAGGAACCTATCTAGATGTGTGGTGAGCACTTTGACCCACCAAGGGTGTTTATATCATTCTGCATTTGGTAAAATTGATAAAGCAGCTTTATTCTTCGGGTCAGTACGATTACAGCGATAACTCATTTATATCTTTTTTTATGTTTTGGCGCTTTTATGTGTTAAAAACTATTTTATATAAAAAATAATTATTTTTGCATCGCTTTATTCTGAGGACTTCAACGTTTTAATTTTTTGCTGTTGATGCTGTATGGTGGCTCGTTTTTTGCGGGAGAAGATGACATTTTAAGCAGTACCATGGATATTTACATCCTTTTTTTTTGATCGCATGTTATTCCACTTTTTGTTCGGCGGTATGATAATAGAGTGTTGTTTTTTGCCTCATTTTTTTTTGTGACGGTGTTCACAGAAGGGGTTAACTAGTGGGACAGTTTTATAGGTCGGGTCGTTAAGGAGGCGGCAATAATATATATGTGTACTTTTATTGTTTTTTTTATTTAGATAAAGAAATGTATTTATTGGAACAATATTTATATTTTTTCTCTTTATTTAGGATCTTCTTTTTTTTTTTACACATGTAAATATTTTTTTTTTTACTCTTTTACATTGCCTCAGGGGGGACATCACACTATAGTGTCAGATCACTGATCTGACACTTTGCACAGCACCGTGTCAGGTCAGCTATCTGACATGCAGTGCACCTCCCTTCAGGACCAGGAAGAAGCCCCGTGGCCATTTTGGATCCGGGGCCTGCAGGGAGAAGGAGATAGGAGACCTCGGAGCAGCACGATCACATCGCATTGCTCCGAGGCTCTCAGGGAAGCACGCAGGGAGGCCCCTCCCTGCACGATCCTTCCCTATGCCACCGGAACGCTGCGATCATATTTACTATTTTTATTTACTATTATTTTTATTTTGGTCACTGTGATAGTGTTTATATCAGTGATCAAAATGAACCAATAGGAAAATTTTCCTATTGTTGCCGGATGCTGGCCAGCAGATCTCGGCAGGCGCACTGCGCTTGCGCCCTCCATTTTTTCCTGTAAGAAGATGCCAGCGGCCTGGGGGACTTCACGGGGGGGATGCTGTAGGATCCAGGAAAAATGGAGGGATCGGAGGACCCCATTTCTCTCTCCTCTGATGTGCGATCATCAGAGAAGAGAGAAATTAAATGGAAAATTGGACTTTTTTTGTGGTTGCTGTTATACCATTAATAACGGTGATCGCAAAACCGGGGTCCATAAAAAACCAACCTGAATTATGTTCTCTGGGGTCTTGGCTACCACCGGCAGCCAAGACCCCAGAGAAATTCTGACTCTGAGGGACGCTATACCTTTAAACCTCAGCGTCGTTAAAAAGCGGCGCTGTGGTTTAAGTACCCTTATCTGCCGCCGTTAAAAAGCGTATCGGTGGTTGTAAAGGGGTTAAGCTGCGTTTTACAGTACCAGCAAAGAGATTTCAGTAAACTCACGCTTACACTGTTAAGGTTGGCGGATCACACTAAATATAAATTATGATGAAGTGTAATTGCAGCCCGGGGTTCACCGTGCGCAGATGGAATTCCAAAGGCTATATGCCTGCCCTGAGCACACGCAGACACGTTCACACTACCGTTATGTTCCACACACTCATAAGATATAAATGATCTTATCGCGCCGGCGTGTGCCCCAGAGAACCTTTTATACGTTCCGCTTAAGTCCAGTGAGACAGGACCTTGCTCGAGGACCAATCCGGAACTGCCACATCACCCAAGCAGCTGATGACCGACCACCAATGAGAATTCGCTACCTTACGTGCATGCTCAGTAGAGTGATTTCTGGACTTAGCCTTTGGAGCATCTGTTTGCCGCTGCTTACTGCTGATTACCATAGCTTTGGCTGGAAAGCCAGCAGTAACCAAACAACAGCCTGAGTCTGAGCAAGACGCTGAGACTGATGTCTTTGCTGAGCAGCCCCTACTGCTGCCGGAGCATAATGGGAAACCGCAGAGGCAGACAAGGCTTGGCATCTACACCATTCAGTGGGAGAACAGACACACATTGTTTTTTTTTCTTGATTGATTTGGAAAACTGCTACATGTCACTTCTTTCAGCACTTTTCACCCATAGAAAGTAATGAGTAAGTGCAAAATTGCAGTTGAGGCAATGAATATGCTATATTTGGCTGGTTTCACATGTCCATTTTTTCCCGTTACTGTAAAAAAAGGTACTGGAAAAGACAGTGTTCGTGTGTGTATTACTTGCAGCACACGTGTGGTAGCCATGTGCTGCATCAGTACCACATGGACGGGCACCAGGGAAAAAGAGGCACAGTAAGTGCTGTTCCCCGTTGCCGGGTGCTGAAGACGGCTCTCATCATTCTCCCCTGCTCAGCGTGAACAGGGGAGAATGATGAGAGTTATATTCAAGTGATAACAGTGACAGCAGGATCAGAAGATTGGATTATTCATGCACTGTCAGCTTCAGCAAGGCTGGTTATCAAGAATAGTGGTCCCTATGCTGTTTTTTTTAAAGTATTTAAATAAATAATTTAAAAAACGTCATGGGCCCCTCTCATTTTTGACCACCAGCCTTGCTAAAGCTGACAGCTGGGGGCTGGTATTCTTAGGCTGGTAAGGGACCATTGATATAGGCCCCCCACCTAAAAATAGCAGCCCGCAGCTGTCCAGAAAAGGTGCATCTGTTAGATGGCTTTTCCCACTTGCCCAGTAGTGGTGTCTCTGGTACATGTGAAAACTGTCACCACATGTACTGGAGACAGGGACGTGTGAAAGAGCCCTTAGGGCGTGACGTAGGTACTGGGTGTCACCAGTTAGCAAGTATATGTATCAGTTAGAGATCTATCAGTTTTACATGAGAGAAACAAACTATGAACTGATCTTGTATTTTGCTACTGAGATTGGGGATGAAGGGATATACAATATGAGTAACTAATCTCCGCACTCAATTTGTTTGCATTGTTTTGCTGGCTGTTATAAAATAAATGGACAAAGTGCAATACCTCTCTAAAAGCAAATAAGAGGGATCAACCAATTGGAGTGAATTGAGCGACACTTTATTTGGTGTATCTGGATCTTTGGATACTACAGTATAGTTTCAAAGACAATAAAATAGAGTAAGATAAATCTTACATTAACATTATGACAACCATTTACATCACTGAAAGGGATGCAGAGTATAGTTCCCTTAAGTGAATTGTTAGAGAGGGTTTCATATACAAATAAATTATAAAACACATGGTCATTTATTTACATGTCACATTATTGTCCACATCATGACCAAGTATCTAACTGGGATAGACTATATGAAGCACAGTGGAAAGGCATTTGTATTTTAATAAATTAAATAAAATTTATATTTTATGGAATATTTAGTCCATATTAAATCAGTGATATATATATATATATATATATATATATATTTTTTTTTTTTTTTTCATTTGGTAATATGTGGGAATGTGCTAGAAATGTGAGAAGTCAAATAAGTCTGTTTTGCTTAGGTTTGCGAATAAGTTATAACTTGAAGAAGTCATGTTGGTCTGGGCTAAATGGAAAAGACAGAAGTGAAAAATACCCTACTTAAGGGCTCTTTCAGATGTAAATTTTTCTCACGTATAAGAAAATGTATTGATTATGTTGATCAGACTTGGCTCAGACGTTGATCATAGTTTGACGAGAGTGTGGGGTTGAGTGCTATCAGTTTTTTTTATTATTATTACATGGAGAAAACTTATTAGCATTCACCTATAGCATGTTGCTGCCTCCACCATGTTTCCCTGTTGGGATTGTATTGGGTAGATGATGAGCAGTGCCTGGTTTTCTCCACACATACCCCTTAGAAATATCACCAAAAAGGTCTATCTTTGTCTCATCAGACCATAGAATCTTATTTCTCATAGTCTGGAAGTCCTTCATGTGTTTTTTTTTTTTAGCAAACTCTATGCGGGCTTTCATATGTCTTGCACTGAGGAGAGGCTTCTGTCAGGCAACTCTGCCATAAAGGCCCGAATGGTGGAGGGCTGCAGTGATAGTTGAGTTTGTGGAACTTTCTCCCATCTACTGCATCTCTGGAGCTCAGCCACAGTGATCTTGGGGTTGTTCTTTACCTTTCTCACCAAGGCACTTCTCCCATGATTGCTCAGTTTGGCTGGATGGCCAGGTCTAGGAAGACTTCTGGTGGTCCCAAACTTCTTCCATTTAAGGATTATGGAGGCCACTGGGCTCTTAGGAACCTTGAATATTGCAGAAATTCTTTTGTAACCTTGGCCAGGTCTGTGCCTTACCACAGTTCTGTCTCTGAGCTCCTTGGCCAGTTCCTTTGACCTCATGATTCTCAATTGGTCTGACATGCACTGTGAACTGTGAGGTCTTATATAGACAGGTGTGTGCCTTTCCAAATCAAGTCCTATCAGTTTAATTAAACACAGCTGGACTCTAGTGAAGGAGTAGAACCTTCTTAAGGAGGATCATAAGGAAATAAACAGCATGTGACTTAAATATGAGTGTCTGAGCAAAGGGTCTAAATACTTATGACCATGTGATATTTCAGTTTTACTTTTTTAATAAATGTGCAAAAATTTCTACATTTGTTTTTTTTCAGTCAAGATAGGGTGCAGTGTGTACATTAATGAGAAAAAAAATGAACTTTTTTGAGTTTATCAAATGGCTGCAATGAATCAAAGAGTGAAAAATTTAAAGGGGTCTGAATACTTTCCGTACCCACTGTATATTTCAGTATTTTCTTTCACCACTGAAATATAAAAAAAAAAATTATACACGTTTGGTCCCACCGTAACACCGTAATAATGCTAATCTGGAGAATCATGTTGCCAGGTCACTTTGTATAATGAAGCCGTAAAAGCAAAACCCAAAAAGCAATAGTGGAATTGCATTTTTGTCACAATTTCATCCCTCTTCAAATGTTCTTTTCAGTTTTTCAGTCCATGATATTGTACAATGGATGGTGTTGTTTAAATTATCAACTTGCCCAGTGAAAAACAAGCCCTCATACTGTTATGTGGATGGAAAAATAAAAATGTTATGGCTTTTAGAAGAAAAAGCAAAAAAACGAAACCACAAAAATTAAAAATCGGTCTGTTCCAAAAGGGTTAAACAGGCAGCAACAAGAGAAAAAAACTATTGAAAAGCAGGATTTATAAGGTAATAGTAACAGGACATAACAGGACAGGTAACATTATGTGCTCACTTATATAATGGTACACATTTCGCATGTCACATATGTCTTACGGTTCTAAATCAATTCCTTCACCTGCATTGTTATTCCTGAACCTTAATGAATCTTCAACATTATGTAAACCCATCAAGTAAGTCAATTAAGCAAAGTGACTATTTCACTATTTCTTGACAATCATGTTGAATTATGATTGGTGTTGTCATAATATTCTGTATTCTCCCCACCCCTAGTCAATCCATATTATCTAAACAAAATGATTTAATCATTTAGAGTACAAAGCCAGCCATAACAATCTAAGAAATAGTATTCAATTGAAACTGACTAACCATAATATTAAAATCACCCACAGGTGAAGTAAATAACATTGATAATCTTAGCTTGTGATGATGGTGCCCATCAACCTTTAAGTGTATGCAGCGCCCCAGAGATCTGGTCGTTGCAGTATGTCACTCTGCCGCTAAGGGGAGTGATGGTACGTCTGATGGCACTGAAGGAATTCTACTGACCAGGTATCACCAGCACACATTACACTTCACACTCCGGCCACTAGGGGGAGAAAAAGGCTTTATTTATTGGGCCACTCGTCACACTGGTAAAACTAGGGGGTGGATAGAAAGTTAGTCAGAAGCTGACTGGGTTGGATTCAGGCAACATCCCGTGGCAGGGGGTGTTGCAGGGAAAAGACACAGGGGGGTCCCTGTCAGGCATGGGAACCTGGCAGGTGCCTAACGAACAGAGCAGAACGTTACGGAACGGCGCCTGCACACCCCGCGGCGGTATCCTAAGAAAGTGACACGAAGGGAAGAATATTGTGGAACAGTGAGAAACGAGATCAAACACAAAGGAGAGCCAGTAGGAGTCGTGCCGTGAGACCGAGGCAACATCCTACTGAGTCGCGTAGCCAGTGGCCGGAACTGCGCGGGAGTAACTGACTCTAGGCCTTACTTCGAACTCCGCAGGACAGTTACTTATAGGTTGGCTGTCTACCTTAAATTTCCTACGAAGACATAGGGGGCAACGCGTGGAGAGGGGCGTCTCTAGGGTCCCGGAAGAGCTCCAAGCCTTCCCGTCATATGGGTGCGTCTGTTGTGAATTCTGTGGCAGAGTTCACTCCTGTGGTCACAAGTGGTACTTCGGCTGATTCTCTCTGGTAGCTTCCGTTTGTGGAGGGAAGTGGTACTGCAGCTTCTGAGTTTCCTCCCTCAGGTGATCTGGTGAGGTCGTTAGCTGCTTCTCTACTTAACTCCACCTAATGCTTTGATTCATGCTTCCTGGCAATGTTCCAGTGTTGGACTTGTGTTTCTCTGGATCATTCCTGTGGCCTGCTGCTCTGCATAGCTAAGTGCTTCTTTGCTATTTGTTGATATTTTTTCTGTCCAGCTTGTCTATTTGTTTTGCTGGAAGCTCTGGGACGCAGGGGGTGTACCTCCGTGCCGTTAGTTCGGTGCGGAGGGTCTTTTTGCCCCCTTTGCGTGGTTTTCTTTGGGGTTTTGTGTAGACCGCAAGGTTATCTTTCCTATCCTCGTTCTGTCTAGAATATCGGGCCTCGCTTTGCTGAATCTATTTCATCCCTACGTTTGTCTTTTCATCTTGCTCACAGTCATTATATGTGGGGGGCTGCCTTTTCCTTTGGGGTATTTCTCTGAGGCAAGGTGGGCTTATTTTTCTATCTTCGGGCTGGTTAGTTTCTCGGGCTGTGCCGAGTTGCATGGGGAGCGTTGGGCGCAGTCCACGGCTGCCTCTAGTTGTGTTTGGAGAGGATTGGGAATTGCGGTCTACAGAGTTCCCACGTCTCAGAGCTCGTTCTGTTATTTTGGGTTGTTGTCAGATCACTGTGTGTGCTCTGATCGCTATGTACATTGTGTTCCTGAATTGCCTATCATAACAGTACAGGAAGCCAAAAGTACTAATGTTTCTCAATAGAGGGAAAAAAGAAGTTCTGAGACCATTTTTTTCCCTTTGCACTGTGTTTTGTCTTTTTTTTCCCCTAGACATTTGGGTGGTTCAGGACACAGGTGTGGACATGGATATTCAGGGTCTGTGCTCTTCAATGGATAATCTCGTTATAAATGTACAAAAGATTCAAGACTTGGTGGTTCAGAAGCCTATGTTAGAGCCTAAAATTCCTATTCCTGATTTGTTTTTTGGTGATAGAGTCAAGTTTATGAATTTCAAAAATAATTGCAAGCTGTTTTTGGCCTTGAAACCTCACTCCTCTGGTGACCCAGCTCAACAAGTGAGAATTATTATTTCTCTTTTGCGTGGGGACCCTCAAGACTGGGCATTTTCCCTTGCGCCGGGAGATCCTGCATTGGGTAATATTGATGCGTTTTTCCTGGCGCTCGGATTGCTGTACGATGAGCCTAATTCAGTGGATCAGGCAGAGAAAAATTTGCTGGCTTTGTGTCAGGGTCAGGATGAGATAGAGGTATACTGTCAGAAATTTAGAAAGTGGTCTGTACTCACTCAATGGAATGAAGCTGCGAGATTTTCAGAAAGGGTCTCTCTGAAGCCCTTAAAGATGTCATGGTGGGATTTCCTATGCCTGATAGTCTGAATGAATCTATGTCTTTGGCCATTCAGATCGGTCGACGCTTGCGTGAGCGTAAAGCTGTGCACCATTTGGCGGTATGACCTGAGATTAAACCTAAGCCTATGCAGTGCGATAGGACTGTGTCCAGAGTTGAACGGCATGAACACTGACGTCTGAATGGTCTGTGTTTCTACTGTGGCGATTCCACTCATGCCATTTCTGATTGTCCTAAGCGCTCTAAGCGGTTTGCTAGGTTTGCCACCATTGGTACAGTACAGTCAAAATTTCTTCTGTCCGTTACCTTGATGTGCTCTTTGTCATCATATTCTGTCATGGCGTTTGTGGATTCGGGCGCTGCCCTGAATTTGATGGACTTGGATTATGCTAAGCATTGTGGGTTTTTCTTGGAGCCCTTGCAGTGTCCTATTCCATTAAGAGGAATTGATGCTACACCTTTGGCCAAGAATAAGCCTCAGTACTGGACCCAGCTGACCATGTGCATGGCTCCTGCAAATCAGGAGGATATTCGCTTCCTGGTGTTGCATAATCTGCATGATGTGGTCGTGTTGGGGTTGCCATAGCTACAAGTCCATAATCCAGTATTAGATTGGAAATCCATGTCGGTGTCCAGCTGGGGTTGTCAGGGGGTACATGGTGATGTTCCATTTCTGTCAATTTCGTCATCCACCCCTTCTGAGGTCCCAGAGTTCTTGTCTGATTACCGGGATGTATTTGATGAGCCCAAGTCCGATACCCTACCTCCGCATAGGGATTGTGATTGTGCTATCAATTTGATTCCTGGTAGTAAATTCCCAAAAGGTCGATTGTTTAATTTATCCGTACCTGAGCACACCGCTATGCGCAGTTATGTGAAGGAATCCCTGGAGAAGGGGCATATTCGCCCGTCATCGTCGCCATTAGGAGCAGGGTTCTTTTTTGTAGCCAAGAAGGATGGTTCGCTGAGACCTTGTATAGATTACCGCCTTCTTAATAAGATCACGGTTAAATTTCAGTACCCCTTGCCATTGTTATCTGACCTGTTTGCTCGGATTAAGGGGGCTAGTTGGTTCACAAAGATAGATCTTCGTGGTGCGTATAATCTGGTGCGAATTAAGCAAGGCGATGAATGGAAAACTGCATTTAATACGCCCGAGGGTCATTTTGAGTATCTAGTGATGCCGTTCGGACTTGCCAATGCTCCATCAGTGTTTCAGTCCTTTATGCATGACATCTTCCGAGAGTACCTGGATAAATTCCTGATTGTGTACTTGGATGACATTTTGATCTTCTCGGATGATTGAGAGTCTCATGTGAAGCAGGTCAGAACGGTTTTTCACGTCCTGCGTGCTAATTCTTTGTTTGTGAAGGGATCAATGTGTCTCTTTGGTGTGCAAAAGGTTTCATTTTTGGGGTTCATCTTTTCCCCTTCTACTATCGAGATGGATCCTGTTAAGGTCCAGGCCATCCATGATTGGACTCAGCCGACATCTCTGAAAAGTCTGCAAAAGTTCCTGGGCTTTGCTAATTTTTATCGTCGCTTCATCTGCAATTTCTCTAGTATTGCTAAACCATTGACCGATATGACCAAGAAGGGTGCTGATTTGGTCAATTGGTCTTCTGCTGCTGTGGAAGCTTTTCAAGAGTTGAAGCGTCGTTTTTCTTCTGCCCCTGTGTTGTGTCAACCAGATGTTTCTCTTCCGTTCCAGGGCGAGGTTGATGCTTCTGAGATTGGAGCAGGGGCTGTTTTGTCGCAGAGAGGTTCTGATTGCTCAGTGATGAAACCATGCGCTTTCTTTTCCAGGAAGTTTTCGCCTGCTGAGCGAAATTATGATGTGGGCAACCGAGAGTTGCTGGCCATGAAGTGGGCATTCGAGGAGTGGCGTCATTGGCTTGAAGGAGCTAAGCATCGCGTGGTGGTATTGACTGATCATAAGAACTTGACTTATCTCGAGTCTGCCAAGCGCTTGAATCCTAGACAAGCTCGTTGGTCGTTGTTTTTTGCCCGTTTTGACTTTGTGATTTCGTACCTTCCGGGTTCTAAAAATGTGAAGGCGGATGCTCTGTCTAGGAGTTTTGTGCCCGACTCTCCAGGTTTATCTGAGCCCGCGGGTATCCTCAAGGAAGGAGTAATTGTGTCTGCCATCTCCCCTGATTTGCGGCGGGTGCTGCAAAAATTTCAGGCTAATAAACCTGATCGTTGCCCAGCGGAGAAACTGTTTGTCCCTGATAGGTGGACGAATAGAGTTATCTCTGAACTTCATTGTTTGGTGTTGGCTGGTCATCCTGGAATCTTTGGTACCAGAGAGTTAGTGGCTAGATCCTTTTGGTGGCCGTCTCTGTCGCGGGATGTGCGTACTTTTGTGCAGTCCTGTGGGATTTGTGCTCGGGCTAAGCCCTGCTGTTCTCGTGCCAGTGGGTTGCTTTTGCCCTTGCCGGTCCCGAAGAGGCCTTGGACACATATCTCTATGGATTTTATTTCTGACCTTCCCGTTTCTCAAACGATGTCAGTCATTTGGGTGGTCTGTGATCGCTTTTCTAAGATGGTCCATCTGGTACCCTTGTCTAAATTGCCTTCCTCCTCTGATTTGGTGCCTTTGTTCTTCCAGCATGTGGTTCGTTTGCATGGCATTCCAGAGAATATTGTTTCTGACAGAGGTTCCCAGTTTGTTTCGAGGTTTTGGCGAGCCTTTTGTGGTGGGATGGGCATTGACTTGTCTTTTTCCTCGGCTTTCCATCCTCAGACTAATGGCCAGACCGAACGAACCAATCAGACCTTGGAAACATATCTGAGATGCTTTGTTTCTGCTGATCAGGATGACTGGGTGTCCTTTTTGCCTTTGGCTGAGTTCGCCCTTAATAATCGGGCCAGCTCGGCTACCCTGGTTTCACCGTTTTTCTGCAATTCTGGGTTCCATCCTCGTTTCTCTTCAGGACAGGTTGAGTCTTCGGACTGTCCTGGTGTGGATACTGTGGTGGACAGGTTGCAGCAGATTTGGACTCAGGTAGTGGACAATTTGACCTTGTCCCAGGAGAAGGCTCAACTTTTCGCTAATCGCAGACGCCGTGTGGGTCCCCGACTTCGTGTTGGGGATCTGGTTTGGTTATCTTCTCGTCATATTCCTATGAAGGTTTCCTCTCCTAAGTTTAAACCTCGTTTTATTGGTCCGTATAGGATTTCTGAGGTTCTTAATCCTGTGTCTTTTCGTCTGACCCTCCCAGATTCTTTTTCCATACATAACGTATTCCATAGGTCATTGTTGCGGAGATACGTGGCACCTATGGTTCCATCTGTTGACCCTCCTGCCCCGGTTTTGGTGGAGGGGGAATTGGAGTATATTGTGGAGAAGATTTTGGATTCTCGTGTTTCAAGACGGAAACTCCAGTATCTGGTTAAATGGAAGGGTTATGCTCAGGAAGATAATTCCTGGGTTTTTGCCTCTGATGTCCATGCTCCCGATCTTGTTCGTGCCTTTCATGTGGCTCATCCTGGTCGGCCTGGGGGCTCTGGTGAGGGTTCGGTGACCCCTCCTCAAGGGGGGGTACTGTTGTGAATTCTGTGGCAGAGTTCACTCCTGTGGTCACAAGTGGTACTTCGGCTGATTCTCTCTGGGAGCTTCCGTTTGTAGAGGGAAGTGGTACTGCAGCTTCTGAGTTTCCTCCCTCAGGTGATCTGGTGAGGTCGTTAGCTGCTTCTCTACTTAACTCCACCTAATGCTTTGATTCATGCTTCCTGGCAATGTTCCAGTGTTGGACTTGTGTTTCTCTGGATCATTCCTGTGGCCTGCTGCTCTGCATAACTAAGTGCTTCTTTGCTATTTGTTGCTATTTTTTCTGTCCAGCTTGTCTATTTGTTTTGCTGGAAGCTCTGGGACGCAGGGGGTGTACCTCCGTGCCGTTAGTTCGGTGCGGAGGGTCTTTTTGCCCCCTTTGCATGGTTTTCTTTGGGGTTTTGTGTAGACCGCAAGGTTATCTTTCCTATCCTCGTTCTGTCTAGAATATCGGGCCTCGCTTTGCTGAATCTATTTCATCCCTACGTTTGTCTTTTCATCTTGCTCACAGTCATTATATGTGGGGGGCTGCCTTTTCCTTTGGGGTATTTCTCTGAGGCAAGGTGGGCTTATTTTTCTATCTTCGGGCTGGTTAGTTTCTCGGGCTGTGCCGAGTTGCATGGGGAGCGTTGGGCGCAGTCCACGGCTGCCTCTAGTTGTGTTTGGAGAGGATTGGGAATTGCGGTCTACAGAGTTCCCACGTCTCAGAGCTCGTTCTGTTATTTTGGGTTGTTGTCAGATCACTGTGTGTGCTCTGATCGCTATGGACATTGTGTTCCTGAATTGCCTATCATAACATGCGTCCCAGCCATAACATACATGGGGGACAAGAAACTAGTAACATCTGGAACAAGAGAGAGAGAATTAGAAAGAACGAACGAACGAGATCAGCAGTTGTGAGGACTATTCCGAATGCTCAGCAGGGTAGCACTACAACACACAGGCGCTAGTGGTAGGCACTGATTTCCACCTGCAAAAGGAACTCTGGATGTGCCCATCGGACCGGCCGGTCTCAGATAGCCCTGTTAAGCGTGCTCTGGATTGAGGATCCTGAAGTCTTCAGTAAAGAGGTAAAGAGACTGCAACCCTGTGTCCTCGTTATTGACTGCACCTCACACCATCACCATCCACCTTACTGGGAAGCCCTGGGGACATACTTCACCAGTGGGAAGGTATACCATCCAGCTGCCATTCCATCACCCCAGAGGACCCCACAGCAGCGTCAGTCACCCTGACCGAACACCACAGGTGGCGTCACGAATCCCTGACAGACTGTACCACCTTTATTGGATGCCCCTTAGCAGGGTCGCGGACCGGGTCTAGCCACCGTGACAGCCTCAGAACCGGACCAGAGAGGCCCGGTACCGAGAACTCGTGGCCCTGTGTCTGGGGGCGATCCAACTTGGCGTCACGAACAGGATCGTACTTAAGCCTGAAGAATCAAGTCATGTGTGCCTTGGAACTGTGATTGAAACTTGTTTGAACTGTGATTTATTGCAAAGACTGTGTATTGCTATCTGCCGCAAGATTCCCGCCTAAACTGCCGCCATTGTAGCGCCACGAGGAGCGCAGGAGAAGAAGAAGGGCGTGGAAGTGGGTGTGAGCAAGCTGAAGAGCGCGAAAGATAACGGCCGCCCAGTCTAAATATTTCTGTACCTTGAGGACGTGTCCGTCAACAGCTGAGATCCGCCTCCTGATTCTCAATGGAGGGCAGAGACACAAGAAATGAAACCACCCACGAAGGAGAGAGCGGGAAAGAGACCAGGAAGTGAGCCACGTGGGAGACGCCATGGCCAGCCGCCCGGGACCGGAGCGTGGGGTCGGAGCCGATGACTCCCCCAGCTACCCAGAGAGATACCGTGGCCAGGCGTCACCTGTTGGCCCCGACTTCCTGCAGGCCAGAGTGGACGAGCTCAGCGATCAACTCCGGCGGATGCAGCTGAGCACTGAGGCCGGGTGGAAGGAGACCGTCATCGGCGGCCTCACCAGACGTCTGTCGGCAGCCTTGTCTGGTCCGGAGCAAGAAAGAAGTTCCAGCGCTCCGAAGCCAGAAAGCAAGGCCCTGCCGGAAAGTGAGATACTGCAAACGGAGATGACTACGCCACTGTGCAAGGCCCCGCTGTCAGCGTTCCAGATTCTAGCGGAGACGGAGCAGGCCGGCACCGGAGGGACCGCATCTGAAGCAGGTATGAAGAACGACCCTGCCCCAGTGACAGAATATCTACTGGTGGGCCCCATCGCGGCACCACCTGCTGCCCTGACTAAGACTACCTCTGAACTGACGAGTCCCAGCACTACTACCACTGTGTGCATAATTTCTACTACTGCACCTACTACCAATAATGACATTCGAACACCGATTCCTAACGACTTGACTATACCGGAGAAACCGATTAGTGACATTGATACCGCATCGGATGAGAAAAGAGATATGCAAAGCCATAAGACCCCCTTCTGGAGTGGGGGAGCCCGTTATGTGGCACCTGGTAGCCGCCAGTATCCAGCTGGGCTACTCCGACCGGTGCTACCCCCTGAGTTACAGTAACAAACCTCGAAACCCTGACAACTGTAAATAGTTAACTGTTTCCTGCTTTTGCTGCTTTAAACCTGTCTAGGGTTATTTCTTAAAGGGATCCCTTTGTTGACCCGGGATCCCTATTGTTTTATATTTCTCTTTCTATTTCCTTTTGCACAAGTTATCATTGTTTCCAAAGACTGCCGGATCATGAACAGTGAATTATTCCAAAACTGTTTTGAACATAGTTTGCACCTTCTTAAAGGTGCTTCCTACTGGTTTTACAAAAGAAAGAAGACTTTGCGAAGAGATTGTTTTTGGACATGACGCAGAAGGTCTTGCTTTCATTGGACTTGCAGACAGAGAGAATCTGCACTACCTCATAGAGACTTGGTTCCCTCTTAAAGGGAATGTTCACATGTTACCTTAAGAAAAGTTGAAATGTTGATAATGTTGTGATTTAGAAAAGTTTGATAATGTTAATAGAGATTGAGGACAGGAAAGATTGAAAGTGAACCCGTAGGGGTTAGAGAGAGAGAGAGTCCTCCTGAGAACCGTAAAGCGACAGTTGGTTACTGAAAGAGAGACAATGACAGTAGGCCCAGCCCGGGAGCTAGGCGGTCCTGCATTGGTGAAGCTAGAAAGGAAAGAAAAGTTGAGTCATTTTATAGTATTTTATAGTAGGCCTTTAGTGGGTTCAGCTTATACGCCCTTAAAGGAAAAGTTAAATTATTGTTCAGAATTTGCACTTAGTAGAATACCCGGCTGGGTAATGAGAGTTATTTATAGTACGTAGAATAGGATGTTATTTAAAAATATTTAACCTTGTTTTGTTTGTAACATTCAAGTGTCCTCACCTCCCATAAAGGGAAGCATTGTTCTATTTACTTGTTTTAAGCATTTCAAAATTTTGTATGTCTTTTGCTGAAATGTATTGTTGTTCTTCTTCCCAGTCCAGGAGTACTGGATTTAACCGGGGGGGAGTGCAGCGCCCCAGAGATCTGGTCGTTGCAGTATGACACTCTACCGCTAAGGGGAGTGATGCTACGTCTGATGACACTGAAGGAATTCTACTGACCAGGTATCACCAGCACACATTACACTTCACACTCCGGCCACTAAGGGGAGAAAAAGACTTTATTTATTGGGCCACTCCTCACACTGGTAAAACTAGGGGTTGGATAGAAAGTTAGTCAGAAGCTGACTGGGTTGGATTCAGGCAACATCCCGTGGCAGGGGGTGTTGCAGATAAAAGACACAGGGGGGTCCCTGTCAGGCGTGGGAACCTGGCAGGTGCCTAGCGAACAGAGCAGAACGTTACGGAACCGCGCCTGCACACCCCGCGGCGGTATCCTAAGAAAGTGACACGAAGGGAAGGATATTGTGGAACAGTGAGAAATGAGATCAAGCACAAAGGAGAGCCAGTAGGAGTCGTGCCGTGAGACCGAGGCAACATCCTACTGAGGCGCGTAGCCGGTGGCCGGAACACCGCGGGAGTAACTGACTCTAGGCCTTACTTCGAACTCCGCAGGACAGTTAATTATAGGTTGTCTGTCTACCTTAAATTTCCTACAAAGACATAGGGGGCAACGCGTGGAGAGGGGCATCTCTAGGGTCCCGGAAGAGCTCCGAGCCTTCCCGTCATACGGGTGCGTCCCAGCCATAACATACCTGGGGGACGAGAAACTAGTAACATCTGGAACAAGAGAGAGAGAATTAGAAAGATCGAACAAACGAGAACAGCAGTTGTGAGGACTATTCCGAATGCTCAGCAGGGTAGCACTACAACACACAGGTGCTAGTGGTAGGCACTGATTTCCACCTGCAAAGGGAACTCTAGATGTGCCCATCGGACCGGCCGGTCTTAGATAGCCCTGTTAAGCGTGCTCTGGATTGAGGATCCTGAAGTCTTCAGTAAAGAGGTAAAGAGACTGCAACCCTGTGTCCTTGTTATTGACTGCACCTCACACCATCACCATCCACCTTACTGGGAAGCCCTGGGGACATACTTCACCTGTGGGAAGGTATACCATCCAGCTGCCATTCCATCACCCCAGAGGACCCCACAGCAGCGTCGTTCACCCTGACCGAACACCACAGGTGGCGTCACGAATCCCTGACAGACTGTACCACCTTTATTGGACGCCCCTTAGCAGGGTCACGGACCGGGTCTAGCCACCGTGACAGTCTCAGTACCGAACCAGAGAGGCCCGGTACCGAGAACTCATGGCCCTGTGTCTGGGGGCGATCCATGTACACTAGGTGTCTGAATTTGATGAGATCTGAATGTGACAGTAACGGGCCAAATCAGATGGCTATATGACTAGGTCATGGCATCTTTATAACAGCAGGTCTTGTGAAGTGCTCTCATTACTCAGTGGTTAGTATCTACCAAAATTAGTGCAAGGATAGCCAGTAAACAGGGAACAGTGTTGTGGGTTTCCAAAAGTTGATTCGCGTGAGTAATTAATTCTTCCACCTCTCGAACCTTCCGCAATCCCACCATCCACTTTTGGAAAAACACTTCTGCACCACGTCCTCACTAATCACAAATTAATAGTTCCCTTCGAACACCCCATCACATACATAACCAGCAACTTTTGTTTTGGACAAAAGATTTTTTAAGCCACCACCGCGATAAAGTAGATTCTTTTGGCAGGGCCGTACTCTAACCTATGCAACATTTCTTAAAATACCCAATACTGTTTTTAGGTATATTTGTTATTTATTTTTCATTAAGGGAAAGTGTCACATGCATTTTTTAAAATGATCAATAATACCACATGCAAGGGACAAATACTGTCACACCATGGTCGGACCACATATTCCTGACACAATGGCTTGTGTCATTGGCTGCTGAAATCACATGTCCCTATCCATATAAAGAGCGGACATCTTATTTTATTGCGATTTTGACACTGTAACAGCTCAGAAAGGCTGCTCCTGATGCTGGTACTGTTAGCAGCAAGATTTTAGCTAGTTAGCTAGGCGGTTGTATATCAGTCAGATGGTGTAGCTAGCTAGTGTCCAGTGTGGCTGTTAAATTTACCTTCCAGCATTTTTTGCCATGACTGAGGTCCACAGGCAAAGCCAGCAGGGCACATGTCCTGCAAGTGTATTGTGCACTATTTCTATTGTGCTCCATGCACGAGTATAGCATTCTAAATAATATTTTTACACTAGCTTTATGGGAAACAGTCTGCTGTATCCCACCTTGTCATTTAGTGCTGTGGTGATATGAAACTGTCTGCAGACCTAAGGCACATTATAAAAAAAAAATTTACTTTTTCAGTTTGATAAAAGTTAGACAGCCTGCCGTATCACACTTTGTCAATTTGTCGGGTTGAAATTAAGCTGTAGAGGCCTGATCCAGAGGCCACCCAAACATTCTTGGGTTCCTAACATCATACAGTAGGGGACCTGACTTTAAAATAGTTTGTAGCATCTAGTGTGTTATAGAAGCCTTATCCAGAGGCCACCAAAAAATTCTTGTTTTCCTAACGTCATACAGTAGGGACATCTGACTTTCAAATTGTTTGTAGCATATCTTCTTTGTCATACAGGCTTTATCCACACTCAAACAATTTTTTCTTCTGTGACTAACACGATACAGCATGCCATATTTCACTTTGGAATTTACGGTCACTGAAATTCAGCTGTTTGCAGAGGTGGTGCAGAGTTTAAAATCTAATTTTTTGTTGCTAATACTGTGCTCCTACCACACTATCTAAGCAACATGATTGGGAAAAAGCGAGGCTGTGTTGGATGGGGAATTAGGCTTGGTGTTCAAGGAGTAGGTGAAAATGTTTGTGAAAGCACCAACAATGTCACGTCCTATGCAAAGACAACTGACAATTTCTGTTACTGGATGGGCTACTTCACTACCTTTCTTTGGCAGATGCACAGCGATACGCCATGTTGATGAGGCCCAGAAAGAGCATGTGCTCGAGTGGATGGCAAGTGTAGCTTCAAGTAGCCTCTCCTTCTCTTCCTCCACCTCAACATCATACCCAGTACAGTCCACAGAGGTGACACCCAAATTCCTGTTGCCTCCCCCACGTCCCAACTCTCCAACCGCACAACTGACTGTACGGAACCACAGATGGGTGATTCTGAAGAGCTGTTCACACATGCTATGCCATGATCTTCAGGACCGTACTCAAAAGCTTCACAGAGTCAAGAGGACAAAATCTTTATCGATGCCCAATATTTTTTTTACCTTGGATCTGGGGCATGATGAAGTAGGGTCTGAACAGCATCCTGACCCTCGTCATCAGATGTGAACCCCTGGGGGGAGGTGAACCTGATGAGACTCAGATATCTGAGGCTCACGCAAGCTGTACTGTGCTGTCAGGGCAGGAAGAGTGACTCTAAGGGCAAGGAATGTGATAACACAGAGGATGATGATGATGAGATGTTAGATGCCAGTTGGCGTGAACGTAGAGGCACACAGCTGAGTAGGTCATCTCAGGAGGAAGACAAGGAGGTTACATTGTGCTGTATGATGCAGACACGTAGTGATGCAGCCACGACAAACAATGTACAGCTATCGCAGTGACAAACAGCGTCTGCAGGTCTGCAGCTCGCAGGGGTGGGAAGGGTTGCCTTACCTAGGCATTTTTTGACACTGCAAAGGATGAGCCAACTCAAGTAATCTGCCAATTTTGCAAAAAAAAAAACTGATTTGAGGTAAAAAGTGCAATAATTTGACTACAACATGTATGCATTTTCACATGCACAATCAACATGCGTTACTGTGGGGATTCCACTGATCAAAAATGCGGACCAGCAGTCCTCAACAACCATCAGCTGCCCCATAAATCGCATCTGCTGCTTCTTCCTACTCTGCTACCATGCCAACTACTGAGACTCAGGTCCTCAACTGCAGAACCTCTGGTTCTTTACCCGCTCCAGTCACACTGATTGAGAGCCCACCCTCAGCTGTAATGGAAGCAGACATGTCTGCTGTTTTTGACCGATCTCAGAGAATGAGCACACCACAACTTTCTCAATTCACCATAACATCTCCGCCTGCACCTCTCTCACGGTCCAGCAGCTTGTCCGGTTCACGATACTCCTCCCTCTCTCAGTCCTGCAGCCAGCCCACAGTTCCGCAGTTGTGGTCACATAAAAGATTATTTCCTCCTACACATGTCAAAGCTAAGAGTTTGAACTCCACCATCTCCAATCTGTTGGCCAGGGAAATGCTGCCTTTCCACCTGGCAGATACAGACGGTTTCCGAAAGCTGATGACCATCACAGTCCTCCGTGCCAATTGCCCAGTCACCATTACTTTTCTAATGAAGCTGTGCCTGTGATACACCAGCATGTCACAGACAACATCGCCCGTTCCTTGACTAAATCTATGTCTGCCAGGGTGCATTTCACTACAGACACTTAGATGAGTAAGCATGACCAAAGGCATTAAATCTCACTGACTGGGCACTGGGTGACTCTGGTGGCTGTGGGGGCAGGCATTGCTCCACAAGTCTTGGAATCCCCAAGGCGTGCAGAACAATCCTCTACATTTAACACTTCCGCCACTTCTTCTGCCTCCTCCTCTATCTCCTCTAGGGACTCCACCTGCACTTTTTACCTCTGCCTTAATGAGACATGCATTCCAACAGAGCAGAGCGAATCCCCACCACCTTCGTACTGTGCAGCCAGGGCTCACCGCAATCAGACAGTATTAAAATTGATATGCCTTGGAGATCGCAGTCATACAGCTGAAGAGTTGTGGATAGCTCTCCAGGCTGAGTTTGATCTCCACTGAACCTGCATCCATGGAAGGCCGCGTACAATAACGGTGTGAACCTGGTGGTGGCCCTATGGCGAGGCAAGCTCACACACGTGCCTTGCATGGCTCACATCCTCAACCTGGTGGCACAGTATTTTTTCCGCCACTATCCTGGCCTGGGTGAGCTGCTCCAGAAAGCACATAAGTTGTGTGCTCATTTCCGCCATTCACACCCCTCATGTAATCGGCTTGAATCAATACAGAGGTCTTTGTCCATGTCAGTTAACAGGTTGATATGCAATGTGCCGACATGGTGGAATTCCACTCTGCATATGTTGCATCAACTGTGGCAGCAGCAACGAGACCTGACCCAGCATGTCATGTCGTATAGATTGGGTCAACACAGTACGGAAGGGGCGCATATTACGTTTACAGAGTGGGCACAAATTAAGGACCTCTGCACCCTTCTGCACAGTTTCAAAATGGCTAATAATATGGTTAGTTCTGATGAAGCCATCATCAGCATCACTATTCCGGTCATCTATATGCTGGAGAAGACTTTGAATAGCCTGCGGGAGGAGATGTGGTCCCAGAAGAAAATGACGAAGCAGAGGAGGATGCTGAAGGGATAACATTGTCTCTAAGTTCCAGACTGTCATCACACAGGTGAGTGCCAAGTGAGGGTGGATTAATGCGATAGAGGGGGGCTGGTGATAGCTGATAAACTATTATTGAAGGTGCACGATCCGGGGAACCAATGGAGGAGGAAGAGGTGATGGGCGAGCAACTGTCAGGAGAGGAAGAGGATAATCCTCCCCTCTCTGTTGTTGGTGGGAGGGGACGATAGAAACAAGTCTCATTCTTACCAAGCCACCAATACAGCATGGGCTTGGACCTCATGGTAGAGCCCGACATATGAGTGCCTTCTTGCTGCACTATCTGCAACATGATCCCCATATACTTATGAATAGGAATACTGCTGACTACTTTGTTGCCACTCTGTTAGATCCACATTATAAAACCAAAGTTTGCCAGATGCTTCCCGTCCTGCAAAGGGACCCGCGAATGCTGGAGTATCAAAACACGCTTTTACACAACTTTAAGAGAGCTTTTCCCTAAGACAGCAGTGAAGCACACGGTTTGCATTGCAGTTCCAGACTTCCAACCTCCGGCATGTCAATTCATCATCGCCAAAACATTAGCAGCAGCAGCAGCAGTGGTGTGAGTGGAAGAAGCATTTTCTGTGAGCCTTTTGACACTTTTTTAAGACCAGTTCGTGCACCAGCACAACAGAGTCCATGTCTTACATGTGGTAAACTAATGGAGAGGATAGTGATGGAGTATGTAGAACTGAATATCAATACCATCAGGGAGGGTTTGGACCCTTTCACATTTTGGTCTACTAAAATAGATGAGTGGCCTGAGCTCACCTCACACGCCTTGGAGGTTTTATCGTTACCGGCAGCCAGCATTCTCTCCGAACGTGTCTTCAGCGCTGCTGGTGGTATCCTGATGGATGAATGCAGCCGGATGTCCCATGAAAGTGTAGACCGCCTAACTTTCATCAAGATAAACAAGTCATGGATCTCCAAGGACTTTTGCACACCAATCGCAGACTGTACAGACTAGGCGATATTGCATTTTTTAGTGTAATGCATTAATGTCACTTAACTGCACTCTGTGATATCTTTAGTGTGCCTTCTGTGAAGACACAAAAAAGCACAGTGAGGTCAAAAATACTCTGTTGTAAAAAAAATCACAGTAATAAGCAAGTGCTTGTCAAAAGATGGAAAAAAACAGGGCATTTAGTTGATACTTTTTTGCAAAAAACGTGCAAGTAACCCATGTGTTTCTGGTTCTAATTGTTCTCTTGTTTCTACAAGACTGGGGAGTCCATCACTCCTCTGTGGGTCATTTGCATTTAAGCTGTTCCATCCTGCATGTCCACATGGATATTTCTATAATTGTTCTCTTGTTTCTACAAGACTGGGGAGTCCATCACTCCTCTGTGGGTCATTTGCATTTAAGCTGTTCCACCCTGCATGTCCACATGGATATTTCTTCTCTGAACCCTGCTTATACAGGTACTATACAGATGATCAGGTTTTAAATACATCAGATAGGGATTATATACATTAGATAGGACTGCTCTATAAGGGTATACCTTGACGATTGGTGGAGCAGCTTAGTATACTTTTTTTGCAAAAAAAGTATCAACTAAATGCCCTGTTTTTTTCCATCTTTTGACAAGCACTTGCTTATTACTGTGATTTTTTTACAACAGAGTATTTTTGACCTCACTGTGCTTTTTTGTGTCTTCAAGTTTTTTGGTGGTGTGAACAGGTTCCTACAGACTTGTTCAGTGTGCAAGTAGCCCATGTGTTTTTGGTTCTATAATTGCTCTCTTGTTTCTACAAGACTGGGGAGTCTATCACTCCTCTGTGGGTCATTTGCATTTAAGCTGTTCCACCCTGCATGTCCACATTGATATTTCTTCTCTGAACCCTGCTTATACAGGTACTATACAGATGATCAGGTTTTAAATACATCAGATAGGGATTATATACATTAGATAGGACTGCTCTATAAGGGTATACCTTGACAATTGGTGGAGCAGCTTAGTATACATTTTTTTGCAAAAATTTTTTATCAACTAAATACCCTGTTTTTTCCATCTTTTGACAAGCACTTGCTTATTACTGTGATTTTTTTTTACAACAGAGTATTTTTGACCTCACTGTGCTTTTTTGTGTCTTCAAGTTTTTTGGTGGTGTGAACAGGTTCCTACAGACTTGTTCAGTGTGCAAGTAGCCCATGTGTTTCTGGTTCTATAAGTGTGGCTTCTGTGCCTGCTGCTGCTGATGTTAACACAAATTTGTGGAAATGTGAACAGTCATGGTTGGTCTACATCTGCTGAGTTAGCTGTAGTGGAAGATGTGTCGGCCCCAATTATAATATTTCTATTCTTATGACAGTTATTCCACTTTGTTGGTGTCAGGCACTCATTTTTTTTAAAATGTAAAAACTCCACGTTGGGTGTCCATCTGCTGGATTGGTTGTAGTGGAAAATGTGAGGGCCCCTATTATACTATCAATACTGTGTTGAAATTGATGCCACTTTGGTATTGTCTGCCAATAGTTTTGGGAAATGTGAACACTCCTGGTTGAGTGTCCATCTGCTGGATTGGGTGTAGTGGAAGACCTATCAGTCCCTATTATACTATTTCTACTCTTGTGAAATGTATGCCACTTCTGTGGTGTAAGGCCCTCATTTGTTTAAATGTGAACACTTCTGGTTGGGTGTCTATCTGCTGGATTGGGCGTAGTGGAAGACCTGTCAGTCCCCAATGCCTGGGGTCTGGGACAGCATGCCTGGCTGATTGCTGCAGCGCTATGCTAAAATTTGTACTGTGGATGAATTGAAGCCACTTTCCTGGTGTCTGTCCCTCATTTCATGTGTTTTGGAAGCATTTGGGGTTCATATAAGGTGTTGTGCATGCCTTTGTTTTTGCCTCCCATTGACATGAATGGCGTTCGGCTATATTCATGTTCTGTACATAGTATACAGTGTATAGTTTCAATGAACAAGTAACACACTAACTCACCAGTACTGTCTCTAGTTGAAGTCCTTCATCTTTGTTTTTCTTCTTCCAGCACAGACCGCCATCAGTTTTTCCAGACAGGTCTTATCTCTGTAGAAAACAACAGTTATTTCAAGAGCACATTCCCTACTTTTTCCCTAATTTCTACACTTTGCCAAATTAAGAAAAAAGTGACAATGCTGAACTGCACAATAGCAAGACCTCTTTTGCTCTCCCCACCCTCAATTCATCATTATTTGCTATTGCCCCTAGTCTCAATTCATGTACTCCATCCCCCAGGGTCAATTCATCATTTTGCTGTTTCCCACCCCCCCAGTATCAATTCATCATCAATTACTATCCCCCCTCAGTCTCAATTCATTTTAATTTACTGTTCCCCAACCCACTCAGTTGCAATTCATCATCATTTACTCTCCCCCATGCCCCTGTCTCAATTAATCATTTTCCCCCATCCCTCGGTCTCATTTCATCATCATTTACTGATTTCCACCCACTATTCTCAATTTATCATAATTTACTGTTCCCAAACCCACTCGGTCGCAATTCATTTACTTTCCTGCATCCCCAGTCTCAATTCAAATTTATTCTCCCTACCCTCTAGTCTCATTTCATCATCATTCACTGTTCCACTCCCCAAGTCTCAATTCATCATCATTTACTCACCCACCATCTCCAGTCTCAATTTATCATAATTTACTCTCCCCACCCACTACCTTGAATTCATAATTTGCTGTCCCCCTCCGTCAATTCATCGTTTACTCTCCCCCACCCCCAACTTTTGAATTTGATGCTCCATACCTCATCATCCACTACAGCTTTGATCATGAGACTACCGTGATTTTATAGACAATCATCTTGACTATTTCATACATAAATTTCACTGAAATTATTTAGCATATGATTAGTTATGCAGATTCTTGTCACGCCTCTGCATTGTTAATGTTTTGCTCCTGGTGTTGGAAAAATATTTTTCTTCCTGAATGCTTCAAAACACAACCTGTTTTCACATTCCCTAATAGCTCAGCATATTATTAGGTTGATTCCCAAGTGAAAAGTCATTGGTTTGAATCAAAGAGCAGCCATGAAGACTATTTCCCAAGAAAAGGAAAACAGCATCATGCAGTTCATCGCTAGCGGTCTATCGGCCAAGAAAATTGCCAATCTGCATCATGTGATTTCCATGACCATAGGAAGAACACAAAATGAAGTCTATCCATCCCTTCAGATGCCAAAAGGTGGATATTCAGGCAAAATATCAGAGTCAACAAATCGACTCATCTCAAGGTATATCAGTTCTGGCACAACAAACACGGCAGTGGAGGTGGCTTATATGCTTCATAATAGTGAGATCACAGATGTTGATGCAAGCATTGTGCAACGCACATTATATAAGTCTGGATTGCTTGCCCGAAAAAGATGAAACCTCAACTTCAATATTGTCATAAAAAGTGTTGGTTCAAGTTTGCAAACAAGTGCAAAAAGAGAATATTTAAAGATTTGAAATGGGTGATTTGGAGAGATGACATGAAAGTCAGTAGACTAGGCTCTGATAGGTGCAAATGGGTCTGAAAGAAACAAGGGAAAAGGGGCAAATGGATTAAAAAATTAAAGGAAATGTCAAGTTCAGTGGAGGAAGCCTGATTATATGAGGTTGTTTCACAGTGGATACTTGACTAGGATAACCTGGCGGTCTCAATGCTGACCTATATGTGAGTATCCTACAGGATGAGTTATTTCATACACTCAAGTACTATGGGTATGAAAAGGATGACAGTGTTCCAACAGCACAAAGCATATGTCAAGATTGTTGAAGAAATAGTTCAATCACAATGAAGTAGAGGTACTGGTATGGCCCCCATAGTCTCCAGACCTTAACCCACTGAAACACTTGTGGGTAAAATTGAAGAAAAAACTGTATACATACCCAAGTGAGTCGACCAATATGCACCATCTTTGGGAACATGTAGATGTTTGAATTTGATTCAGAGCATAACCAGAAGGATTCAGACAGTGCTGAAAGCCAAAGGTGGATTTACAAAATACTAACAAAATAATAAAAATTTAAATTTAGATCTTTAGGAGCAAAATAGTAACAATGCAGTGATATGACAACAATCTGCATAACTAATCATATGCTAAATAGTTGCAAGCCAAATTTAAGTATGATATATCCAAGATGATTGTCTATAAAATGATGGTAGTCTCAAGTTCAAAGCAGAAGTGGATAATAAGTTATGGAGCCTGAAAGACAAAAGTTCAAAACATTGTTACTCTTTTGCTCTTGTCTGTAATTCATTTAATTAAAAAAAAGGGAAAGAAAAGTTTTCATACTTACAGTCATGGCCAAAAGTATTGACACCCCTGCAATTCTGTCAGATAATACTCAGTTTCTTCCTGAAAATGATTGCAAACACAAATTCTTTGGTATTATTATCTTCATTTAATTTGTCTTATACGAAAAAACACAAAAATAATTGTCCTAAAGCCAAATTGGATATAATTTCATACCAAACATAGAAAAGGGGGTGGACAAAAGTATTGGCACTGTTCGAAAAATCATGTGATGCTTCTCTAATTTGTGTAATTAACAGCACCTGTAACTTACCTGTGGCACCTAACAGGTGTTGGCAGTAACTAAATCACACTTGCAGCCAGTTGACATGGATTAAAGTTGACTCAACCTCTGTCCTATGTCCTTGTGTGTACCACATTGAGCATGGAGAAAAGAGAGAAGACCAAAGAAGTGTCTGAGGACTTGAGAAACCAAATTGTGAGGAAGCATGAGCAATCTCAATGCTACAAGTCCGTCTCCAAAGACCTGAATGTTCCTGTGTCTACCGTGCGCAGTGTCATCAAGAAGTTTAAAGCCCACGGCACTGTGGCTAACCTCCCTAGATGTGGACGGAAAAGAAAAATTGACAAGAGATTTCAACGCAAGATTGTGCGGATGTTGGATAAAGAACCTCGACTAACATCCAAACAAGTTTAAGCTGCCCTGCAGTCCGAGGGTACAACAGTGTCAACCCGTACTATCTGTCGGCGTCTGAATGAAAAGGGACTGTATGGTAGGAGACCCAGGAAGACCCCACTTCTTACCCCGAGACATAAAAAAGCCAGGCTGGAGGTTGCCAAAACTTACCTGAAAAAGCCTAAAACGTTTTGGAAGAATGTTCTCTGGTCAGATGAGACAAAAGTAGAGCTTTTTGGGCAAAGGCATCAACATAGAGTTTACAGGAGAAAAAAAGAGGCATTCAAAGAAAACAACACGGTCCCTACAGTCAAACATGGCGGAGGTTCCCTGATGTTTTGTGTTTGCTTTGCTGCCTCTGGCACTGGACTGCTTGACCGTGTGCATGGCATTATGAAGTCTGAAGACTACCATCAAATTTTGCAGCATAATGTAGGGTCCAGTGTGAGAAAGCTGGGTCTCCCTCAGAGGTCATGGGTCTTCCAGCAGGACAATGACCCAAAACACACTTCAAAAAGCACTAGAAAATGGTTTGAGAGAAAGCACTGGAGACTTCTAAGGTGGCCAGCAATGAGTCGAGACCTGAATCCCATAGAACACCTGTGGAAAGATCAAAAAATGGCAGTTTGGAGAAGGCACCCTTCAAATTTCATGGACCTTGAGCAGTTTGCCAAAGAAGAATGGTCTAAAATTCCAGCAGAGCATTGTAAGAAACTCATTGATGGTTACCGGAAGCGGTTGGTCGCAGTTATTTTGGATAAAGGTTGTGCAACCAAGTATTAGGCTGAGGATGCCAATACTTTTGTCTGGCCCATTTTTGGAGTTTTGTGTGACATGATCAATGTTTTGCTTTTTGCTTCATTCTCTTTTGTGTTTTTCCATTTAAGACAAATTAAATGAAGATAATAATACCAAAGAATTTGTGTTTGCAATCATTTTCAGGAAGAAACTGAGTATTATCTGACAGAATTGCAGGGGTGTCAATACTTTTGGCCATGACTGTACCTCTCATACAATCCCCTGCAGCTCCACTTCCGGTTTCTGGTGCATGTATGTGCTGGTGCCGCCACCTAACTCCAGCACATCACAGAAGAGGTGGCGGGATCTGGGAGCTGTGTGGCCATTGCTCCAGGAAATCTTCCTGCTCCGACGAGATGTGTGCTGCAACCAACTCCTGCCTTTGAGGCTCGGTGAGCAGAATGAAAAGATTGGAGGGAGGCCGGACTGGGCAGGCTCACCCTATTGGCTTCTGCTCACCAAGCCACATACCCTAATAAGGGCAGTAATGCCCTGATTGCAGCTCTGCACATACCAGTTTTATACACCCTTTAAAGGTAACACTATTCCCAAATGGCAATTGGCTCTTTCAGCAGAAAAACTTGTACTGCAAAAATTGTTTCAGAATGGTTTAAGACGAATTACAAGTAGTTCAAGGTGTTTACTTGGCTTCTACATTCCTTAGATCTCAATCTGTGAGATGTGCTTGAGATAAACTGTATACCTAATATAAAGATCTGCTATTAATATTTTGGTGCCAGGTACCACAGGACACCTTTAGTGGTCTTATAGTGCCAATGCCTTGAAGAGTCAACGTTACTTTGGTGCAACAAGGGAAAACTGGAGAAGATTAGGCAGGTGGCAGTAAAGGGGTTTTCCACTTTAAATTAATGCTCCCTGCATGCAGATTAATAGAAAGCCAATCAGTGAGCTCAGCAGCTTTGCCAGTGTAGCTGGAATGTCCCCTCAGAAAGGTTGCTGTGATCTCAACATGACATCAGTGTCACAGCCTGTGCCAGATACCGGGAGCAGTGATGCGACTTGCAGGTGGACCCGGTGAAGGTGAGCAAAGCACAATCTTTTTATTAGACAAAACTGCACCCAGGGAAAAACATTACCTATAAGGGGACAAACCACTTTAATGACATGGTTGATTGGTATGATATTAATCACTTGGGTACAAGAAGAAAATGCATTGACGGAAATAAAGCATCTCATGTAAACTGTCTTCATGTATCATGTTCTATTTGTGAATTAGAGCCATTCATAATGTATTTCCAGTGAGTGTATCAGTCACACTATCAGTATTTGGTCAGTATTTTACATCAGTATTTGTAGCCAAAACCAGGAGTGGAACAAATAGTGGAAAAGTATAATAGAAACATATGCACCACTTCTGTATTTATCACCCACTCCTGGTTTTGGCTTACAAATACTGATGTAAAATACTGACCACATACTGTTAGGGTACCGTCATACGGTGGCATTTTGATCGCTACGACGGCACGATTCGTGACGTTCCAGCGATATATCCGTGACGTTCCAGCGATCTCGCTGTGTCTGACACGCTCCTGCAATCAGGGACCCCGCTGAGAATCGTACGTCGTAGCAGATCGTTTGAAACTTTCTTTTGTCGTCTAGTGTCCCGCTGTGGCGGCATGATCGCATGGTGTAACAAAGGTGTGCACGATATTGTATATGATGTGCGCATAGTAACCAACGGCTTCTACATCGCACATACGTCATGAAATTATCGCCCCAGCGCCGTACATTGCAAAGTGTGACAGCAGTCTACGACGCTGGAGCGATATTGTTACAATGCTGGAGCGTCACGGATCGTACCGTCGTAGCGATCAAAATGCCACTGTGTGACGGTACCCTTAGTGTGACAGCAGCCTAAGAGTGATGGTACAGGAGATTAGCAGTGGAAAGTTAAGCAGATGGACTTTGAGTTGGTGCCATTTGATGCAAGTTGAGATAGAGACAGTTCAGAGAAATGTCAGTGCATGATGTGAAGTGCTGCTTTTCACTTACAGGCCAGTTGCAATGTGGAATGCTAGAGTTGAACAGGCTGAACTTACTGGGGACCATTTCAAGTGTCAGAAATCCCTTAATAATTTTTTTTAAATAAATTCTCCCTAAAATTCTGAACAAAAAATATTTTTTATGTTTTTTAGAATTTTCTTTAAGATCTAATTGTCCATTTAATTTTACTTCAATTTTGAAAATAAAAGTAGAAAGTCCATATGAATAAAAATTAAAATTGAATAAAGATTGTCTTATTATGCCATGCTTAAAGGGGTTTTCCAGTCTTAAGCTACAAGTTTGCAGTCAGTCTGTGTGACTGCAGACTTGTGAATCCTCACATCGTACATAGAGAACACTGTGAGGGTTATCCGGTTTCGGCAGCGAGCGGTCATGTGACCACAAGTATGTGATTTGCATACTCTCGGCCATATTCCAACTAGGCTGTTTCCGGCATCGCTCAGTACACTTGCATTAAATGAGGCCAAGCCCATCTAGTTGTCACATGACCTCATGTATGTAAATCACATATGCACCCACCACTCCTGGCACCAGCAGCGGAGAATCCTCATGGTGTGCAGTGCATGCTATGTGAGGCTTTACAGGTCTGCAGTCACCTAGTGAATACAGACTTGTTGCCTGGTGACAGACAGCCCCTTTAATGGCTAAAGTAAAAGCCATACAGAAGAAGCCCTGTAGAAACAGGCTGATTAATAAGATAAGCTTTATAATAATCCTCTTATGGCTTGTCATTAGATTTTACAAAACCTGTTCACTTAACCGCTTAGTGACCGAGCCAATTTTGACCTTAATGACCAGGCCAAATTTTTGAATGTAGTTATAGCTCTGGAGCACTTCAATAGATCCCACTGATTCTAAGATTGTTTTTTCATGACTTATTGTACTTCATGACAGCGATAGTGCGCAGGCGCTACCATTTTGATGAAGTGACATGTTTTTTTTCAAATACATACATTAGTATATTCATTATGCAAACTCAGTTCCCGGCCCACAGCAAACCAGCCTTGTACCCTCCTTCAAGTGGCACTGTGAGGTAAACGGGCTTAAATCCAAATCATGGTGCACAATTACTTAAGAGAAAATGGAAGAAGCCAGGGGCAAAATGCGAGTCGCGGTGAGGAGACGCCACTCCTGTACACTTGAGGTAAATTCCTTATGATTTACTTGGGCTTCACGGTTTTTATAGGTACTCTCTTCTCGCAGTCAGGTATCAAACCAGGAGCTGTTGAGATACATATACCCATATGCATGTACTGTTAGCTTTTCAGAGCATGAGAATTCTACGGTGACTCTAGTTTATATATTACTACATCTATTTTTGATGCTATATTTGGAAGGGTGATATAATGACAGGAACTAATATTAAATCACCTATCTTTGTGGTCTTCCATGCTATGCTATAATCTTCCTAACCTGCTCCACTGCCTGCCTATTACATTACTACCTAATTGTGTAATTACTATTTCTGGAGTACACCTACTTATGCTCCTTATTATCAGGAGTTTGTGGCCTCCGTTGTGAGGTACTCTGCTTTTTTATTGTTTTTTTCCTTGTACTACTGGTTTTAAATTTAATTAATAAAAGTATATATTTTACTGTAATAGATCTTTTCATTTTCCCTGGAGTAATTGTGCACCAGGATTTGGATTTAATTCTTGATATGAAGTGCCATTCATTTATTACATGTGGACACCTTTTTGTAATTAAGAGGTACAGGGGCTGTCTGCAGCTGCCACAAGGATATCACATCCCTCTGGAAGACTTGAATTAGACGATCACGTCAGGTAATGAATCTCAGATCTTCTTTAGAGATGGTGTGATTTGTGTCCCATATTAAATGGATTTAGTTTTTTCAGATGTTGAAGAGGTTAACAACCCTCTCTATGCTGGTCAAAAAACATGCAGCTATATTTCAACTGCTTCTGATCTGGTGATTACCTCTTCCTATAAAAACTGATCAGACCTTCTTGTCCCTGCCAGTGAAATATTCATCTTCCTGTACTGTGTGTTAAAGCTAAGTGGTTGGAGTAAAATTGTTGTAGTGTGGTAGTGTTCTGTTATTTGCTGTAGTACGTGTGTGTTTATCTCCTGGTATTTGTTCCCATTTATTTTATTTCTCCCTGTCCCTATCCTCCACACTATTGTTGGATAGTGCTTTTGTATGATAGATGTTTTCTGTTATCCCTGTTTTGTGTTTCTGTCTTGTTTACCTTACATTTCTGTCCTATGGCTCATGGTGTGGAGGGGGGACAGATCAATGTTTAACAGGAGCATAATAAGGTTGCAGACTCGGGCCTCTCTACCTTCAAGAGTACCCCCGGGACAGGGATAATTAGGGTTCCAGTTCCAGAGACAGTTTAAGACTCCCATTCCTTACCAAAAACCATCACAGCATGACATTTTCACCCGCCGAAAGGAACTATGGTGTAGGCAGTGGAGAACTTTTGGCCATCAAGTTGGCCATTCCACCCTGTCACTGTCATTACTGATCATAAAAATCTAAACATCTTAATCCTAGACAAGCTAGATGGTCTTTGTTTTTACCATGTTTAATTTTATTGTCACTTACCATTCTTGGATTAAGAACATCAAAAATTGATGCTTTGGAATCTGAAAATAAATATATTGCAGCGCCCTAGAGTGACAACAGGTCAGAATGGCTCTGCTCTCATAGATTGTACACACAACGCCTAGAAGCTAAATCTAAATGGAAATTATTCTTCACAAGGCAATCCTACTTTGAATTGGGTAACCAATCTAGCAAGTTATTGGCTTACATGGCCCATCAACATAATGCATCTAACACCATACTTCAAAATAGGAGGCCAGACGGCACTATGGCCACCTCCGCTGAAGACATACTCACTCAATTTTATGATTATTATAAATCACTATTGTGGCACCCCAGGAGTTCGGTTGCCTGGAAGCAAGAAGGGATTCCCTTAGCAGGTACGCTGGCATACAACACCTTTACTGATTCCAGACCAGAAGGGGGAGCTCTAAACCCAGTTTCAGGGTAGCTTCCCTATAAGTTCTGGCCTGGAGGTGGGGTTAGTGAGTTCAGTGTGAGACAGTGATTGGAGAGGAAGCATGTGAGGAGAGCCTGGGAGTGCAGCTGCGACTGAGCTCACCTCAGGATTGAGCGCAACAGAGTAGACACCGGAGTCCGTGGTTGTGTGGGAACTATAGGCCCCGTAGCCAAATCCAGAGGACAGGAGATTGCAGGTCTCCTGGCCACAACTGACACCCGAAGGCACAGCCGCATACAAGAGCCTGGAGTCACCACAAGGGAGTGGGGAGTGACACCTGGAAAAGGCTCAAGCTGCCTGCCATGCAGGTAGCATTTCACTAAGTGGACAGACTGAGAGAGGGACTTGAGGAGAAATACAAGCATCTGGAACCTAGAGAGCAGTGCAGTAGGGAGGCTTCCAACCCCACCTGGCTAGGGGAATTCTGAACTGCTTCCAGGCTGCCTGGATCTCTAATACCACCTGTTACCAATGCTATGGACTGCACCTACAATTAAAGGTTAAGAAACTACAGTCCCTGTGTCCTCCAATTATTCTTGCACCCCAACTTCCACAACACCTCATAGACTTTTCTGGTAGCCCTGGGGCCCGCTCCACTTGTGGGGAGACAAACCATCTCAGCTGCAACACCACCAGCCCTAGCAGTCCCCTTAAGCAGTGTCTGCCATTTCTAGCCGAACACCACAGGTGGCGTCACGAATAATCACCTACAAACATTTCCCTCATCCCTTTTATTGTGCGCCCAGGGCCATGGATCGGGTCACTGCTGCCGTGACCACCCCATTAGAAGTCGTATAACCCGGTTCTGAGTACCCCACGGCCTTAGGGGTGTTGCATTTCATCAGTTCAAAAGTGACTATAACACTGCACACTGCCTCTCATACCTGTCAGACTTGTGATTCCTGGAACTGACCCATTCTCAGCAATCCATCCTGGTGGCAGATTTTACATTGGATGAGATAATTACTGCTATTAAGGAAATGGCTAAAGGAAAGGCACTGGGTCCAGATAGTTTTCTCATTGAGTTGTACAGCAAATACCAAGATACTGTAGCCCCCCTTTTATTAGATATCTTTGAGCAGACCAAATAAGGGGAACGCTTACCAAACTCCTTTTATGAGGCAAACATAATAGTTCTTAAAAAAGAAGGGAAAGGCCTGCTAGAATGTGGATCATACCATCCAATCTCATTAGTAAATGTAAATTACAAGATATTCACAAAAATCCTAGCCACTAGACTACCAGTGTACTCTTCCTTGAGGTGAAATAAAGTATTCTGCAAGTTTGTCCCTCATTCTGGAAACTGACACAGAACTTCTAAAAGTAATGTTATGATAATCATTCAAGGTATTTTCTTCAAAGTGGTCATCAATGGCAATCTGTTCCTTGCATATTACGAAATTGTGCAGGACCACACAAGCTTTCACAACCTCATCCACTGTGTGGTGAGCAACTTGAATTTCCAGGTGCTTCACAGAAGTTTATATTGCAGAGCTGCGAAAATAAAAATTTATATTTTACCCATAAAAATTTACTTTTATCCCCAATTTTTTTATTTTTACAAGGGTAACAGGAGAAATGTACCCAAAATTTGTTTTGTTGTTCACTTTCTCCTGAGTATGCCAATCGCCCATATGTGTAGGAAAACTACTGTTTGGCACGGCAGGGCTCTGAAGGGAGGGAGTGACGTTTTGAAAAGCAGATTTTGATGGAATGGCGTTATGTCGTGTTTGGAGAGCCTCTGATATGCCTAAACAGTGAAAACTCCCCACACCTTACGCCATTTTGGAAACTACACCCCTCGAGGATTTTATCCAGTGGTATAGTGAGCATTTTGAACCCACAGGTACAACACAAAATTTGATAACATTAGGTCATCATTTTGAAAAAATCTTTTTTTTTTCACGAAAATGTTGATTTTGCCCCAAATTTGTAATTTTCACAATAGATATTAAGAGAAAATGGACTCCATAATTTTCTGTGCAATTTGTCCTAAACGCGACTACATATGTGGTCAAAAACTTCTGTTTGGGCACATGGCAGAGCTAGGAAAGGAAAGAGAGCTATTTGCCTGGGATAGATTGTGAATGTCATATCGCATTTGAAGAACCCCTGACATGTGAAAACAGCAGAAACCCCCCACAAGTGACCCCATTTTCAAATTCATGTAGGGGTGTAGTGAGTATTTGGAACCCATAGGTGACTCAAAGAATATTATAACATTGAGACGTGGAAATAGTGGTAAAAGTTTATTTTTTTATATTTCCCGCAAATTTGTCAGGTACACGGGGGTTAATAGGCAAAACTAGACTCCACAATGTATTGCACAATTTCTCCTGAATGCGGTGCTTCCCCATATGTTGTCAGAAATTACTGTTAGGCCAGATGTCAGGGCTGTGAAGGAAGGAGCACTATTTGACTTTTGGAGCACAGATTTTGCTAGAATAGTTTGCGAGCTACATTTGCAGAGCCCTAAGGTGCCAGAACAGCAGAAAACCCCTAAAAGTGACACCATTGTAGAAACTGCACCTCTCAATGAATTCATCTATGGCTGCAGTGACTATTTTGTAAGATCCATGCCAGGCTTTTTTTCTGGAGAACTGCAAATCTAGTGCCTATACATTGTGTCCCCATACAGTGTAGAGCGCCCATATGTTGTAGTGCCCCATTACTGTGCCCAGCTGGTGCTTCTGGTGATACGCACCCGTAAATTAAGTGCCTTCTCTTCATTACAATAATGTCAAACATGTGGCCACTTATGGTGATTTAGGCACATTGGGGCTCAGGAGGAGAGGGGCATTTGGATTTGGGAGCACAGAATTCACTGGATTTTATTTGAGGAGGTGGGAGCCATGTTGCTTTTCTAGTGTCTTTGTTCTACCAGTAACGTGGTAAATCCCTATAGTTCCAGTGACAGACAACGGACCCGAGTGGGGGCTGGTTTTGTGTGGGATAAATTAGGGTTTTTATAGGTAACATTTTAGGGTACATTAAATTCAGTCTCTTCCAGTATAAGGCTGGCATCACAATCTTGTGTTCTACGCTCAGCACTTACGTCGGGGTTTCAGTCAGACAAAACCCCCAATAGAACCACCCACTCTAAGGCAGATGGAGACAATTCGTACTCCATTTGGCATCTGCTCAGGTGTCATCCATCTTTTTAGGTGTGCACAGATCTGTGGTCACCCACACTTGTGCGCTAAAAATACACCTAAAATGATGGGACGCCACCGGAACACAGACCAGTCCAAATTGACTCCATCTGCCTCATAAGTGAGTGGTTACGTCAAGGGTTTTCTCCTAATCGCGATTTTGGGTAATTTACACGGAAAACCTGATGTAAACACTCAGGCTATGTGCACACGTTCATGTTTTTTTGCGTTCTTTTTGCGTTTTTTCCGCTATAAAATCGCGATAAAAACGTGAAAAAAACTCTAGCATATGGTTCCCAATCGTTTGTATGGATTTCGCAAAAATTGTGCAAATGTAGAGTTTTTTTCCGCGAAAAAAACGAATCGCGGAAAAAAAAGCAACATGTTCATTATTTTTGCGGAATCGCTGATTTCCCGCATCCATAGACTTGCATTGAAACGCTAGAAATCCGCTAATCATATAAAAATTTGCGGATTTCTAGCGTTTATTTCCGGAAAAACTACAGGACGTGATATCCCATAAGCTATCCCATCATGCCATTCATGCGCATCCCATAATCCAGGAAGAGGAAACTCCCACACCATTCCCGTCTTCCTGTCTTATGGCTGCCGACATGGAGGGGTATGATCGGATGAGGCTGGATGTGGTGCAGATGATAAGTGTGGTAAGTGTGTGTGTGTGTATGTATATGTGTATATATGTGTGTGTCTGTGTATATATGTGTGTGCGTGTGTTCAGACATCGGCCGATGAGACTAGTCTCATCGGCCGATGTCTGTTCCCTCCAAGTCGTTGCAGCAGGCTCAGCTCGATGGGAGCAGTATTTCCCATCGAGCTGTCCCTGCTGTTATGTACTTTATTTAATTTTATTGTAGCCCCCTCCCCCTAAATCAAATAAAATGTTCCAACAATTTCCCCCACCAAATGTCCCCTAAAATAACGGTCATTGGTGACCAGTGGTTACGGGCCCATTCCCCCTAAAAAACACAATTATTCACCCCTATTCACCCCTAAACTAAATTATCATTGGTGGCCAGTGTATAATAATTAACATTGGTGGCCAGTGTTAATTTACTTAAATATATAATGTAGTCCCTTTTATTAATTTACATTGGTGGTCAGTGGAAATGATATATAAATTATTCATTTTCATTGGTGGCCAGTGGAAATGATATATAAATTATTATTCATTTTCATTGGTGGTCAGTGGAAATGATAAATCAATTATTCATTTTCATTGGTGGTCAGTGGAAATGATATATAAATTATTATTTATTTTCATTGGTGGCCAGTGGAAAAAATAATAATAAAATGTACTACTTCATTGGTGGCCAGTGGTTACCTTATAATTACCTGTCCCCGGCGATCGCCACCTAAAATAAAAAATAAAAAAACAAACCCATACTCACCTAAACAAACCACAACGTATACCTACCCTCCGCAGCATCCAAATAAACGATTGTCCCACGATGATCTTGAGTTTAGAGCAGCCACATAACATGCGGCTGCTCTAAACCGCGGCCGCCGATACAATGAACGGGATCGTAAAGCGATCCCGTTCACTGTATACCGAGTTCTCCCGAACGCAGCTCGCGCTGTTCAGGGGAACTCGTTCACTGCAGCTGCGCGGACTCCCCGGCTGACCGGAGGTGAACTCTGGAGCGTGGGAAAATTTTCCCATGCTATCAGTTCATCTCCGTTCAGCCGGTGAGGCTGCGCAGAGATGATATATGTCATCTGCAGTAATGTTTACAACGGGACAGGTGCACTTGCACCAGTTCCATTGTAAACCAATTTTTTTTTTAACCCTTGGATTACCAGATTAATAAAATATGGTCTAAAACTAGGTGTCTTTATTTCATTAATATAGTATGTGACTGGGCAATATACTACGTGACTGGGCAATATATTACGTGGCTGGGCAATATACTACATGGCTGGGCAATATGTTACGTGGCTGGGCAATATACTACATGGCTGGGCACTATATTACGTGGCTGGGGAATATACTACGTGGCTGGGGAATATACTACGTGGCTGGGCAATATACTACATGGCTGGGGAATATACTATGTGGCTGGGCAATATACTACGTGGCTGGGGAATATACTACGTAGCTGGGCAATATACTACGTGGCTGTGCAATATACTACGTGGCTGGGGAATATACTACGTAGCTGGGCAATATACTACGTGGCTGGGCAATATACTATGTGGCTGGGGAATATACTACGTAGCTGGGGAATATACGTAGCTGGGCAATATACTACGTAGCTGGGCAATATACTACGTGGCTGGGGAATATACTACGTAGCTGGGCAATATACTACGTGGCTGGGCAATATACTACGTGGCTGGGCAATATACTACGTGGCTGGGCAATATACTACGTAGCTGGGCAATATACTACGTGGCTGGGCAATATACTAAGTGGCTGGGCAATATACTACGTGGCTGAGGAATATACTATGTGGCTGGGCAATATACTACGTGGCTGGGGAATATACTAAGTGGCTGGGCAATATACTACGTGGCTGGGGAATATACTACGTAGCTGGGCAATATACTACGTGGCTGGGCAATATACTACGTGGCTGGGCAATATACTACATAGCTGGGCAATATACTACGTAGCTGGGCAATATACTATGTGGCTGGGCAATATACTACGTGGCTGGGGAATATACTACGTAGCTGGGCAATATACTACGTGGCTGGGCAATATACTACGTGGCTGGGCAATATACTACGTGGCTGGGGAATATACTACGTAGCTGGGCAATATACTACGTGGCTGGGCAATATACTATGTGGCTGGGGAATATACTACGTAGCTGGGGAATATACGTAGCTGGGCAATATACTACGTAGCTGGGCAATATACTACGTGGCTGGGGAATATACTACGTAGCTGGGCAATATACTACGTGGCTGGGGAATATACTACGTAGCTGGGCAATATACTACGTAACAAAATTCTCATTGGGGTCTGTTACAAACCCCCAAATATAACAGAAAGCATGGAAAGTCTACTTCTAAAGCAGATAGATGAAGCTGCAACCCATAATGAGGTCCTGGTTATGGGGGACTTTAACTACCCGGATATTAACTGGGAAACAGAAACCTGTGAAACCCATAAAGGCAACAGGTTTCTGCTAATAACCAAGAAAAATTATCTTTCACAATTGGTGCAGAATCCAACCAGAGGAGCAGCACTTTTAGACCTAATACTATCTAATAGACCTGACAGAATAACAAATCTGCAGGTGGTCGAGCATCTAGGAAATAGCGACCACAATATTGTACAGTTTCACCTGTCTTTCACTAGGGGGACTTGTCAGGGAGTCACAAAAACACTGAACTTTAGGAAGGCAAAGTTTGACCAGCTTAGAGATGCCCTTAATCTGGTAGACTGGGACAATATCCTCAGAAATAAGAATACAGATAATAAATGGGAAATGTTTAAGAACATCCTAAATAGGCAGTGTAAGCGGTTTATACCTTGTGGGAATAAAAGGACTAGAAATAGGAAAAACCCAATGTGGCTAAACAAAGAAGTAAGACAGGCAATTAACAGTAAAAAGAAGCATTTGCACTACTAAAGCAGGATGGCACCATTGAAGCTCTAAAAAACTATAGGGAGAAAAATACTTTATCTAAAAAACTAATTATAGCTGCCAAAAAGGAAACAGAGAAGCACATTGCTAAGGAGAGTAAAACTAATCCCAAACTGTTCTTCAACTATATCAATAGTAAAAGAATAAAAACTGAAAATGTAGGCCCCTTAAAAAATAGTGAGGAAAGAATGGTTGTAGATGACGAGGAAAAAGCTAACATATTAAACACCTTCTTCTCCACGGTATTCACGGTGGAAAATGAAATGCTAGGTGAAATCCCAAGAAACAATGAAAACCCTATATTAAGGGTCACCAATCTAACCCAAGAAGAGGTGCGAAACCGGCTAAATAAGATTAAAATAGATAAATCTCCGGGTCCGGATGGCATACACCCACGAGTACTAAGAGAACTAAGTAATGTAATAGATAAACCATTATTTCTTATTTTTAGGGACTCTATAGCGACAGGGTCTGTTCCGCAGGATTGGCGCATAGCAAATGTGGTGCCAATATTCAAAAAGGGCTCTAAAAGTGAACCTGGAAATTATAGGCCAGTAAGTCTAACCTCTATTGTTGGTAAAATATTTGAAGGGTTTCTGAGGGATGTTATTCTGGATTATCTCAATGAGAATAACTGTTTAACTCCATATCAGCATGGGTTTATGAGAAATCGCTCCTGTCAAACCAATCTAATCAGTTTTTATGAAGAGGTAAGCTATAGGCTGGACCACGGTGAGTCATTGGACGTGGTATATCTCGATTTTTCCAAAGCGTTTGATACCGTGCCGCACAAGAGGTTGGTACACAAAATGAGAATGCTTGGTCTGGGGGAAATTGTGTGTAAATGGGTTAGTAACTGGCTTAGTGATAGAAAGCAGAGGGTGGTTATAAATGGTATAGTCTCTAACTGGGTCGCTGTGACCAGTGGGGTACCGCAGGGGTCAGTATTGGGAGCTGTTCTCTTCAACATATTCATTAATGATCTGGTAGAAGGTTTACACAGTAAAATATCGATATTTGCAGATGATACAAAACTATGTAAAGCAGTTAATACAAGAGAAGATAGTATTCTGCTACAGATGGATCTGGATAAGTTGGAAACTTGGGCTGAAAGGTGGCAGATGAGGTTTAACAATGATAAATGTAAGGTTATACACATGGGAAGAGGGAATCAATATCACCATTACACACTGAACGGGAAACCACTGGGTAAATCTGACAGGGAGAAGGACTTGGGGATCCTAGTTAATGATAAACTTACCTGGAGCAGCCAGTGCCAGGCAGCAGCTGCCAAGGCAAACAGGATCATGGGGTGCATTAAAAGAGGTCTGGATACACATGATGAGAGCATTATACTGCCTCTGTACAAATCCCTAGTTAGACCGCACATGGAGTACTGTGTCCAGTTTTGGGCACTGGTGGTCAGGAAGGGGGCATTCTTTGCGTCTGGAGGAGAGAAGGTTTTTCCACCAACATAGAAGAGGATTCTTTACTGTTAGGGCAGTGAGAATCTGGAATTGCTTGCCTGAGGAGGTGGTGATGGCGAACTCAGTCGAGGGGTTCAAGAGAGGCCTGGATGTCTTCCTGGAGCAGAACAATATTGTATCATACAATTAGGTTCTGTAGAAGGACGTAGATCTGGGGATTTATTATGATGGAATATAGGCTGAACTGGATGGACAAATGTCTTTTTTCGGCCTTACTAACTATGTTACTATGTTACTATGTAATATACTACGTGGCTGGGCAATATACTAAGTGGCTGGGCAATATACTACGTGGCTGGGGAATATACTATGTGGCTGGGCAATATACTACGTGGCTGGGCAATATACTACGTGGCTGGGGAATATACTACGTAGCTGGGCAATATACTACGTGGCTGGGCAATATACTAAGTGGCTGGGGAATATACTACTGTATATACTGTATATACAATATGCTAATGTAGATAACCGTGTATTTATTTTAGCCCACAATTAATTTTAGTTTTTCCCTTGTTATCTGTTATTTTGTAGATTGAACAACACCCAGAGGTCTGGGACCGGTCAAGCGAAAAGTACAAGGGGGCAAAACGTGATGCCTGGCCCAAAATTGTAACCGCTCGCTTTCCAGAGTGGCCGAATCTCCCAACACAGCAGCAAACACAGATTTGTAAGTATCGATTTTTTTACATTTTTTATAAAATGTAAGAAAAATTGATTTGGAATGTTTTATTTTAAAAATCTTAATTTTCAGTGGGCGATGTGAAGACGAGATGGCGGTCTGTCACAGACAGATATCTGAAATCACTCAAGAGTCCTAGTGGCAGCTCGCCGCCAAGGAAGAGGGTGCCATATGGAGACCAGCTGCAGTTCATATTGGGAAGCCGGAGTTTGAGGAGGTAGATAATATTTAAAAATTGTGTTGCTTGACATCATGATTTGTATTTTTGTAACCTTTGGTTTTTCTTTTGGTCTGCAGAACAGAAAGCAACGTCTGTGCCCAAACACCTCCGGACCTTAACGATGGTGACACCACGGTGGACAGTATTGGAGAGGAAGTACAAGACAGCATAATGGACAGCCAAGAATCTCCGGGGAACATGTCTATGTCCGGAAGGTCACCAGAAATAACTGATTCCCTTGGAGAACATGACATTGCAGCACATACCACTACTTCAACTTCCTCGGACGCTGGTGCAAACTCTGGTGGCGGTGTGTCGAGGCACATGGGGATGGGGGCTGCTTCTGCCCGTCCCGTGGCATTGAAAAGGACGGTCCAAAAGAAGACCAAACAAGTTCAAATTATTGAACAGTTAACTACTAAAACGCTCAATCTACTTGATAATTCATCAAAGCAAGATGAGCATGACAAATTTGGGTCACTTTTGGCAGACCGCGTTAGAACACTGCCACGGGACAAGCAGCAAATGTTCATGACAGCTGTCAATTGTCTGTTTATGGCAATTGATGGCACATCCACCCTACCCCCTGCTCCACAAGTTATGACGGGTATTTTCAACCTTTTCAGCAACCCCATTATGCCTCCACCACCACCACCAGCTGCTGCATCGCAGCGTTATGGACAGGCGGCAACATACAGGGCCAACCATGTAGATGCGTACAGTGGCCATACACCTGTACCTAGTGCAACTGGCCATCGTTCCAGTACGCCCAATAGCAGTGTCTACTCCCAACCAGACTTATTTACTGATTTGGGCTACCAACCGGAATATCATCAATTTTGAGATTTGATTTCTCATCCTTTTTGAGTAGAGACGGGAGTGAAGAGAATGTTAAACCGTTGAGTTCATGACAAAATCTTAGAAAGTTATTTAAAGGGAACCGGTCACCCCGAAAATCGCGGGTGAGGTAAGCCCACCGGCATCAGGGGCTTATCTACAGCATTCTGTAATGCTGTAGATAAGCCCCCGATGTTACCTGAAAAAGGAGAAAAAGACGTTATATTATACTCACCCAGGGGCGGTCCCGCTGCTGGTCAGGTCAGATGGGCGTCTCCGGTCCGCTGCGGCACCTCCTATCTTCTTTCCATGATGTCCTCTTCTGATCTTCAGCCACGGCTCCGGCGCAGGCGTACTTTGATTTTCGGGGTGACAGGTTCCCTTTAAGTTTTGTTATAAAATGTCAGTTCATATATATTAAAAACAGTTTCTTTAATGTAATTAAATTTTATTTTACTTTATTAAAAAAATTTTTATTTTAACTACTCAGATTTCTTATTATCATAAAAATATGAAGATCGGAAATGGGATCTGATTTAAGCAACGGTAAACAATAACAACATGGAAACGATTATTGTTTAAATAATATTTTGTATTTATTAACAATTATTTTCTTACAATTTGATTATTTAGAAAGGGGCCTTGGTAGATAGGGATTTGGCGACGGTAGATAGGGATTACGCCTCGCATTTTCACAGGTGGTAGCATCTGTGCCATACAGACTGGTTCATTAGTGGATAGGGTTCATCCGTCATATGTTCTCTGCTGTTACATCTCACGTCCAGTCTTGGGCCTTGATTCTGTTTAGGCATCAGATCTTCTCTGCAGTTCAGGCTGCTCAACACCGGCACAAGAGTATTGCCAGTGCACGGCACCTTCAGGACTCATGAAGTAGTCTGCAAAGGTTTCTCTCACACGCACACCCGTGTTACATTGCCTTCCTTGACCAAAGTTGTCCACTGCATCTAATTCTGACACCTGTGGCTCCTCAACTACCTCAGTGCTGTATTCCCGAGCATAGTTGTGGAGCACACAGCATGCCTTTATCACAGTGTCCACGGTCTCCGGATCTAACTGGATGGCAGTGTGAAAGATCCTCCACCGACTACACATGATCCCGAAGGTACATTCCACATATCTTCGTGCATGGCTCAGCCTATAATTAAAAATCCTCCGCCGGTCATCCAGTGCTCTTCGTGGGTATGGGCGCAGCAGGTGGGGCTTCAAGGGAAATGCCTCATCCGATACCATCACAAAGGGTACTGGATGTGTGGAACCCGGCAAAGGTCTTGGGGCTGGGAGCGTGCCGCCATCTCGAAGAATTTGAAGTCCAATCTGTGATGATTGCAGCACCCGAGAGTCCCCAGAACTGCCATAAGCACCGACGTCGATGGCAACAAACTTGTAATGTGCGTCAGCCACCGCCATCAAGACCACCGAAAAATACTTCTTATAATTAAAGAAGCGTGATCCTGATCTTGGTGGCTTCAGCACTCTAACATGTTTGCCATCAACAGCACCTACGCAGTTGGGGAAATTGGCCACAGTTTGAAAGCCTGCTGCAACCTGCAGCCAAGTCTCCTCGGTTGGGCAAGGCATCACGATGGGCTGCAACTTCTGCCAGATGACGGTATATGTGCACCGTACAATTTGCGAGATGGTGGATTTGCCAACCCTAAATTGGAGGTGCAGGGATGTGTAGCTCTCTCCTGTGGCTAAAAACCTGAAGAAAGGAAAAAAATAATTTAGAAAACCTACGAACACAAATTGTGTTGCAAGATAAAACATGCACATCATGGCCACTAGCGTTATGGGGACACAGGCAGCATTGCGGCAGCATTATGAGGGAAACAGGGTGCACTCGCAGCATTGGGGCAGCATTATGAGGGAAACAGGGTGCACTTGCAGCATTGCGGTAGCATTATGAGGGAAACTGGCAGCATTATGGGGGCACTCGCAGCATAGCGGCAGCATTATGGATTAAACTGGAAGCATTTGTGGCAGCATTTAGGGGGGCACTAGCAGCAAGGCCTTACCGCAAGGTGATGAGCAGCCTTTCTTCTGCAGAGATCGCTCTTCGCATGACCGTATCTTCGTAAGCGAGGTGTGGACCAAGAAGAATTAGAAGACGATCAAATGCCTCAATGGAAAGACGGCAAAACTGAGAAAATTTATCTGGAAAGCTGAAAATAAAAAGGAACATAAAACTTTAATTTTAAACACACACATAATGTATGTTGTATATATCAATAAAAAGGTACAAAGAAACACAGCTGTCAATATACCATTTCTCACTATATCTTACCTCCTTAAATCACGATAAAGAACATGGAAGTGTCCCTTTTCCTCTCGTTCATGAATGATGGGATGAACCCACATCCTTTTTTGGCATCTGCTATCCCTTCTTCTCCGAGATTGCTCCTATGGGAGAATAAAGTATGTGTTATTACATGGAACTGTACAACACATGTAATACAGCTGGCAATCCGCAACGTCATAAACTCGGCATCTCCGCAGCCTAAGGCTGGGTTCACATTGCGTTCCCCCAGTCCGTTTTGACGGACTTCGTAACACCGCTGCATAACGCGGTGAAACGTAGTCCGCTAGCGCCGCCATTGACTCCTATGTCTGACATCACTAGCCATGTGCCGTCATTTGAGTGACAGTCGGACCACGAGACTCGGACTGCAGCGTTTCCGGGTCTGTCACTGCTAGCGCAGATAGAGCTAGCAGATGCTCCATCTGCGCTAGTGATGTGCCAAAGTCAGCACTTGCGTTGCAGCAGACCGTGAACGTATGTGTTGAACGGGCTGCTGTACACATTGTGAACCCAGCCTAATACGCAAAGTGTTCACATCTAATGACATTTTCTTACCAGCTCGCTGTAGTGGTGCAGCAAAAGCAGTGCCGTATGCAACAGTAGGCAGTTCTGTTCTGGAGTTAGACGATGGTGCGGCATCTTGAATTCAACAAGGAAGCAAAATGGTGAAGAGGGTTTGGACCAGGAAATGACCTCATGGGATTTTTTTTTTTTCAACCAACTTTATCTGCTGTAAAAAACGCAAAAAAAACGCACAAAAAACGCATAAAAAACGCATGCGGATTTCCTGGGAGTGGTGCCAATTTCTCCTCAGGAAAATCTCAGGAAAATTCTGCACAAAATCCTGACGTGTGCACATACCCTCACTGTAGAGCACAGAATAAATGTGAGCCAGGCCTTACTCCGATTTTTGGGAGATAGAATGAACAAATAGCAGCACAAGAATAGTTTTTATTTTTATTTTTGTGTGGTTCACCGTGCAGTATAAGTGATAAGGTGGATTTATTCTCCGGGTCAGTCTGATTACAGATATATATTGGATTTTTTTAGGTTTTGCTGCTATCACACAGTAAAAATGCTTTTTTATAAAAAGTAGTTTTTTCATCGCCATATTTTGAGAGCTGTAACTTTTTTATTTTTTATCGAGCTATATGAGGGCCTATTTTTGCAGGATGAGTTGCAGATATTTTTTGGTACCATTTCGGAGTACATTTTTGTTATCACTTTTTATTCAGATTTTTCAGAGAATGAACAAAACCAGCAATTCAGTTATTGCTTTTATTTTTTTGCGCCGTTTACTGTGCGGTAAAAGTGATAAGACCGATTTTTACATCGGGTCGGTACAGTTACAGCGATAGCAGATTTATATATTTTTTATGCTTTCCCATTTTTACAGTCTATAAGCAATATTTTACAAAAACGAATTTGTTTTTGCATCATCACATTCTGAGAGCTGTTACTTTTTTTTTATTTTTTCTGCCAAGTGAGCCATAAAAGAGCTTCTTTATGCGGGACAGTTTGGCGTTTTCATTTATATAATTTTTTTTTACATATGACTTTTTGATCACTTTTTATTCACTTTGTTGTGAGTCAGTATGATGAAAATGCAACATTTTGGCAACATTTAGGCTTGTTTTTTTTTATTGCGTTCACCAAATGGAATAAATAACATGCCAGTTTTATAGAGCGGACTGTTACAAGTATGTGCACTTTTTTTTGTTTTTGAGTGACAAAATGGATTCTATAATGCTGTAGATAAGCCCCCCAAAGTATCCTGAAAGATGAGAAAAAGAGGTTAGATTATACTCACCCAGGGGCGTTCCCGCTGCGGTCCGGTCTGATGGGTGTCGCAGTCCGGTCCAGCGCCTCCCATCTTCTTACAATGACGTCCTCTTCTTGTCTTCACTGTGTGATTGGCGCAGGCGTACTTTTTCTGCCCTGTTGAGGGCAGAGGAAAGTACTGCAGGTGCCAGGAAAGGTCAGAGAGGCCCGGCACCTGTGCACTGCAGTACTTTGCTCTGCCCTCAACAGGGCAGACAAAGTATGCCTGCGCCGGAGCTGCAGCATGACGACAAGAAGAGAACGTCATATAAGAAGATGGGAGGCCCCGGACTGGACCCATCGAATCGGACCGCCCAGGTGAGTATAATCTAACCTCTTTATCTCATCTTTCTTATTTCATCGGGGGTTTATCTACAGCATTCCAGAATGCTGTAGATAAGCCCCTGATGCGGGTGGGCTTAGCTCACCTTCGATTTTGGGGGTGACAGGTTCCCTTTAACCCCATACGGACACATGGTGTACTGCTACGTCATATGCAAACTCCCTAACTTTGATGGAGGCTGGCACGCTGAACCCGCAACTTTCCAGACACATGGCTGATGATATAATTAGCCATCATGTGCCTGCTGTAGGTGGAGTGAAGCTCTGCCCCCAGTTATAAACCTCTTAAATACAGCTCTGACAGTGGCATTTAACGCATGCCAGCAGTGGGGCTTGTCATATTACGCTCCCATCATCTTTGCAAAGACTAAGAACTGTTGTGATTTTTTAAGATATGTAACTTTTTTTATGAATGATATTTTTCTAATAAAGATTTCAATTTTTTTTTACGGACCTTTCTGAGCTGGATTATACCGTCATGATACTGGGACCGATAGATGGGTGAGCTGATTTTTTTCTATATTTTTTGTCATTAACTGTCTATGCAAAATTTGGCCGTTCTAGCTAGTAAATTAAAGGGTTAAATGGCGGAAAAAATTGGCGTGGGCTCCCGCACAATTTTCTCCGCCAGAGTAGTAAAGCCAGTGACTGAGGGCAGATATTAATAGCCTGGAGAGGGTCCATGGTTATTGGCCCCCCTGGCTAAAAACACCTGCCCCCAGCTACCCCAGAAAAGGCACATCTGGAAGATGCGCCTATTCTGGCACTTGGCCACTCTCTTCCTATTCCTGTGTAGCGGTGGGATATGGGGTAATGAAGGGTTAATGCCACCTTGCTATTGTAAGGTGACATTAAGCCAAATTAATAATGGAGAGGCGTCAATTATAACACCTATCCATTATTAATCCAATACTAGTAAAGGGTTAAAAAAAACACACACACATAATTAAAAAATAATTTAATGAAAAAATCACAAAGGTTGTTGTATTAATTTATTCTACTCTCAATCCACTCACTGAAGACCCTCGATCTGTAAATAAAAAAAATAAATAAACCAAAAATATACATACCTTCCGAGGATCTGTCACGTCCAACGATGTAAATCCATCTAAAGGGGTTAAAATATTTTGCAGCCAAGAGCTTTGCTAATGCAACGTTGCTCATGTCTGCAAAACCCCGGAGAATGTAGGTAAAGTAGGTCATTGACCTATATTTACCTGCATTTGCGGTGAGGCGCCCTCTGCTGGCTGTTCCTAGATCGTGGGAACTTTCCTAGAAAGCTCCCTGGCTCGAGTTCATATGAGGACAACCAGCAGAGGGCGCCCTCTTATGAACTCAAGCCTGGGAGCTTTCTAGGAAAGTTCCCACGATCTAGGAACAGCCAGCAGAGGGCGCCTCACCGCAAATGCAGGTAAATATAGGTCAATGACCTACTTTACCTACATTCTCCGGGGTTTTGCAGACATGAGCAACGTTGCATTAGCAAAGCTCGTGGCTGCAAAATATTTTAACCCCTTCAGATGGATTTACATCGTTGGACTTGACAGATCCTCGGAAGGTATGTATATTGTTGGTTTATTATTTTTTATTTATTTACAGATCGAGGGTTTTCAGTGAGTGGATTGAGAGTAGAATAAATTAATACAACAACCTTTGTGATTTTTTCATTAAGTTAATTTTTAATAACGTGTGTGTTTTTTTTTAACCCTTTACTAGTATTGGATTAATAATGGATAGGTGTCAGAATTGACGCCTCTTCATTATTAATTTGGCTTAATGTCACCTTACAATAGCAAGGTGACATTAACCCTTCATTACCCCATATCCCACCGCTACACGGGAATGGGAAGAGAGTGGCCAAGTTCCAGAATAGGCGCATCTTCCAGATGTGCCTTTTCTGGGGTGACTGGGGGCAGATATTTTTAGCCAGGGGGGGCCAATAACCATGGACCCTCTCCAGGCTATTAATATCTGCCCTCAGTCACTGGCTTTACTACTCTGGTGGAGAAAATTGTGCGGGAGCCCACGCCAATTTTTTCCGCCATTTAACCCTTTAATTTACAAGCTAGAACGGCCAAATTTTGCATATACACACTACTGACATTAGTAGTGTGGAATATGCAAAAAAATGGTGATATGAGATGGTTTACTGTATGTAAACCAGGTGTCATATCATGTCGGGTTTAGGAAGGAGAAAGCAAAAGCCGGTAATTGAATTACCGGCTTTCTGCTATATCGCGCTGGATGAAATATTAATATATATACATATATGTGTCTACTGACATATATATACTGTATATATATATATATATACCTATTCTATGTGTACACATTTATTCTACCTATTCTACTGTAAGCTGTCAGTGTGATTTTACTGTACACCGCACTGAATTACCGACTTTTCTCTCTAACACTGCTGCGTATTCCTCGCAAGTCACACTGCTGGTCCGTGTGTAATCCGTATTTTTGGGGCTCCCATAGACTTTCATTGACGATTTATTTGCGCAATACGGTGACAAACGCAGCATGCTGCGATTTTCTACGGCCGTAGAAAGCCGTATAATACTGATCAGTTTAATACGGCAGATAGGAGCAGGGGCATAGAGAATAATTGTGCCGTATGTTTTGCGAGTTTTACGGACGTAGTTTCTGCGCTCATACGTCCGTAAAACTCGCAAGTGTGACGCCGGCCTTAGTGGACTGAGGCAAAATGGAAAACTATTCCGTGGTTGATGATTGATGAATCAAAACTTGAAATTCTTCATGGCAACCATGAACGCCGGGTCGTGCGGACTCAAGAGGAGAATGACCTTCCAGCTTGTTATCAGCACACCATTCAAAAGCTGACATCTCTGATGGTATGAGGCTGCATTACATGGGCAGCTCACACATCTTGAAAGGCACTACCGATGGTGAGCATTATATAGAGATTTTAGAACAACATATGATCCCAACCAGACAATGTCAATTTCTGGGAAAAGTTTGCATAATTCGGCAAGACAATGCTAAACCACATACTGCATCCTTCACAACATCATGACATTGCAGGGGAAGAGTTTGGGTGATGAGCTAGCCGTCTGCAGTCCAGAGCTTTGATCAGTAGATAATATTTGGCTCATTATGAAATGAAAAATCCAACAAAGACCCAGGAATGTTGAGCAGCTAGAATCTGACATCAGACACTAAGAGCACAACAATCCTCTCCACAAAACTTCAGCAATTTGTGTTCTCATTTCCCAGATGTTTACAGACTGTGTGACAGAAAGTTATACAATGGCAGTCGTGGCCCTGTTCCAACATTTTTTATATTTGCTGTTGACATTGCATTCTAAATGAGTTAATATTTTCAAATGAAATGGAAAAATGTTTGACTTTCCGCTTCTGATCTGTGTTCTATGTTCTGTTGTGAATAAAATAATTACTCATAATATATGTAATATGTCTGACGGTCTTAGCACAGCACTTTCTAAAGCCTTATATTAAAGAGTAAATACTTTAGCATTAAAACTAAAACATAAACTCCATTTTTTTTACATTAGCTCTGAAGTGCACATGACATCATTCAAAGATCTAAAAGTTTACTGTGGAATTGTAAATTGGTAGAACACACAAGCGCTATCTCACAAGTGATACCCCCAGCAGCTGGAATCAAGACAGGTAGTTGCTGACACTGTCACAAGGTATAAACGATAGTATTGGTAAAAACTGAAACCGCGCTTAAGGATATGAAACAGGGAGGAAAACATGCATGTGTGCTGTGGGATATTTAGCTCTAACGCATGTTTTCCTCCCTGTTTCATATCCTTAATGCACGGTTTCACCTTTACTGTAGAATTATTTTAAAGCAGATCCAAAATAATTTTCAGAAACACCAGTCAACATTTCAGTCTCTGAGATGTACAGTCAGTGGGTACAGAAAGTAATCAAACCCCTTTAAATTGTTTACTCTTTGTTTAACTCTAGCCATTCTGTAAATTCAAAAACGTTCATTTTTTTCACATTAATGTACACTCTGCACCCCATCTTGACTGAAAAAAAACAGAAATATAGAAATTTTTGCAAATTTAATAAAAAAGAAAAACTGAATTATCACATGGTCATAAGTATTCAGACACTTTGCTCAGACACTCATATTTAAGTCACGTGCTGTCCATTTCCTTGTGATCCTCCTTGAGATGGTTCTGCTCCTTCATTGGAGTCCAGCTGTGTTTAATTAAACTGATAGTACTTGATTTGGAAAGGTATACACTTGTCTATAGAAGACCTCACAGCTCACAGTGCATGTCAGACCAAATGCGAATCATGAGGTCAAATAAACTGGCCAATGAGCTCAGATACAGAATTGTGGCAAGGCACAGATCTGGCCAAGGTTACAACAAAATTTCTGCAGTACTCAAGGTTCCTAAGAGCACAGTGGCCTCCATAATCCCTAAATGGAGGAAGTTTGGGACCACTAGAAGTCTTCCTAGACCTGACCATCCAGCCAAACTGAGCAATCGTTGGAGAAGAGCCTTGATGAGAGAGGTAAAGATGAAGATCACTGTGGTTGAGCTCCAGAGATGCAGTAGGGAGATTGGAGAAAGTTCCACAAAGTCAACTATCACCGCAACCCTCCACCAGTCAGGCCTTTATGGCAGAATGGCTCAACAGAAGCCTGTCCTCAGTGCAAGACATATGAAAGCCCACATAGAGTTTGCTAAAAAAACACATGAAGGACTCCCAGACTATGAGAAATAAGATTCTCTAGTCTGATGAGACGAAGATAGACCTTTTTGGTGATAATTCTAAGCGGTATGTGTGGAGAAAACCAGGCTCATCACCTGCCCAATACAATCCCAACAGTGAAACATGGTGGTGGCAGCATCATGCTATGGGGGTGTTTTTCAGCTTCAGGGAAAGGACGGCTGGTTGTCATTGAAGGAAACATGAATGTGGCCAAGTACAGAGATATCCTGGATGAAAACTTCTTCCAGAGAGCTCTGGACCTCAGACTTGGCCAAAGGTTCACATTCTAACAAGACAATGACCCTAAACACACAGCTAAAATAACAAAGGAGTGGCTTCAGAATAACTCTGTGACCATTCTTGAATGGCTCAGCCAGAGCCCCAACCTAAACCCAATTGAGCATCTCTGGAGAGACCTGAAAATGGCTGTCCACCAACATTCACCATCCACCCTGATGGAACTGGAGATGATCTGCAAGGAAGAATGGGCAGAGGATCCTCAAATCCAAGTGTAAAAAATTTGTTGCATAATTTCCAAGAAGATTCTTAGCTGTACTAGCTCAAAAGGCTGCTTCTACTTAATACTGAGCAAAGGGTCTGAATACTTATGACCATGTGATATTTCAGTTTTTCTTTTATAAATAAATTTCCAAAAATTACTAGATTTCTGTTTTTTTCATTCAAGATGGGGTGCAGAGTGTACATTAATGAGAAAAAAATGAACTTTTTTTAATTTACCAAATGGCTGCAATGAAACAAAAAAGTGAAAAATGTAAAGGGGTATGAATACTTTCCGTTCCCACTGTATTCACTTCTTATCCTCTACTTGCCTGTTGGGGCAGGTACATTGGCCAATAATTTGGGCACAGACACAATAATAATCCAGTAGTGTTACACTTGTATGACTAAAAAGGAAAGAAGTAGTGTACACAACACAGGTAAATATCCAAGAATGAAAAAGAAAATCTTTTTACTAAGATTAAAACATACTCCATTTAGAATGGCAACATTTATACCCCAAGTAATATTCAGCAGGTTGTATATAAATAATGTAAACTAGACAAAATTGCCTAAAACACATCCCCAATAACACAGCAACGACATTTAAGAAATTTGTTCAGTCTCTGTGAGAGAAATTGGTCAAAAAGAAAGTAAACTAAGGCTAAGTTCACACTGGGCATTTTTGCACCGTTTTTGGTGTGGTTTTGCTGCGTTTTTTCATGCATTCTTTTTCCCGTTCAATTCAATGGGTGAAAATTGCTGACAAAACGCTGAAAGAAGTGACATGTTCTATGTCCATAACACCAGGCAAAGCACAAAATACTGATGACAAAAAACCAAGCTGTGTGCATGAGATTTCTGAAATCTCAGACATAGCTGGTACTGTAAAACACAGCTGAAAATTAGCATAAAAAAGTATTAAAAGACCCAGCAAAAACGCCAGTAAGAACTTAGCCTAACAGGTTCTAAAGCTAAACTAGGGAATGAAGTGTTAGGGCTAGCGGAACGCACCACGTAAATATAGATGTTTATTATTATTGGTGCGTTCGCAGCCCGGGGTCCACCGTGCAGGAGGAACCTGCTGCTAGTGAATGGTGGCACTAGTTGGCGGTATAGGCTAGCTCTGTTACTTCACAGAGTAGCTGTGAAAGGAAAGCACTGCGCCCTGTTAGACTCAAAGGAGCACAGGCTAACTGCCGAACTGATAGCAGTCAGTGGTCATGCAAGCATACAATCTCCTCACCAGAGGTGCAGGTATTCTAGGGGCTTATTTCAGCCGGGTCCCTGAATACAATCACACAATCTCCTCACCGGAGGTGCCAGTATTCTAGGGGCTTATTTCAGCCGGGTCCCTGAATACAATCACACATAACTACACTGGCGCAAAGCACATAATTTGGATTGATACTAGCGCATGGCCGTGCGGTCATGCAAACCTTTTATAGCTGCAAGTACAGGACCTTCCCAGAAGGACCAATGGGAGGCTGCCACAGAAGTTGAGCACCTTCAGGACCTTCCTAGAGGACCAATGGGATTAGCTGCAGTATCTAAGCATGTGACCTTTGATCTCCAATGAGAGATCTTACCCTGGGCATGCTCAGAAGGGGAAAAGCAGGACTTAGTCCCAAAAACGTCTGCTCCCCGCTGACCAGTACTGACTACAAAGGCAGAAGCTGGAAAGGCAGCAGTAACCCTTTGCACAGAGTCAGACTGAGCGAGACGCTGGCACCGACGTCTCCGCTGAGCAGACTCCACTGTGGTAGGAGAAGAATGGGAGACTGCAGCGGAGATGGCCCAAGATTCCCTCTGTGCAGAGGCAGGAACACGACCCCTAACAGAAGTATATGGAATACCCAATACCAGTTACCCAGATTTGAATCAAAGATAAGGAATACAAAAAAGGAGCAAATCCTACAATATCTCAAAGTAGGTATAATTTTGTGCTCAGTTAGACAACCGTATAACATGGACGACAATTGCATCGCAATGCTCAGAGCGGCTGGCAGCACTCCTGACCCAAATGTGACAGCTGCATAGAAATATATACAGTCACGCTCAGGTCACGAGAGCCACCTGCCAGTCTGAGCATTGCAATGCAATCGTCATCCGTGTTAGGCCGGTTTCACACGTCCTGATATTTCCAGTATCGGAAAAAACTATACCGGAGATATCCATGTCTGTAATACGTGTGGCACGCATGTGGCAACCGTGTGCCACATCAGTACCACATGGACATCCATCGGGGAAGAAGCACTGCTGTAAGAACTGTTCCCCGGCAGCTGGTGCTGAAGATGGCTCTCATCATTCTCCCCTGCTATGCCGGCGATCGGCATAAGCAGAGGAGAATGATGATAGTTATCTTAAAGTCCGAATGATGAGAGCAGGTGGGGGCTTTTGGGACTCTTACCCCCATCATCCGACACTTACTGCCGCTCATAACAGTGATAGCAGGAGCGGATGATCGGGGTATTCCACAGCCGCCGCCTGAGATCTAACAAAATAAATGAATGAAAAACCTGACATGGGATTCCCCCCTATTTTCTTGGGAATAGGAAAAAGAAACAAAAAGGCAAAACTCACAACTGCGGGCTGAAACCCTCAGCTGTCAGCTTCTGCAAGGTTGGTTACCAAGAATAGTGTAAGGACTGAGACTGCATACCTGTTTTTGTCTGTTCTTGCCCTTAGTTCTGTTGGATTCTGCCCTTACCCAAGATGGAGTGGCTGGCTTCATGGGGGCCATCTTGTTTCCTGTCTGATACTCCTTGTTTCCTGTCTGCTGCATATATAAAGGAACTCTGCACACTATACCTTGCTTGTGTATCTTGTATCTCACTTGCTGCCAAGCTCAAGGACTTGCAACCTGCTTGTTCTTCTACTCCTCGGGATACCCCGCTTGCTTCTGGATCTACGTACCACCGGAAAGACTCTGTTACTCTTCATCTGCTCTGCACCCACCTCTGCTACGGTCTGCCCCTCAGCTGGGAGCCAGCCTGGACTCTGACCTCTGGATACTGCATTGCTGGACTTGTACTTGCACCCTCGGTCTGTACTTCTAATATCTGCATATTCTTGAGACTGTTTAATTGCTTATCTGTAAAGCTGCAGTTTGCATCAGTTATCTGAAGTTCATCTTCCTACAATATATATATATCTTGAACTGTGATATACCGTGTTTGTCGTCATTCTGACTCATGTCATCGGTCTCCATAGAACAATAGCATAATCTTATTACAGAATACACAAGCCTCAAAGAAAATGGAGATCACTGGGTCAGATTCTATGGAGGCGCGGGTGAAAAAGCTGTGCTCATTTGTCACAGGACTGCATGCGGAGCTTCAGGCAATTAAGACACAGCTGGGGGCATTGGAGTCTCAAACTAATCATAATACAAATGTGGCTGATACATCTATCCAGTCTCTAGCCACTCGCCTCTCAAATGTGGAGACTACAGCTGTAGCTGCGGTTCCAGTCTCAGTTCCAAGTCCAGCTCCGGGTCCGGTTTTTCCCAAACTCCCACCATTCAGGTTTGGTGGAGAAAGAGAGAAATTCCGTGGGTTTCTGAATCAGTGTCAGTTATATTTTTCAGCACGTGCAGCTCAGTTCTCAACTGAACGGGACAAGGTGTTAACCATGATAATGTTGCTGACAAACAAAGCCTTAGCCTGGGCTAAACCTCTGATTGAAACCAATGATGCATGTCTAAATTCTCTGAATGACTTTATTACTGCAATGTGTCAGATGTTCGAGGATCCCAACCGAAACCTCACTGCAGAGGCTGCTTTATTAACACTTCGTCAAGGAAAGCGTTCTGTCGTGGAATATGCTATGGAATTTCGGAGGTGGGTGCTGGACACTACATGGTGTGACTCAGCAAAATATGCAGTATTCAGGAGGGGTTTGTCTGCTTCTATTAAGGATGAATTGGCTCGGGGTGAATCGCCTACTAATCTGACTGACTTTATAAATCATTGTATCCGGATAGATATTCGTCTCACCGAACGCCGGCAAGAGAAGTGGGCGGAGGCCAACCGTAATAACCCTATATTCCTCCCATCCTCCTCCAGGGAAACTCAAAACAGGTCGTCTTCTCCAGCAGAGCCTGAACTTATGCAGGTTGATGCGGTTCGGAGGAGTACCATCGACGCACGCAAGGAACATCGCTTCAGAGAAAATTTATGTTTCTACTGTGGAAAATCGGGTCACTACATCTCGGTCTGTTCGGGAAAAAATCGCAAGTCCGCAGCTGCGGTAATCGAATGTGACTTTTCTGATGTCTCTTCTGTATGCTCTCAGTCAATTTCTTGCGCAAAAGTGATGTCAGATGAAAATCCAGACTTTCCTGATTGTAGTTCAGTAGCATCGTCACCTGTGGGTGGGGATGTATTTTCAATAAATTCTGCTACATCAATCTCAGGCGGTCAGAAAAGACTCACTTTGTACTATTCCCATTAAGATCTGGGTGCAATCCTGTTGGGTTACTAGTACAGCCATGATTGACTCTGGGGCTAGCGGCAATTGCATGGAAATCATGGTATACACTCGCAGAAGAGACGCTCACCGGTGTTAATGGAGACCGTAGATGGGTCTCCGTTGGTATCTGGGCCAGTAGACTTTCAAACAACACCTCTGAAAATTCGTATGGGAGCAGATCATTCTGAAAAACTGTCGTTTTTGCTAATTTCCTCTCCTCACTTCCCTATAATTCTAGGGTTACCATGGTTACAGCGGCAAAATCCCACTATCGATTGGAAGACGAAAGAATTGCAGTTTCCAAGTAAACAGACATCATCTGGAGAATTAACTTCAGTCAGGTCAGCAATTACAGTTGAGTTAAAATTACCAATTGAATATCAAGATTTTGCGGATGTATGCGATAAAAAAAATGCAGACAAATTGCCACCGCACCGACCATACGACTGCCCTGTAGAACTACTCCCTGGTGCCGCGATTCCATTTGGGAATATTTATCCCTTGTCTGGACCTGAATTAAAAGCTCTTAAAGAGTATATTGACGAGAACTTAGCAAAGGGATTTATACGTCCATCTTCCTCCCCAGCAGGTGCCCCAATCTTCTTTGTCAAAAAGAAGGATGGCTCTCTCCGCCCGTGTATTGACTACCGTGAACTTAACAAGGTTACTATTAAACTCTTATCCACTTCCACTAATTCCCGAATTACTCGAGAGGGTGCGACATGCCAAGATCTTCACGAAATTAGATCTCCGTGGTGCCTACAATTTAGTACGGATTCGACCCGGGGACGAGTGGAAAACAGCTTTCCGGTCACGTTATGGACATTTTGAGTATCTCGTTATGTCTTTTGGTTTGCGCAATGCACCGGCTACATTCCAACATCTGGCAAATTATATTTTTAGAGACATACTTGATATTTTTGTTGTGATTTATTTGGATGACATTTTAATTTTTTCCAGCAATATCGAGGATCACCAGCGGCATGTGAGAATGGTTCTGGATCGTTTACGGCAAAACCATTTATACATCAAACTGGAGAAATGTGAGTTTCACAAAACGGAAATACAATTTCTGGGCTATGTTATTTCTCCCCAGGGCCTCAGTATGGATGCGAGCAAGACACAAGCTATTCAAGAGTGGCCAATTCCCAGTTCTGTGAAGGAGGTCCAACGATTAATTGGATTCGCCAATTTTTACAGGCGGTTCATTAAAAACTTTTCGGAGATCGTCGCACCCATCACTCAATTGACTCAGAAGAAGACGCCGTTTGTTTGGTCACCACAGGCACAACTAGCATTTTCTAAATTGAAGGCTAAATTTACTTCGGCCCCTATTCTCGTGCATCCAGACCCAGATCGGGCCTTCATAGTGGAAGTCGATGCCTCGGACTGTGCTATAGGGGCCATACTCTCGCAGAGAACAGGTGAGAAAGATCTTCTACACCCTTGTGCTTTTCTCTCCCAAAAGTTGTCACCTGCAGAAAAGAATTACGACGTTGGGAATAAAGAGTTGTTGGCGATTATAGCCGCATTCAAAGAATGGAGGCATCTGCTACAGGGAGCATCCCAACAGACTGTTGTGCTCACGGATCACCGAAATCTTGAACTCATGAGGTCAGCAAGGTGTCTAAAACCCAGACAAGCTCGGTGGAATCTGTTTCTTAACCAATTTGATTTCATTATTTCCTATAGACCAGGCTCTCGCAATGGGAAGGCCGACGCTCTATCCAGGATTCATTTGGATGACGCAACCTCAGCTTCACCTTCAAGGACCATACTATCAGAACGAAACTTTGTAAGTATGCTGCATAATCAAGATCTATTAAAGGATATTAAGGAGGCCTACGCCACAGATTCACTTCTAATTCAACCACCTAATCAGGTAAATTTAACCTTGAAAAATGGCCTTTGGCTTCAGGGACAACGTCTGTATGTCCCGGAAACAATGAAATTAAGAGTACTGAAACTGATGCATGACTCTAAGATCGCCGGTCATAGAGGAGTTCAGAAAACTCAAGAATTTGTGTCTCGTTTCTTTTGGTGGCCAACTTTCCAAAAAGACGTGCGACTGTATGTGTCATCATGTGAGGTATGTGCCAGATCAAAAGTTCCTCGCTCCTCGCCTACTGGACTATTGCAACCTCTTCCTATTCCATCTCGTCCCTGGGGGTCTATATCAATGGACTTTATCACAGTGTTGCCTACATCCCAAAGGGAAGATCACGATTCTAGTAGTAGTTGACCGATTAACCAAAGCTGCTCATTTCATTCCTTGTACCGGGTTACCGACGGCCAAACAGACTGCGGATCTTATCGTACAAAATATTTTTCGATTACATGGAGTCCCGGATGAAGTAATATCTGATCGAGGGGTCCAATTTACTTCAAAATTTTGGCAAAGTTTTTGTGCTGCTCTGGACATCAAGGTAAATTTGTCATCTGCTTTCCATCCGCAGTCTAATGGCCAAACTGAACGGACCAATCAAACTTTGGAGCGATATCTGCGTTGCTATGTGTGTCACTTACAGGATGATTGGGTGAGTCTGCTTCCGCTGGCTGAATTCACATACAATAACTCACAGAGTGCATCCACCAAAATGTCTCCATTTTTTGCTAATAAGGGATATCATCCCAGCATTCTTCGTAGACTTCCGATAGACATGTCTGTACCTGCGGTAGCCAACCGCATTTCGTCTCTGCAGCAGAATCTGGAAGTTCTGAAGCAGACGCTGACCACAGCACAAGAAAGATACAAGAAGGCAGCAGACAGATTCCGTAAACCAGTACCCACATACAAGGTAGGAGACATGGTCTGGCTCTCAACAAAGAACTTGAAACTCAGAGTTCCAACATCTAAATTGGGGCAAAAATATGTTGGTCCGTACAAGATCAGTAGCATAGTGAGTTCTGTAGCATGCCGACTCAAGTTGCCTAATTCTTTAAAAATACATCCTGTCTTTCATGTTTCCCTGCTTAAACCGGTAGTGGCAAATCCTTTCTCCGGGCGCACATCTGCTCCTCCTGATCCAATTCTCATAGATGGGCAGGAGGAATTCATCGTGGAGAAGATCATCGATTCTCGGATTCATAGGGGACGACTTCAGTATCTGGTAAAGTGGCAAGGATATTCATCTGAGGAGAATTCCTGGGAACCACTAGAAAATATTCACGCTCCTCATCTGATCAGACAGTTCCACAGCAGATATCCCAATAAACCAGATATAAGAACGTCCAGAGGACATCTTTAAAGAGGAGAGTAATGTAAGGACTGAGACTGCATACTGTTTTTGTCTGTTCTTGCCCTTAGTTCTGTTGGATTCTGCCCTTACCCAAGATGGAGTGGCTGGCTTCATGGGGGCCATCTTGTTTCCTGTCTGATACTCCTTGTTTCCTGTCTGCTGCATATATAAAGGAACTCTGCACACTATACCTTGCTTGTGTATCTTGTATCTCACTTGCTGCCAAGCTCAAGGACTTGCAACCTGCTTGTTCTTCTACTCCTCGGGATACCCCGCTTGCTTCTGAATCTACGTACCACCAGAAAGACTCTGTTACTCTTCACCTGCTCTGCACCCACCTCTGCTACGGTCTGCCCCTCAGCTGGGAGCCAGCCTGCACTCTGACCTCTGGATACTGCATTGCTGGACTTGTACTTGCACCCTCGGTCTGTACTTCTAATATCTGCATATTCTTGAGACTGTTTAATTGCGTATCTGTAAAGCTGCAGTTTGCATCAGTTATCTGAAGTTCATCTTCCTACAATATATATATATCTTGAACTGTGATATACCGTGTTTGTCGTCATTCTGACTCATGTCATCGGTCTCCATAGAACAATAGCATAATCTTATTACAAATAGAGGGGTCTCCACGCATATTAGATGCGCCTATTCTGGTGCTTTGCCCGGCTCTTTCCACTTGCCCTGTAGCGGTGGCAAGTGGGGTTGATATTTGTGGGATTGATGCAACCTCTTTATTGTCAAGTGACATCAAGCCCACGGCTTAGTAATGGAGAGGCGTCTATAAGAATAACAGCAAGGTGAACTGAGGAGGAGATTCTTGCATTATAAATACTGTGGACTCCTAAACAATGTATGAAGTGTATTCTCTGACTGCTTCTATTAGACTAACAGCAGAATATTTTTTATCACCATTCAAGCCAATAGGATAAACAAACTTTTCCCTTGCATAGGCTGAAGCCCCTTAACTTTTCAGAAATTTGTGAAATGTGGATAACCAAGAGGGTGTATGTAAGATCTTACTAAAGAGTTAGGAATGTTCTACATTTTTGAGTACAGTCAAAAGACACACAATGAGGACTTAAAGTATTCTGATGAAATATTTTTGTATACTGAGGCAGGACCATAAACATTGTCCTTTATTTAAGAATTTGTTTTCCAATTAAACAAATCGATCTAATAAGAACTGAAGAAGAACAGACAGAAGTAAGACCCAAGTTCACACATCCTTATTTTCAGATGCTAAAAAAAAACCAACAGCATAGGACAGCACTAGAACCAATGTTATTCCATTTGGCTGTTCAGATGAATATTTTTTTTTTCACTGACTGAATCCGCACGTGAAGAAAAATCAAAGCAAGCTCTATTTTCTTCTGAGTGTCTGATGAGACTCGCCTAATCAAATCTATGGGTGCACCAAAAAACAGATTCCATATGGATCAACAGTGTAGCATTCGATTTTTACAGCTACATTGCAATTCTTTAACAACGGAATCTGTATTTTCTCTTGCAAATTTCAGTAACTGCTCATGTTTGAGAACGAATGCCATACAGATGATAATTGAGATGTCGTGTTTTTTTTCTGTATGAAAGATGGGTGATTTTTTATACGCTTTTTGACCCTAAAGATGGCAACAAAATCGAATATTTAAACATTCTAATTGTCAGTATTTCTATCATCAGGGGTGATATCACTTTATGAATGGAAATCAATGATACTCAGAGGCTTTTTACATATGACATTAGATCATTTTATGTAGGAAAAAGCTGAGGAGCAAAAAGCGCAACACGGTGTTATCCAATGATGAATGACAATAAGGCGCGGGGAATTGCTCACCTGGTATAGTTGTGTATCACAAGGATCAAGCTTAAACTTGTCAGCTGCTGCAGTCCCACAGGTTAAAAAAACATTGAAATGCCAGAAGAGAAACAGTACGTGGGTTGTCTGTTCTGCTGATGGAGATCCAAAAGAAGGGTCCAGGATACAAAGCAGACTTGATGCGGCTTTATTATCAACGTGTTTCGAAGTCTTCACGCTTCTTCATCAGGGTATAGTCAAATACGATGCATATGATATGTGGTTACATCCTGATGAAGAAGTCTGAAGACTTCGAAACTCATTGACAATAAAATCGCATCAAGTTGCAGACGACCCATATATTGTTTCTCTTGTGGGATATCAATTTCATATCATGCTAAATACAATTATGCAGCAAATAAAGCATATTTATAAAAGAAGTTTGAAGCAAACCTGTCACAAAATATCACAGACTACACACATTATTAAATATCTCTGTTAAACTTGATTAGAATTTTAATTTGATAATCCATGTGAGAATGTCTCTATATTCTTTTGTGAAGGTTTCCTTGTCTAATATTAAAATGACCATTTTATTTTGTGGTTTTGTGAATTGATGAAGTTATCACGCTTTAGCAATGGTATGCACACTGGTATTACTAAACAAAATTTATGCAGTTAGTTTCAAGTATCCACAAAAAAGCCCACAGAAGCAAGTCTACACCACATCTGTAATTGTTGTTGCTTAACTTCGTGCCGACTTCAGCAGCAAATTTTTTTTTTTAAAAGATACTCGTTGCTTCGGCTTCCTTTATTGTGGTCTGTTTGTAAGCCAGTCTCAGTGCATATGTACCTCCTGTGGTCCTCTGACTGGCTGCAGTGGTCACGTGGGATGAAGCAATGTCACAGGAGTCCGGGATGTACTGAGATTGGCATAGAATCAGTCTTAGGAGAGGCAAAAGTAGCTGAGGAATTGAGTATCATGGGTTTTAAACTGCTGTAAAATCCTTAAAAAAATATTTATTTTGCATCCTAATTTTGCATTAAATCAATGTCGGAACATTAAATAGTAATATAGTTAGAAAATGAGACTAACTGTACTTAAACTGAAAAAAATATTAAGTTACCTTTGGGTGGAGTTTGCCACTCAGTCAATCAATGTGAGTGTCAGTCGGGTGACTGTGTAAAAGAGGCTAAACCAGGACGATTTCTAGAAAAATAACCTGACATGCAACCTCTTTTAGGGGGGTTGACCTGGGACCTCGGCACCTTACGTTTTTCCACCATGGGTAAGAAAACTATTTCAGATTAAGTTATACTGCTTGGTTTCTTTTTGTGTGCTGGTCACTATGACAGTTACTATGGCACACATTTATATGTAAGCACTTAGTGACTTTTTACTAGTGCGTTGATTTATTCTTTGGATGCGTGTTCATATGCATACATTCAGTGATGTCCTTGATATATATGTCGTTTGACTTATTGAGTGCCATATAATTATTACTAAGCAGTACATACTTTGTACCGGTGTGTTAATATTGATACATATTCATTTTTGTGCCGTGGCTTTACTTGTTTTCCAACTAGGTTTTTTGTCCTTTCTTCATTTATATTGTTGTATGTCTTTTCATATGTTTCAATAAAAGTTTACTATTTTAATATATTTGTGTATGGAACTCCATTTTTCTCTGTGGTTATATACATTTTGGGAGTATACACTTATTAGTCCTTTTCACACATGGGCATATGCCTTTAGCCAAATTCGACTGTAATTGAGCATTATATGGGACCCATGTTCTTTTCTGTGAGTTTATATATCTCTCTTGCATTCTCTTGTATCTGGAAATTATCATCCTGAATATTGGATCAATGTTTCTGTTCATAACAGAAGTCTCTTGCATTGATATACTTTCCAGGCTGTGCTATGCAATCATAATTCATTAATCATATTCATATATTAGTAATGTACCAATAAGCACTTTGTATTGAATACTACTTTCTTTGTGGCTTGCATAATGTTCAGGGCCAACTCAGAACTTGGAAAAATGCTAAAGGGAACAGCTCCTATTCAGGTCAGGAGAACAGCCAAAAATAGATGGATTCTGACAGTCTATTGACTACGTACAAGAGTTGCCAGCTGCTGGCAGTACTTAAGTTATCCTAGAAATGTGTACTGCCCAATGAGAGCTGGCTGTCGTCCAGGGCAGAGAGTGACAGCTGTATGATAGACCACTGGAAATGCTGAGAACTCAAAAAACAGAATAAGCCTTGGGAAGAACCTTCTGATGCTGCTGCCAGATCACTTCCATAGAGTAGAAACTGGGCATACTGCTTTATATCAGCCTTCTGATATGTCTATTTTGCTGATGGAGCTGGTGCTTTTGACTACATGTATAAAGGTCTTGAAAGCTTAAAGAGAACCTGACAGCAGACACATGCCGGCCAATCCACAGGCAGCATATATCAGGCACCGGATGTATCATGTCAGCCTGGTATGTTTGAGTCTGAAATGCTGCAGCGATTCAGAAAAAAAACATACCTTAAAAGCCGCCAGGGACAGAGCAGCTCTGGAGATTATTCGGACAGGAATTAAGCAGTTTCTCCCCACTCGCTGCCCCAGTGTGACATTTCTATGTCTATATACACTCATACGCAGACACCTGTCTCTCTAGATCAGCAGGTGGGGAGAATGCATCGGGGGCTGAGCAGTGCTGAAGACTATTCAGACAGGTGGGCTCCTGGTGGCTTTAAATTGTTTTTCTCTGAAACGCCGCAATGTTTCAGAGTCGGATGTACCTGACTGAGCTCGTCCGCCATTGCTAATACATTCTGCCCATAGATCAGACAACATGTATCAATTGTCAGGTTCGCTTTAAATTTTTGAAGTGGACATTTCCATTTCTTGATCTAAAATACTGGACTATCATGTCAATTATAAATCTGTATGTGCCCATTATGGCCACCTAAAAGTAGAGCTATTAGATAGGCACTTCTTTTAGAACATAAGAATACAAGGCCTGATGCATAGGTGACAGTAAAAGTTGAATAGCTCCAAATATGACTTCTGGAGTTATGGAAAATCTCAGCATCCCCATTTTTTGTGGGGGGAGGGAAGGTTGTTCTCATGTATGCTTTCCAGGAGCACTCTGTTGCCTGTTTTTTTTTTTTGCTTTTTGGGCTGCAGTGCGTTTCTGAATGATTGACAGTTTGAGTTACTAAAATGTTCACTCTAGTGTGCAGAATTGTGCACTCTCCCATGATGCAAGCAGACTCAGCTTTGTCCCTGAAGCATGGGAGGAGCGCAGGGGCGCTGAAGCAGTTTGGATGGAATTTCACAAAAGAAATTATGGTAAAATCCCTCTGTTCTACAGAATGGAGAGGATTTTTAAGAAGAGGCAAATCTCAAGGTTGCTTACTTTTTCAAGCACTTTTCAATTTTACCTTTTACTTCGCCGCCGTACAGAGACAGTGCTTCTCCATTCTGCAGGACCGGCACAGAGACGTCACACGCCACCTACGCACCATCATGGGATTTTCCAGCCACCATCATCCAGGAGGCAGAGACTGATACGTTAATCTGTTATTTCACTTGTTGACGTTACCTAATTGCTATATTGTGGGCCTGTATGTTTACACCCCCTTACTCCCTGCGCGGAGTATTTACTGTTGAGACATTTTCCTATATCAAATCTTTTAACTCTTGCTCTGCCTCCTGCTTGTCACTGCATCCCTCGTTCCTGCTAGCACCTAAGGCTTACACATTCTGCATGTGAAAAAATCGGGCATCAGCACTGTCCAGTTAACATAACACAAAACATCTGATAGTACTCGTCTGTTTTATACGCTCGTGTGAATGAGAAAAAAAAGAGAGCAACATCTTTTTTATTTTTATTCTGTACTTTTTTTTTAGACATTTTTATTAAGTAGTTAACAGACAATAAGCTTAAAAACATACGTACATGTGTGGTATAGCAGAGTATTACTTAGAAATATATAATATTCATAACAAATGAACATTTGTCCCTCCACCTCCTACTCTTCTGATGGAAATACAATACAGTAATAGCCCTAAAGGGACTTATGTATTGTTTCTCATTAGAAGCATCTTCCTTATATTTTATGTCCCCAAAATATTAATTTTGTGGGAAGATAAATAAATTACCTTTACTTATCTTGCTGTCCTGGATAAGTATTGCCAATTTATGGGGGTCCATTCCTCTTGAGTGTTTCACAACACCGGGCTTTCGCTCAAGAACAACTGCTTCATTGTAGCCATGACTTAGGTTGTGCTGCTATCATACCTTGTGTGTGTGTTTGTATCTGTGCTGTTCTAGTAATTCCATGCATAGATATTCATAGCATTCAGCTGGGAACCGTGCAGATGTGTATTGACCTTTTTTAGATAATGATAAGAGGGATATTCTGGCCAGAATGGTTCTGTAGACATTACTACATTTGTGCTCAGTTCAGTAGGAAAATAAATTCTCATAGTTATGAATACTGTAATTTTTTTTCAGAAGAGTTGTATATTTCTAATGATTTCACTATACACATAAATCAACAAGGCATTTTTTTTTAATTAATAGTGTTTTTGAGAAATAGATAATTTCTTTCACGGAGTAGTTTTATTCTGCCAAATACCTCTGCAAATGCATGCATGCTTGTGGATCAGTCTTGTAACTTGCTTTCCTAGATCACTGGCTCACAAATGTGCGTGAAGCTGAAATGTATTAATAATGTGGAAAATTGAAAGCAGTTGGAAATGCTGACTGTTCTAAAAACAGAAACCGGCCATGGCAAGAACTTTGTGTCGCTGCTTCCATTTCATTTCAACAGCATATCAACTTGAACATTCTGATGTGTCTCAAAATTGTGACTAAAAATTGTTATCTCTAGCTATAACTCAAAGGATTTGTGCTCCGATTTATTAAATATGTTACACAAAAACTATTATCATTTATATACAAATTCTAAAGAAGGCCATAAAAAATACAAATTAAATTTGATATGCTAATATAGTTTGTGTTTGGGTTTTCCAGCTTGGATGAAGCTACAGTATCCCTTCCCCCCCGAGACATTCAGTTGATGGGGATGATTAAAGGTTTGTTTTCTGCATGGTGAGCTGGATTTTTTTCTGTATTTTTGATGCTTTGATTAATTTTTTTTACAGTTTCTTTGGTGACCAAAAAACACAATTCTCGAGTTTTTGATGTTTTTTCTCTTTACAGTATTTGCCAGTTAATTGATTCCATATTGTAATAGATTGGACTTTTACAAATTCGGCAATACCAAATATGTATTCTTTTCCCCTCTCTTTATTTTCAACAAGGGAAAAGCTGAGTGGTCTGAATTTTTTTTTCCTTTTAGATTTTAGAAACTTTAAAAAAAAATGTAACTACCGTATGTTGCGGATTATAAGACTCAGTGGATTATAAGATGCACCTCAAATTTTGAGGAGAAATATAGGAAAAATCCTTTTTTAATAAAATGGTGGTGCTTCTTACAATCAGTGTGTCTTAGTGCTTACCGGGGAGAATGGGGGTGTATCTTATAATGCAGATATACCTTACCAATCTCGGTGGAGCAGGGTCCCAGGGTCGCTGCTGGAGGAGGCAAAAGAGTGGAGCATTTCTGCAGGCTGCAGACTGGGATAAGGGGGTGTTTGGATGTGCGCCACTGCACGTGTTTGGTGGTGCGGGGGCTCCGCCGACATATTGTGAAAGACCAAAGCCCCCACACTTACATCGTTTACTATACGGTGGACTCCTGGAAAATGGCTGCTTTGGCGGCACATGCGCAGATAAAGATCTTGGCACCAAGATCTCGGGAGATGAGATTTCAGCGCCAAGATCTCCATCTGCTCATGCACCACGCCGGGAGCCATTTTCCCAGAGTGCACCACATAGTAAACAGTGTGGGGTGCTCTGGGCTTTCACAAAATGTCGGTGGAGCCCCCGCACCACCGAACACCCCCTTATCCCAGCCTGCGGCCTGCAGCAGTGCTCCACTCTTGCCTCCTCCAGCAACGACCCTCGGACCCTGCTCCACCGAGGTTGGTAAGGTATATCCGCATTATAAGATGCACCCCCATTTTCCCCCAAAATATTTGGGGAAACAAGTACGTCTTATAATCCAAAGAATACCATACTTTCTAGTCCCATTAGGAAGCATTTGCTTGAACTATAAAACACAATATGCAATATAATAGTATTTCATAACGTAGTGAAAATCTTTGTCTCCTATGGAGCTCAGCTTATGACCAAGCTTCACAGAAGGAATGAGATGACTAGAGATGAGCGTCCCTGCTTATTCGGCAAGCTATAGCACTTACCGAATAAGCTGCAGAGGAAACACGGGTTCCTGGAGTGCTCAGGCTGATCAGCTGTTCGGCTCCACAGCTGCATGTGTCACAGCTGTGTGACAGTCACAACACATGCATGGAGAGCCCAACAAACAGGCTTTCCATGCATATGCTGTGACTGTCACACAGCTGCGACACATGCAGCTGCGGAGCCAAACAGCTGATTATCGGAAGCGCTCCAGGTATCCGGGTTCCCTCTGCAGCTTATTCGGTAAGCGTTATAGCTTGCCGAATAAGCAGGGACCCGATCAAATTCGCTCATCTCTAGTCATCTCTTGCCGTCTAGAGATCACATCTTTGGTAGACCCCAGGCTATCATTGTAACCCTTCGTTACCCCGCAATCATGCTGCAATCCAATTAAACACTGCTGAAGAGATTGACAGGGGCATTTAAGTGTTCAACAGCCATGGAGATTAGCGCTATCTGTTTTATACAGATAGCCAGTATTTGTCACATATGGAGGGAGTTTCATCTCTTGAGACTCCTCCACACTTATGGTACCCTACCCATGACATGAATTTATGTCCTGATACAGTACGAGATTAACCATCCTCTCCATTCTTTTCCATCAGGAAAACCCCTTTAAGGGTATGTTAACACAATGCCTTTGTCAACTGGATTTGGAGTATGTCAGCTTTGAAAACCTCCTGAGACAGTGCTCATAAAATGATCAAACTAATATTAATTTCCATGTAAAAATGACTTGTTGTTCATATATTCTGGCTGTTGAGCGTCTTTTATCCACTTGCAAAATCACCAAACAGTTAACAGAAATGAGTGAACCATTCTTCAGGTGTTTTCCACTTGGAAGATGCTCCATACTTGCAATACAAGTCAATAAATCCACAGGAAGGCTCAAAAGCTGTCAGTAAGTAGCCCATACATATTTTTGAGAAATTTGTTGGTGTTTTTGCTTAAAAAAACGCTACTGGTTCCTTCATTGCTGAATGGAGTAAAAAAAAAAGACAATAAAAGAACGGTATAAGGTGCCCCATTAAACACTCAAAAAATGCCCACCTGTCACCAAAAACACACTCAGAGAATTATCAAAAGAAATATACTGAAAAGACGATTCAGCAAAAAAAATGTAAAAAAAAAAATGCAGGTATTCTCTGAAGCATTTCTCACTTGAAAACCTAATTGTTTTCACCTGCCTGAAAGGTGCTACAATATATTAATTTGGAGGCCAGGCTGTTTAGATCACAAAGCATTACTTACCCTGTTTTGAACATCACAGCTGTGTTTCTGACAGGTAATTACTGCAGCATTACACATGGCTTTTAACCAGGTGAGCGTCTGTCTCATTATGTCTAGTTTTAAAGTAAGCCTAAGGCCAGTCTCACACGTCCAGATAATTCTGGTACCGGAAAAATCGGTGCCGGAATTATCCGTGTCCATGTGTCCGTGCGTTTATGTGGCACATCAGTGTGGCACACGTGCGGCATCCGTGTGCCGACTGGGTACCACACACACCGTGCAGGATGTTGTCCATGTGCAGTCCGTGTGCCGTGCAGGAGACAGCACTACAGTTAAGCGCTGTCCCCTGCATCTGGTGCTGAAGCCGCCATTCATTTCTTCTCTCCAGCATCGTTCGCTGGAGAGAAGATATGAAAAATCTTTTTTTTTTTTTTTTTTTGGGGTGTTTAAAATAAAGATCCCTATCCCCAACCCCCTCCCACTCCTTGTGCGCCCCCTCGCTGTTAATAAAATACTTACCCGGCTCCCTCGCTGGCGCTGCTTCCTGTCCTCGCCGCAGCTTCTCCTGTATGAGCGGTCACGTGGTGCCGCCTATTACAGTGATGAATATGCGGCTCCACCTCCCATAGGGATGGAGCCGCATATTCATCACTGTAATGGACGGCACCTCATACAGGAGAAGCTGCGGCGAGGACAGGAAGCAGCGCCAGCGAGGGAGCCGGGTAAGTATTTTATTAACAGCGGGGGGGTGCACAGGGGGTGGGAGGGGGTTGGGGACAGGGATCTTTATTTTAAATACCCCAAAAAAAACAAAAAAAAAGATTTTTCATATCTTCTCTCCAGCGAACGATGAGGAAAGAAGAAATGAATAGCACCACGCTGGGGGGACAGCGCTTACTGTAGCGCTGTCTCCTGCACGGCACACGGGCTACACACAGACAACATCCGTGTGCGGTACGTGTTCTACACGGACCCATTGACTTTAATGGGTCCATGTAATACGTGCGCTCCCACGAACACTGACATGTCTCCGTGTTTTCCAAACGGACAAACGGTCCGTGAAAACACGCTGACATGTGCAGAAACACATTGATTTTAATGTGTCTACATGAGTCAGTGTCTCTGGTATGTGAGGAAACTGTCACCTTAACAAATTATTACCTACCCATGGGATGGTGATTAGTGATGAGTGAGTATACTCCTTGCTCGGGTTTTCCCGAGCACGCTCAGGTAATCTCCAAGTATTTGTTAGTGTTCGGAGATTTAGATTTTGTCACCTCAGCTGAATGATTTATGGCTGCTAGCCAGCCTGAGTACATGTGGGGGTTGCCTGGTTGCTAGGGAATTTCCACATGTGTTCAGCCTGTCTAGCAGCTGTAAATCATGCAGCTGAGGTGATGAAAACGAAATCTCTGAGCACTTACAAATACTCGGATATCACCCGAGCAACGAGTACACTCTCTCGTCACTAATGGTGATAACTTCCTAATTGCTGGGGGGGGGGCACTGTGATTGCTGTGATGTCTGCTTTGTGTTCCAGACAGTGCTGGTTTTAATGCAGAAAATCTAGAGAAGTCGGCACTAAATGAAAGTATTCCATGTCAAACACAATGCAACAACACTACAAACATTGAGTATATGAATTACGTTATTCTCATTATACAAGGGCAACTCATGGCATGGATATTCAGTAGGAGTCAATGATAACAGTTTTCAATAATAAAAATGGCGTGAACATTTAAAAATAAATCTACGAGATCATAGCTGCTGAGCTGTAGAAAAAGACTTTTCACCGTAAATAACATATAGAAATATTGCAAGAGTGATTATCTTGGAATTGTAATATAAAGTACTTAATATAAAATGTTTTCAATTTGTGTTTTTAGGCATTCAGAAATTTCAGAAACATGTAAGTCATGTGAAATATGTTCTATTTAGAATAGAATACTATAGTGGATCACATAAGCTAATAGAAAGCAGCATTACTTTCCTCTGCTCATCATTGGCACAGGCCAAATAACTTCCTGTGCATTCATACATGCCTTCCAAAACAAAATATGCAAGCTGGATTTCTATTTTTGCTGTTCTTTCTGTCATTTGCCAAACTGTTTGCATTACAGAAATATGAAAAGTATTTCTTAATCACCAGATAGGCCTGCAATGCTACTGTATGTAGACAAAGCTTATACATATTCACATTTAAAGTGCTAGCAACTGCACAGTGATTTATTTAATCCCTTCCATATCAAACAAACAGATTCTAGAACGGAAGTAACATTTAGCGATAAAGTGAGATAATCAGATTAAAGGGTTTGTCCAATCAGGAAGTCATTTCAAAGAAATGTTGTCTAAGCGAACTCCCAATTTTCCCAATCATTTTATTCATGCAATAGATAAATAAAACATAGAAATAAAGCATTTTTGCAAATAGATTTGATTAAAATAATAGCAATAGTAATAGCTATGTCTAATGCAGAACTATTTGCTATATACATTTATTACAGACTACAAAAAGCCCTGTATAGTTTAGTTCTGGAGTCATGTATTACTTTCTTTCACGTACCTCCTTTTCTGTTGTTTGTAGGAAGTTTGTAGTCTCTCACAAGAGAAATACATATGTATGCACTGGGGTTTTATACTCAGATACTCATGCAGTCCCTCATCTGTCTTTTAAGACAAGGGTGCAATTAACACAGTCCTGATCTGGCTCGATCCTCAGGTCACTGATTTTTATTCTTCCCACTTTTGGGAACAGCAGTCCTTTTAAGTTGCACAGTCCATAGGGACAGGAAAGAGTTTCTGGCAGTTCCACAATCTAGCATGGTGGTACACAACTTGTGTAAGCAAACTTGGAGGGGGGAAGAAAAACTTTGGCCATCCTGGCCAGCATCAGGGGGTTTCTGGCACACTTCAAGGCCTCCAGCCCTCAGGAACGCAGAACAGTTCCTTTTAGCAGCTGTTTCCTGTGCACAATCTTTAGGTCACATTTTAATTACAGCTGCATCACACCAGGTCTCATGGCTGCACTTCACCATCAGACTGCAGGCCTGTGACTTTCCTGACCTTGCCATCAATTGGGGCAGGAACTAGTACCTCTCTAGAAGACGCCTTCTCATGTCCTGCCAAACAAGAAAGCAGTCACTGAAGTCTTCCTCCATGAAGTCTTCCTTCAGCCCCTGTCTCACAAAGACCATCAACTTCCACAGCTGACCATGGCCTCTTTCCCCATCGGGACTGTCCAACTGGGCCCAGACCACCGGGTTGAGGTTTGCCTCTGACATCTGGGACTGCGGGTTCTCCAGGTGCTTGGCCTTATGGCGGGCCGCAAACCAGGCCGCCATCATTAACTCCGGCTTGCCCTCTTTCCTTTCTAGCATGCCACTTGGTCTCACCTTCTTGTCTGCCATCTCCAGCAGCTGGAGCACTCATCCTCTGTCAGCCTTTGCTGCCTCATCACCTTCAAATGTCATCATCCCTTCCGGTTTCCAAGGTCCAACACGGATCCACCCTTTTCTGGAAGAAAATGAAAAAAAATGCGGCACTCACTGTTCCTTTAAAATAAGTCCTTTATTCCTTGGTGCGGGACATATTAGCGGGTGGGCAGGGTGTGCAGGGAAAGAAAGAAGTACGATGGCCATTTTGCGCTCAGCAAAAAGCTTCTATGGGTCTAAATGTGTGGTGCCGTAGAACCGTAGATCTATTTCCTTTTCAAGGCAATCAGGTAGCATGCGCCAGCATGATAAAACATTATATTCAAATACATTTATAAGAGCATAGATAAATCTGTTCTGCTGCTTAAACCTAATAGGCCATGAACTCTTGTATTTCTAATCCATTTTGCCTCGGTTTGTAAGAGTAATTTATTGTGATTTAATCCTTGTGGATGATATTTGTCACATTCTATTCAAGCAAAGCGGTCCGGTTGCGCTCTGGCACTTTACAGACAAGGCATGTCCAAGTTTGTTTTAGGGTGTTTGGTGCATCACACTCACCTGCAGGCCGCAGATCTCCACTGTCTCCAGGCTTTTGTCGTCAGGAGCTGCAGCACAAAATGCATGGGACACCAGGTTCTTGGCAACAGTCAAACTTTTACTAAACAGTCCAAGTTTATCAGGTAGATACAGATGGGGTAGGGCACAGCAATTCAGACTTTTTTCCTCCCTATCACAACTCCTCTTCTGTTCTGCTACACATTCATCCTGGACTATGACCAAGCCCGCTGACTCAACCAGCCTCAGGGATTTGTTGTCCACCTGCCTCCAATGTAACACCATGTCCATCGACCTCGTGATGTCGAAAGACCAGGCCCGCTTCATGGGACCTGGCCTGAGCTCTAGGCTCCAGATGTTGTTGGAATGTCCATCAGGAATCTCCATTTGGCCGCTCACTGCCCTGAATATTTGGCCATGCTGCCCTTAGAAACCAACCCCACCTGAACTTGAATGCTCCTCCACACTGGCTGACATTGAACTCCCTCTAACCAGAAAGTGCCCCCCTTCCTATCAGCACTAGTACTCTCCCACTGGGCTGTTCCTAACCTTAACCATTTGCTATCTTACATGCTAACCTTTTATCCTCATGCTATATTCGATGCTGTCCTAAGCTTATCCCTATTTTATATTCACATTATCCATTAACGCCCTATATATTGTACATCACCAAAATACATTACATTAGACGCGTTATTTTTACATATAAAACTGCATGACGGTATTCACATAGTGCGCATTGTAAGACTCATGCTGGTGTGGTAGATGGAGGCAGGTATATCTCGCCCAGGTGTTTGTCCTATGTGAATTAGGCCACTCAGTATCTTCAGGGTGCTAATGGGTTAATGATTGCAGGAATAAAAGATGACCAGCTGGGTGTTTCCAGTGTCTGCCTGGGGCACACAGATTGCCTGCCTGTGTGAGACAAACGTGAGTGAAGAGCTCTGCTCAAGATCTGTATGATGTTAGCTGGGTGGGAGAAGCCCCCCCAGTTGTTGAGATAGCAACGTATTTGTTTAGTTAGTGCCGGACAGGCTAGGATTTATTTTTATGTTTTGTTTTTTGTGTTGCTTTCACGTTAATAAATCTGACCTGAGGTCAGCCTGCTCAGAAACCTGCTGTATGCCTCAGATTCAATGCACAAACCACGTGTCCTTTGACCCCAGCAAAGGCGATCCCAGAGTGTTTTGTCACATTGTGGTGGAGAACGCGGGCATACCGTGGCACAGGCGACAGCATGGAAGACGTGGTGAAAGCCACTGCCGAACAGCAGCAGGCCACTGCCGCACAGCACGAAGCTAATCGCTTGATGGCCGCACAGCTGAAGGAGTTACTGGACATGACGGTTGCAGACCGCCAACTTCTCCAACAGGTGGCGCAGCGCCTGGTGAGCATGCCTGACGCTGACCCGGAAGCAGAGTCCAGAAGGATCCATGTGAGTCGATACTGGCAAAAGCTGACTGCAGAAGATGACGTCGAGGCATACCTGACAACGTTTGAGCGGACGGCGTTGAGAGAGAAGTGGCCGAAGGCACGATGGGCCGACTTGATTGCCCCGTTTCTCTCCGGCGAGGCCCAAAAAGCTTACCATGATTTGGACCCGGAGGTCGCTCAGGACTTTGAGAAACTGAAAGCTGAGATCCTGGCCCGGCTGGGTGTGACGACGGCTGTCCGAGCACAGAGGGTACATCAGTGGACATACCAGCAAGATAAACCGGCGCGGTCTCAGATGTTCGACCTGATCTACTTAACAAAGAAATGGCTGCAACCCGAGGTACTGACAATACCCGAAATAATCCAGCGGGTTGTCCTGGACAAGTACCTGAGAGTACTACCCCCAGCGCTGAAAAGGTGGGTAAGCCAAGGAAATCCCACGACAGCGGATCAACTTGTGGAGTTGGTCGAGCGTTATTCCGTGGCAGAAGGACTTCCCGACGACACCGCCAACCCCCGGTCTGTGCCTCCTCCTCGTGGAACCGGTAAGACTGTTCCAGGGACCACGGGTGAAGGAAAATCGCTTAAAACTGTGGGGGAGGAGTCCGGGACTGCTCGCACTCCGAGACCAAGAGTATTGGACGGTGGTCTCAGTAGGGGACCTGTTAGGTGTTTCCGCTGCCATGAGAAGGGTCATGTTTCTGCGAACTGTCCTGTTACCGCTGAACCCATGCAGTGCGACGTTATAGACTCTAGAAAACGCATGTCTTTGGTTACACAGCTAGTGAGTGTGAATGCGGGTCAAAATGATACAGTGAAACACCTGTGTGAATTATCTGTTGATGGGAAAAATGTTGTGGCATTACTAGACTCTGGAAGTGTGTTGACTCTGGTGAAAGCTAGTCTGGTGGCACTTCCGTCTGGTCCGTCTGACAAGTTTTCTGTGACGTGTGTGCATGGTGACACCCGCTCGTACTTAACAGCGGTCATATGGATTTCTACTCCCTATGGGTCAGTGCAGCACAAAGTGGGACTCGTTCCCGCATTGTTACAGGATGTAATCCTGGGAAGGGATTTTCCCTATTTCTGGCAGTTGTGGGAGAATCAGTTGCTCCTTCACGGTAGCTGTACCCGTGAATCTTCTCCCATGCCATCTGGAGGTCCCGAGTCCCTAGAGGAGACCCCACAGGAAGATGTTGCTGGGGAGGTTAGTGAATCTAACCTTCAGTACCCCTTCTCCGTCATGGCGGGGGAAACAGAGGAAACTGAGGAACCTCAGCGAGAGGCGGAGGCAGACAGCCATCCGGCACCCTGCCTGCCAGATTTGGGAGTCCAGGTGGATGACTTCCACAGCGAGCAAATGAAAGATCCTACCCTGACTCCGGCTAGGAAAAATGTAAAAATGATAGATGGGGTACCCGTAGAACCTGACACTAGGCTAGCGTACCTGTATATGGTTCTTGAAAATGATTTGCTCTACCAGGTAGAAAAAAAAGGGGAAGACACAGTGCAACGGTTAGTGGTACCCAAACCTTATCGGCGGAAGGTACTGGATTTGGCCCACAGACATATAATGGGGGGACATCTGGGGGTACAGAAAACCACAGAAAGGATTTTGCATTGTTTTGTGTGGCCTGGAATACATTGTGATGTGCGTAACTATTGTGAGTCCTGTCCAGAGTGCCAAATCGCGGCCCCTAAATCTCAGTTCCGTAGCCCTTTGGTACCCCTTCCTATCATCGGGGTCCCTTTTGAGAGAATTGGGATGGATTTGGTTGGGCCCCTTCCCCGATCCGCACGTGGGCACCAACATATCCTCGTCATCGTGGACTATGCCACTCGTTACCCGGAAGCCGTCCCTTTGCGTAACACAGCTACCAAGACGATCGCCAAGGAATTGGTACAAGTGTTTAGTCGGGTGGGAATTCCAAAACAGATACTCACCGACCAGGGGACTCCCTTTATGTCGAGGGTAATGAAGGAGCTCTGCAGGCTCTTACAAATAGACCCGTTGCGTACGTCTGTCTATCACCCTCAAACAGATGGCCTGGTTGAGCGCTTCAACAAAACCTTAAAACAGATGCTCCGGAAGGCGATAGACAAAGATGGGAAGAACTGGGATTACTTGTTACCCTATTTGCTGTTTGCCATTAGGGAAGTTCCCCAGTCTTCCACAGGGTTTTCGCCTTTCGAACTGTTGTACGCCCGTCGTCCCCGGGGACTGCTGGACGTCGCAAAAGAAACCTGGGAAGGTCAAGTCACTCCCTTTAAAACGGTGATCGACCATGTAACACAAATGCAGGATCGTATTGCCGCTGTCATGCCCATTGTTAGGGACCATATGTTACAGGCCCAGGGAGCCCAGAGGCAAAGTTATGATAGAGGCGCTAAGGTCCGTACATTTGCACCCGGCGATAGGGTGTTGGTCCTAATCCCTACGGTGGATAGTAAATTCCTGGCGAAATGGCAGGGCCCATTTGAGGTCCGAGAAAGAGTTGGTGAAGTGAACTATAAAGTGTACCAGCCGGGTAAGAGAAAACCGGAACAGATTTATCATGTGAATCTGATAAAATCCTGGAAAGACCGCTCTGCCCTAACGGCGGATCTGCCCCGTCCAGTTTGTTCACCTACTGTACCAGAGGTGCAGGTTGCTGAGACTCTGAGGTTAAGCAATTTTTGTTACAGAACCGACAGTTTTTCTCCGAAAAACCTGGCCGGACTAAGTTGGTGAAACATGAGATTGTCACAGAGCCTGGCGTCACTGTTCATGTGAAGCCCTACCGGATTCCGGAAGCCCGCCGTGAAGCCGTCTCCCGGGAAGTGATGGCAATGTTGGACTTAGGAGTCATTGAGGAGTCACACAGCGCCTGGTCCAGTCCAATTGTGTTGATACCTAAACCGGATGGCTCCATCCGGTTTTGTAATGACTTTAGGAAACTGAATGCAGTTTCTAAATTTGATGCGTACCCTATGCCCCGGGTCGATGAGTTGATCGACCGGCTTGGTAAAGCCCGATACATTACGACCCTGGATTTAACAAAGGGGTACTGGCAGATTCCTCTGGCCGAGGCGGCCAGAGAGAAGACGGCATTTGCTACACCGGAAGGTCTGTTCCAGTATGTCTATATGCCGTTTGGACTTCACGGAGCTCCTGCAACGTTCCAGAGATTGATGGATCGAGTCTTGAGGCCTCACAGACAGTACGCTTCTGCCTACCTGGATGACATCGTAATTTACAGCATGGACTGGGAAACTCATCTCCAGAAGGTACAAGCGGTGATTGATGACCTGCGAGATGCAGGTTTAACGGCAAACCCCAAGAAATGCCACATCGGGCTTGAAGAAGCCCGATACTTGGGCTACGTGATTGGCCGAGGAGTGGTTAAACCCCAGATCGACAAAATACAGGCAATTCAGGGCTGGCCACAACCAGTGAACAAGAAACAAGTGCAGGCTTTCCTGGGGATTGCCGGCTATTGTCGCCGGTTCATACCCAATTTTGCAGCCATGGCTACTCCCTTGACGGATCTTACCAAGGGGAAGGGTTCCGTCATGGTAAAATGGACCTCAGCTGCTGAAGAGGCCTTCCACAGCCTGAAACGGGCTTTGTGCTCTCAGCCTGTACTAGTGACTCCTGATTTCAGCAGCGAGTTTGTGGTACAAACTGATGCCTCTGATACTGGTGTCGGAGCTGTACTTTCCCAGGTGAGGGACGGAGTCGAACACCCGGTCCTCTATCTCAGTCGGAAACTGAATGTACATGAGCAGAGGTATGCGGTGGTTGAAAAAGAGTGCCTAGCCATTAAATGGGCTCTCGACTCCCTCAAGTATTACCTGGCTGGTAGGAAGTTTAGGCTGGTCACAGACCATGCCCCTCTCAAGTGGATGCACCTCCACAAGGACCGTAATAGTCGGGTAACCCGGTGGTTCCTTGCCCTGCAGGCTTACTCTTTTACGGTGGAGCACCGACCTGGGGTGCAGATGGGGAACGCCGATGCCCTATCCCGAGTGCACTGTTTCAAAAGTGTTCTTGCTCGACCGGAGTGGTCTGAGCAAGGGGGGGGGATATGTAAGACTCATGCTGGTGTGGTAGATGGAGGCAGGTATATCTCGCCCAGGTGTTTGTCCTATGTGAATTAGGCCACTCAGTATCTTCAGGGTGCTAATGGGTTAATGATTGCAGGAATAAAAGATGACCAGCTGGGTGTTTCCGGTGTCTGCCTGGGGCACACAGATTGCCTGCCTGTGTGAGACAAACGTGAGTGAAGAGCTCTGCTCAAGATCTGTATGATGTTAGCTGGGTGGGAGAAGCCCCCCCAGTTGTTGAGATAGCAACGTATTTGTTTAGTTAGTGCCGGACAGGCTAGGATTTATTTTTATGTTTTGTTTTTTGTGTTGCTTTCACGTTAATAAATCTGACCTGAGGTCAGCCTGCTCAGAAACCTGCTGTACGCCTCAGATTCAATGCACAAACCACGTGTCCTTTGACCCCAGCAAAGGCAATCCCAGAGTGTTTTGTCACAGCATGTTGTCTTCAGGGACAGGAAAAGGATAAGACAGTCCACATCCCTACACTCAGATACTCAAAGGGTAGGATATTTTGATCAAGATAATTGCCATTTTGATTTTTCAATAGCTTCTTAAATTGGAAGTTCATTGATTCCATTGAGCAAGGGCAAAGTCACTCTATCCAAAGTCTGCTATTTCATCCTTCTTCTCCACTAGATTTCGAAAACTTAACATGGACAAAACAGAATTCATCATCTTTCCCCCATCTCACACGACCTCCCCAACGAACCTATCCATTACAGTAAATGGCTGCCCACTCTCCCCAGTCCCACAAGCCCCCTGTCTTGGGGTAATCCTTGACACTGATCTCTCCTTCAAACCACATATCCAAACCCTTTCCACTTCCTGCCGCCTCCAACTCAAAAATATTTCCTGGATCCGTACATTCCTAAACCAAGAATCTGCAAAAACCCTAGTCCATGCCCTCATCATCTCCCACCTTGACTACTGTAACCTCCTGCTCTGTGGCCTCCCCTCTAACACTCTTGCACCCCTCCAATCTATTCTAAACTCTGCTGCCCGACTAATCCACCTGTCCCCCGCTATTCCCCGGCCTCTCCCCTCTGTCAATCCCTGCACTGGCTCCCCATCACCCAGAGACTCCGTTACAAAAGCCTAACCATGACATACAAAGCAATCCACAACCTGTCTCCTCCATACATCTGTGACCTCGTCTCCCGGTACTCTCCTGCACGCAACCTCCGATCCTCACAAGATCTCCTTCTCTACTCCCCTCTTATCTCCTCTTCCCACAATCGCATACAAGATTTCTCTCGTGAATCCCCCCTACTCTGGAACTCTCTACCACAACATATCAGACTCTCGCCTACCATCGAAACCTTCAAAAAGAACCTGAAGACCTACCTCTTCCGACAAGCCTACAACCTGCAGTAACCACCGATTGACCAAACCGCTGTATGACCAGCTCTATCCTCACCTACTGTATCCTCACCCATCCCTTGTAGATTGTGAGCCCTCGCGGGCAGGGTCCTCTCTCCTCCTGTACCAGTTGTGAATTGTATTGTTCAAGATTATTGTACTTGTTTTATTAGGTATACCCCTCCTCACATGTAAAGCTCCATGGAATAAATGGCGCTATAATAATAAATAATAATAATAATAGTAATAATATCCTCAACTGCGGCCACTGAGTGCTGTGGGGTTTCTCAGTGTGTCAGGAGTGGTCAGACTTGTTACCACAAGAAGGCAATTTGCATACTTCTGGCCACATTATGACTACACATTGCACTGCCTTGCTTAATAAACTTTCTTTGAGCGAGGCAGCAGCCATCTAGTTGGCACATGACCGCATGTATGCAAATCACATACTTGCATTCAGGCACCCGCCACTCCCTGCGTCGGCACTGTAGGTTTCACAAGTCTGCAGTCACATATGGAGATTGCAGACTTGTAGGCTAAGGCTAGACAATCCCTTTAAAACCTCCATCTACATTAGATATCTGTTGGCCGAATGCTGTTTCACCTGACTTCCCCACAGACAGAATCCTTGGCTTAGTCAAATGTTCCTGTGTTTTGAATAAGGCCAGAGTCACACAACTGTATAACATTGCTGAGTGCTATGCAATAAATCATCACATAGCACTCAACCCAGTGTTATACTCTGGGGCAGCTCAGATCTGCCATTATTTTCTCATGCCGATATTGTGTCTGCAACCATTCCTTCCTCGTTCCCCAAAACTGTGTCCTCAAATCTTACTCTCCCACCTCCCCACCATATTGTGTCCACACCCATTCCTTCATCTTTCCCCATACTGTGTCCTCAAATCTAACCAACCTCCTCCGTTACAATAAATTTTCGGCGTCCTCTGAATCACTTGTCACTAATGTGCGCCTCTGCAGTGCTGGCGAGTGACACCAGCAGCGGGATCACATGACCTGATCCAGTGGTCAGAGCTTCAGTTGTACTCACATCTGAGAGATGCGTGCACAATTGATCGCTGGGAGTTGGTGTGCTGCATTGGCCGACTCCCAGTCCGAGAGTGCAGCATGATGCACCCACTGGGTAGACACCTTGGACCTCAGTGCTAGGCCCCTGACAGCACACTCTGCGCCAGGGGAAAATGTCCCGCCTACCCATCCTCAGATACGCCTCTGGATTGAAGATACTATACATTACATGTTTTTGCTATGTTATCTCTTTAAATTTATATAAATAGAGGCAACAAATAACATCATGGAGACTAATATCAGAATTAGATTTCAGTTCCATAGATTACGTGACATTTACATTTTCACACGTCTATTTTAAAAATTACATTTAAAGCATGCTATTTAAATCTATCCAGCACCTAGTGCTAAAGAAATCTGCAATGAAACTTAGAGGTAGGCTATCTTGTATTTTCTATTCTTAAAACAGCTGAAAGCCTTACATGGAAGTCAATAGCTCTATAAATGTATCTGACAATGTATAATTATAACTGTTATATAATAATACACTTCTAATTCCAGTGGTCTTTGAATACACTGCTAGCAATCTGTATTACAAGCCCAGTAATATTGATTTCACCTTTTTAATATAATCTAGAATTCTTATTGGTCCAGTATGAATTAAAATATCTGAGGTCACCATTTCATGATGAAATATTGGAAGTCCAAATATTAGAAAGTATTGAAGCTATTCATTTCCAGTGTAATATTTAATTGAAAGATAAGAGTTGTCTTCCATTTTGAGCTTCTCAATTGTACTAAGATCAAAGAATGTAGTCAGATATTTACTGGATAATCATTCCAGGAAAAAAAAAGTTGAACTGATCTTCCTGAGTAGTGTTCTGTTGCATCCCTGCAAGAGTGCTGGGCCGGAAGGAGACAACAACAAAGAAGCACTGTCCGGAATGAAACCTATGGTCTGTATAGGAGGAGAGAAACCTTACCTATCAAATGAGGAAGATGGTATTCTGTAGGGCGGAGAGGGAAGAGGTCAGAAGCAAGGCCAAAGAAAGGTGGACCACACAAGTGTGCAACTGAAACCAGCAGCTATCTTGTTACTTATTGGGAAGAAAGCTGTTACACAAGCAAATTCTGGAGCAGAAGCCCCCAAGTTTAGGAAGTCATTGGTTTGGAGATACAGACTACATATTGCCTAATATAACACAATGCCACCTAATTATCTGGTCCAAAGTTGAAGAACATTGTATCATGCTGGTGCATTAAAAAGAGTACAATTCAACGTTGATTCCTTTTTCAGATGGTTTTACCTTGCCGTGTGCTGCAAAAAAGGCTGCTTACACAAAGCTTGTTTTGCGGTGCTTTTCCTGCTTTTGTTTGGTGCACTTTTGGTGGAGATTATACTGTAAGTGTCATTTGTCTACAACACATGTTTAATAAAGTTAGATTAATTAATGAAAAAAATCAGCAAAAACGTACTGTTGGGTTTGTTGCGCTTTCTCGTTGTTTTCTATGGGTGAAAAAATGCTGCAAAAATGCTGAAAGAAGTGACATGCTGCAGTTTTTTAAAAAAGCTGCAGTTTTCCAAATTAGTCAGGAGAAAAAAAAAACAATCTGTGTGCATGAGTTTCTGAAATATTACAGCTTTTAATTTGCATAAAAAAGCTGCAAAATCTCTGTCTTTGTTTGTCATACAATTTATCATTTTAATTCTAAGAAATATTCAGTGCTCCTGACACTCTCATTGTACCTGTAAGGCCGGCGTCACACTCAACGTATGAAAATACGGTCTGTTTTTTTACGGCGGTAATACGCAGAAATGTTCCCAAAATAGTGATCCGTATGTCATCCGTAGGCAGGGTGTGTCAGCGTATTTTGCGCATGTCATCCTCCCTATGTAATCCGTATGGCATCCGTACTGCGAGATTTTCGGCTTGCAAAAACCGACATACAATGGATCCATGGGCTCAAATATTCGTTAAAACATATATACTGTTATTTATATATATATATATATATATATATATAGTCAGTGAGACACATATATATATTAATATTTCATACAGCGCTAGATAGCAGAAAAGCCGGTAATTCAATTGCCGGCTTTTGCTATCTCCTTCTCAAACCCGACATGATATGAGACATGGTTTACATACAGTAAACCATCTCATATCCCTTCTTTTATTACATATTCCTCTTTAGTAATGTAAGAAGTGTCTTGGTGTAAAATTTGGGCGCTCTAGCTATTAAATTAAAGGGTTAAATCACAGAAAAAATTGGCGTGGGCTCCCGCGCAATTTTCTCCGCCAGAATGGTAAAGCCAGTGACTGAGGGCAGATATTAATAGCCTGGAGAGGGTCCATGGTTATTGCCCTCCCCTGGCTAAAAACATCTGCCCCCAGCCACCCAAGAAAAGGTACATCTGGAAGATGCGCCTATTCTGGCCTCTCTCTTTCCACTCCCGTGTTGCGGTGGGATATGGGGTAATGAAGGGTTAATGTCACCTTGCTCTTGTAAGGTGACATTAAAGGGAACCTGTCACCCCCCCCCCCCCCAGGCGTTTGAAACTAAAAGAGCCACCATGTGCAGTAGTAATGCTGCATTCTGACAAGGTGGCTCTTTTAGTTATTGGTGCTGTAACTGCAGAAATAATCCATTTTGTAATTTGTCCTAAATACCTTTCTTCAGTCCTGGAGGCAGGCCTTTCCCCCTCTGCTGCAGACGCCACACAGCCGTCACTCAAGTCTTCTTGGCGCCGGGCGCCGCCTCCTCAACACTGTTTTGAAATCAGCTGGCGCCTGCACTCTTTTGTCATGCCTGGGGCAGGTGCAGTGAGCGCTGCCCGTCCTCTGTCCTCATATGCAGTCTAGCTGACTGCGCCTGTGCGGACGCCCTGCCTGTGAATCCCAGCCCCGCAGTGTCTTATGATTTATTCAGGCCGCACAGGTCATAAGATCATAGCCTATTAAAGAGTCATTACTGGCTTCTGACTTTTGAATCTAGGTTAGAAACTTGACCATTATTTTTCAATGCCTAGTTTGAACCATATACATAATGTCTAAACATGGACATAATAGTCAAGGTATCCATGGTCCCGGAAAAAATTAAGTATAGGAACTCCTGCATGATATATGATGCCTTGAAAAAATGTGGAGTGTAAAAGCCCAAATTAAGGTAAACAAATAATGTATGAAAATATAACAATTTTTATTGAATACCAGCAATTACACTAAAGTTACAGAAAAACAGAAGTAGAAAAATGGTCAGTGAAAATTGGTGGCTATGGATTAGGCCGGCGTCACACATGGCGTAAGACAATACGGTCCGTATATTACGGCCGTAATACGCTGAAAAGCCCCCAAAAAAGTAGTCCGTAGCTCCTCCGTAGGCAGGGTGTGTCAGCGTATTTTGCGCATGGCATCCTCCGTATGTAATCCGTATGGCATCCGTACTGCGTGTTTTTCTCGCAGGCTTGCAAAACCAACACACGGCTATACAAGGGATCCATGTGTTAAAAAAAAAAATTATATATATATACTGTCTATATATATATATATATATGTGTCATTAGACACATATATGTATATATATATTATTACTTCATACAGCGCTAGATAGCTTTAAAGCCGGTAATTCAATTACCAGCTTTTGCTATCTCCTTCCTAAACCCGACATGATATGAGACCTGGTTTACATACAGTAAACCATGTGATATCACCTTTTTTTTGCATATTCCACACTACTAATGTTAGTAGTGTGTATATGCAAAATTTGGCCGTTTTATCTACTAAATTAAAGGGTTAAATGGCGGAAAAAATTGGCGTGGGCTCCCGCGCAATTTTCTCCGCCAGAGTAGTAAAGCCAGTGACTGAGGGCAGATATTAATAGCCTGGAGAGGTTCCACGGTTATTGGCCCCCCCCCCGGCTAAAAACACCTGCACCCAGCCACCCCAGAAAAGGCACATCTGGAAGATGCGCCTATTCTGGCACTTGGCCACTCTCTTCCCATTCCCGTGTAGCGGTGGGATATGGGGTAATGAAGGGTTAATGCCACCTTGCTATTGTAAGGTGACATTAAGCCAAATTAATAATGAAGAGGCATCAATTATGACACCTATCCATTATTAATCCAATAGTAGTAAAGGGTTAAAAAAAAACACACACATTATTAAAAATTGTTTTAATGAAAAAATCACAAAGGTTGTTGCAATAATTTATTCTACGCTCAATCCACTCACTGAAGACCCTCGATCTGTAACAAAGTCAAAATAATAAACCAACAATATCCTTACCTTCCGAAGATCTGTAATGTCCAACGATGTAAATCCATCCATAACGCCATTAACCTGCAGACTAACTCTACATCTCCAAGTTAATAGCATTTTGAACATGACAGGTTCCCTTTAAGTGTTTAATGTTTATGACAGAAATGCATCTTGTTATGCAAGTACTATTTCCACTATGATTCATATCTTCTGCCTCCTCTGGAATTAAGAGGCTTATTAGCCTTGCAACTTTTCAGAACAGAAATACCAGAGGGATTTCACATTCTGTACATAGTCCTACATGTTAGTTCTGCTCAGCTGTCTAAATACAACTGTAGCTATTCTATTAGCAGTTATTATTAGCAGACATTAACATTCATTGGTACTGAATTGTATTATTATACTTACTGGCTATTGTATGATAAATACTTTTTTGACTATTATTAAAAATGTTCATACTGTTGGGGCTCTTTGTTCTGCATATCATTTTTTTCTTAAAGAGAACCAGACAGCTGCCCTGGGCCCCCCAAACCGCCACCATGTTTTTCTTGCCACCATTATTCCCTTCCTAACCAGCTAATTTTATTGTCCTACATATATATTAATATGCCAAATATAAATTTTTATAACTGAGGTGACGATAGAGGCATATCCAGGGAAAGGTGGAGCATCTGCCCCAGGCACAGCCAACAGGTGGGCACAATTTGGTCCGTCTGATGCAGCGGTCTGATGTGTCTCCCCAGCGGCTGCATTTTACCACCTCCACACTGGGATTTGGCTGTTCTCTGAGCCTGCTGTCAAACTGACAGCCAGTTCTGGGAAGATGTAGCGCACCAGTTCCCAGAGACCAATTGTACTGGTGTCATTCAGACGAGAGTACAATTTAATCTCTGGCAGCTGGCACTTCCTGGTCAGAGTGACTTCAGTAGTGTCATCAGGTCATATGATCATGCTGCTGACATCACTCACTGGTTCTGCAGAGGCTCAGACAACACAGCATTGGCAGTAAGTGCTCCACTCTGTAATAGTGCTGAAGACACCATAGATAATGGTGATTTGAGGACATAGTTTTAGGGGCTAGGAGGAGCTGCAACTATGAGGAGCAAGGTAGCTGGATGGCTGCAGAAATGTGTATGAAGAGCGAAGGGGAGAAATATGAGGACAGTTTCAAGAGTGAGGAAGCCGGATGGGTATGTACACAGTATGGGGAGAGATGAGGCGGAATGTGTGTGGACACAGCTTGAGGAGCAAGGGGGGAATGTATGTGTACACAGTATGGAGAGCAAAGGGAAGAATGTTCGAATACACAGAATGGGGAGCAAGGGTGACGGGATAGGTGAGGACACAGTATGGGGAGTCGGGGAGATGTTTGAGGAAGCAATATGGAGTGAGGGGATAAATAAATGAGGAGACAGTATGATTAGCAGGGGGGACGTGAGAAAAGGCTATAACAGGAGAGAGGGTAAAAGTGTGATGAGACTATTGGGAGAAATAGTGTACAGAGACCGTATGGGCAAGAAAAGTGTGCATGGGCACTGAGTAGAGACTGAGTAGTGTGTTGGATTAGCATGGGGGGACAGTGTAAAGGTACAACCAGGAGGGGACAGTATTCCAAGGAGGGGGAGGGTGATCAGGGGGCACAGTATAGAGACTGTGTCCTATAGGAAGGGCACAGTGTGAGAGAACAGTGTGAAGAAAGGCCCAGTATGGAAAGTAGGTGGTGTCTGGAGGGCATGTACCATAAGGGTATGTTTCCATTGTCCGGAATGGCAGCGCTTTGGACGCAGCAGATACCCGCTCTGTCCAAAGCGCTGCCGGCTTTTGTACACTCGGTGATTCCACATGTGTTCATTGAACACATGCGGAATCGCCGCATCCTATACATAGACTGTGTAATTTATCTTGTGGAGACTGAGCGTCTGCAAAAGATAAATAGACATGCTGCGGTCTATAAAGACGCGCTGCATTTTCGGTTACGCAGGTCTGCCACCTGCATCTTTGAACGCATAGTGGAGATGGGATTTCAAAAAGTCCCCTCCACCCTCTATTATGCTGTAACATCTGGTCGCTGCGGATTGGACACTGCCGCTGTTCCTGACCGTGGAAACATACTCTAAGAGGTACATTGTAAAGGTCACATTTTGTGCAGCGAATATAGTGAGGAGCAATTATTTATTCAGGGGTACATCGTAGGCCAGATATTTTTATACAGGAACATTGTAATTACACTGCTATTTTTAAGGGCAACGTGTGGCGATGTGCTCAGCAGACTGGAGAAGATGGAAGTCTGCAGAGACGATTGTAGCTGGGAAAAGTCATCTTTTTTTCGACGCAGGTTTTAGGGTGTGCAGCCTGTGCAGCTTCACTGAATGCAGCAACCCACTGCTTCTTGTTATAAACAGAGTAATTTAGCTTCAGCATCTGTCAGAAATCAATCTTTCATCAATCTCTTACTTAGGGAACTATTTTAGGACGGTTTGCTGGCACTTATTTGGCTCTTTATATTTGTACTACTTGGGAAATAAATTTCAAAATTATTTGCCTAGTGTGTGATTTTCTTTTTCATCTTGTGCATAAAATGACATCAGAGTGTGGAAAGTGGTGCCCTATTTTCTTATATAAACTCTTTCCTCTGTTATGTTTTACTGATGATGAGTTATGGAAACACTTCCATGTTACAGAAACAGAATAGCTCGCTGTGTTATGTCATTTGCACAACAGTCATCAAATTAAATGGGAGTTGCGAAAGCAGAGTAGCTCAGCCAATTACAGTTAATTACCAGGAATTAGAGAAGATCTTGTGGTGATTAGGTGATCAGATTCATTATATTATCTAAAATAACTATGTATATTTAAAATGTTATTTTTGCAAAAATGTCAATCAAAAGTACAACTCATCATGCAAAAAATAAGCCCACACATTGCCATATTGACGGAAAAATAAAAAAGTTATGGCTCTGGGAAGAAGGGGAGCGAAAAACTAAAAGGCAAAATCGAAAAAAGCTTGGGTCATGAAGGGGTTAATATTGAGCAGAATTACCACAGCTATCTCCGGAAAGGGAGTCCCCTATGGCTACATCGTTTCACTCCACCTGAATAATTATTTACAACTGGATGGTAGTACCATTATCTCTTGATTAGACATTGTCAGAGTTTGCAGAAGCAGACCAACTGGTAACACTTAGTTATTATATTACTCATTCAATCCAGAGGTGCCCCCCGCTTGTCAGACACTCCAGATTCATGACGAGATGAGTACTTCTTCAGGAATCAGGAGCTCTTGGTTCTACCATGCTTCCGATTTTCTCATTTGTCTTGATAAATTAGGGCCATTGCTTTTCCTTGCCTAAAAAGAATTCAATGTGCATATACCCTTACAGGTGTTGTCCACTACTCGGACAACCGCTTCTGAATCACTATGATCCCCCTCATAAAAAAACAGCTATACTCATCTCTGGTTTGGACGACATTCCAGTGGCGCTGCACTGACTCTTCCAGGGTTCTCATGACATTGTTATGTCACGTGAGTGCTACAGCCAATCACTGGCCTCTTCACTCTCTCCTCCTTCGGACAAATCAAACATCTGAAGGAAGTCAGAGAGCAGCCGCAGCTTTCACTTCCTCTGGATGTCAATTACATATGAAGGATGGGAGAGTGAAGAGGCTGTTAATTAGCATAACACGTGATTTTCAGTTGAGGTGTTCTGGCGGGATTCACAAGGGTCAATAGACTTGGTTTCAGACTAATAGAATATTTTCACCTGGTGCAGTCATTTCAAATAATCAAAGCATATAAAATACTACATGTTATCACTAATAAGGGAAACCCTAGATGATATGTCGGTATTTGAACTAATTTGTGCTTGTAATCCAGAGTTCATGAAATATCTCAAAACTGTATGTTCACTTGGTCACTCCCATTGTGCTGCATGGTATGGGGTGCATCACGCTCACTTGTAGGCTGCAGGTCTCTGTTGCCTCCAGGCTTCCATCCTCAGGAGCCACCGCACTCAATGCATGGGACACCAAGTTCATTGTCACAGTCAGACTTTTGCTAAACAGTCCAAGTTCATCAGGTGGGCACAAGTTGGGCACATAAATTCATGCTTCCTTCCTCCTTAGTACAACTCCTCTTCTGTCTTCCCACCTGTTTGTTCTTTAATAGCCCCAAGCCCGATGTCTCCATCAGCCTCATTGAATCATTGTCCACTCCAGCAGTGCACCCAGGACAGGCCACCTCTTGCCCATGTAATAATTTTATATTCACCGACCTCATGGTGTCAGAAGATCAGGCCCTCTCCATGGTACATGGCCCGAGCCGTAGGCTCTAGATAATTTTGGAATGTCCATCAGGGAACTTAACAATGGTATTCACATAGTGCATCTATTGTCTTCAGGGGCAAGGAACAGGGTAGAACAGTCCGTCCACATCCCTGCATTTTTTTCCTCTTTAAACATCATCCTTGATCATTCTGGCACCTGGAAGACAACACACAGCATGCAACAATCACATAAAACATTGAAACTGTTAGTCTCTTCTCTTCTTGCATATAGAGTGTCCATTGCCAATGAGTACACTGACCCCAAAATCAAAGAGCACAAGTTTCTGGGCCCATAAGCCAATTTAACAACTGCCGAACAATCCTTGGGCACATTTCATGTCTCTCTCCTGCACAACATTTTAAGTAGGCAGTCCTTTCCATCAGAACCACAGATTCAAGTCAATGTTCCAGAAAACGATGGCTCTTAGGCCCACACATTAAAAGTTGCCCTACAGTCTATGTACATAGTCCAGTTCCTCTATGGGTCCGCATTACACTGGCCTCGCCAGTTTGGCGACCCTGACACCGAGTGTCTAAGTCCCTTGTAATCACAGATCCATTGGCCAACACAGCATCAGGTCTAGAAGTTCTGGAGCACAGTCCATACAGTCCCTTATCTGTCTTTTAGGACAAGTGTGCAATTAACACAGTCCTGACTTGGCTCTATCCTCAGGTCATCCAATTCCTTCCCTGCTCCTTTTGTGAACAGCAAGCAGTCCCTTTAATTTGCACAGTTCTTAGGGAAAGAAAAGAGTTTCTGGCCCTTTATGAGTTCACAGTCTCGCAATCCAGCAGGCCTTGGAGGCTCAGGGAAGTTGGCCGATTCCAGGCCATGGGCTACTTCTCTCTATACAGCTAATCTAACTTACTAAGGTTCTTCTATTCTTCCGGTCACACCCTCTGAGGCCTCGCTTGACTCTGCCTTTGCCTCCACCTACTATTCCTTTGCCGTCTCAGTGCCAAAGATTGGTGTCATCTCTTCCAGCTCCTTTGGCCTGTCACAGTTCTGCCCCTTCTGGGTGGGGCTAATTCCTGCTCAACTGCTTATTTTCCAGCAGTCTCCGCCCATTCTCAATTGAGTTGCTGATTTGGGAATGGTTTCTTTTTCTTTCGTTGTGCCCACTGGGGAAGGGCACTGCTCACCCTGGGCTGACCTCTCTGGACAAGCCTCTTCCTTGAATGGATGGATATTTACTCTGTTTCTCTTCTTGCACTCTAACAATGGGAGGATCTAACTAGCCATATCATGCTATTCACCGCCATCTTGTCTTCAGTGTTTGGCTCTTCTTGCACTCTAATGATGTGAGGATCTAACTAGCCATTTCATGCCATTCAACGCCATCTTGTCTTCAGTGTTCGGCACCATCTTTGTTTTTGCTGGATCTTTCCCTGCATTCTTGATGCAGGGATTGATCCTGCCACCTACGCCAAAGGTAAAGTGACCGAGAACAGTAGTGGCGACAGTGACTGTCCGGTTACACTCTGGCACTTTACAGACTAGGGGTATACCAGTGTGCTGTATGGTGTGGGGTACATCAAACTCACTTGTAGGCCGCAGGCCTCCACTGCCTCAAGGCTTCCATCCTCAGGATCTACTGCACACAATGCATGGGACATCAACTTCTTTGTAACTGTCCAACTTTTACTAAACAGTCTAAGTTCATCGGGTGGGCACAGCAATTCACACTTCCTTTCTCCTTAGTGCAACACCTCTTCTGTCTTGCCACCAGTTAATTCTGGACTACCCCAAGCCCACTGCCTCCTTCTGCCTCAGGTAATCATTGTCCACTCTGACAGTGCACTCGGGACTGGCCACCTGCCCTACATGTAATTCCATGCCCACCGACCTCGTGATGTCAGAAGACTAGGACGACTCCTTGGTACCTGGCCTAAGCTCTAGGCTCCAGATGCTGTTGGAATGTCCATCCTGGAAATTCATTTGGTCTCCCACTGCATCAAACAGTTGGCCCATGCTACCCACACCACCTGAACTTGAATTCTACTATACACTTCACTAGCTGACACTGAACTCATTCCGACCAAGAAGTGTGCCATTTCTTACCCTTTCTTATCAGCACTACTGCCCACTCACTGGGCTAATCCTATGCTTCGCCATTTCTCATTTTACATGCTAACATATTATCCCTTTGCTTTCTTAAGCTTATCCTTATGCTATACTTACATTATGCATTAACACCCTATAATGTACACCATCATAATACATTACATCACATTAAATTAGACAAACATTAATTTTACATATAAAACCACACAACTGTAACTCATCTGTTGTCTTCACTAAATGGGAAAAGGAGTTGGAAGAAGAGTTGACATTAAGGGAATGGTAGAACATGGCCGAAGCAGCTTCTAACTTATCAATTAATGTTTCTTTAATGGAAGCAGGATATTAATAAGTATAATTATTAATATGATAATATTTGACTCCAGGCTTTACATATAGTGGAATTGCCAGAAACGTAGACACTTCTCGGTTCAGATATATAACTTAATATTCACATTCACAAATGTAAATTTAGAGAAACCACCATGTGACTCTGTTGGTGCTGTCCTGATATCCCCAAGACCACATGCTGGTACATTTCTAATTGTTTCTAAGGAGCTAAAAAAGCAATTGATCATTCTTGGAACCAGGATTTGATAAATTGGTTGGTTGAACCTTTCTTGGATACTGGTAAATGAAGTGTTAGCAATAGTGATGAACGAAAGTCCTCACAGATGCATGATTCGTGGCTGTCACATCACTTGTGGGGCTTGCTTGCTTGTACTTCATCTCTTTCTCTTTTCACTAAGTCAGTGTTCGACTCCATTGTTCATTATTTTTTTCTTTTAGCTGTTCCAATAAGACGAGGATTGGAAAGGTGCCTACGTTTCGATGCTTGGACCTTTGGACCAAGGCATTTGTTATTTGCTATGTTTAAAAAGAAAAGTATGACATTTCTGCTGACATTTGTATTTCATGATATGCCTGTTTTACAGATATTTTTCTGGGCCCATTGTCATGCTGTGACTGTTCGTAATTAGGGAAAGGGGCCCTAAACTGTCCCTAGGACTGAGGCCCTAACTATCCCTGCTTTCAAAGGTACCTCTAAAGGAGAGGACGTTTGGGTCATCAACCTCACTGTTCTCCTGTTATTCAATAGGCTGTCTTCTCCTCTAGGAGGCCTGAGACAAAATTGCGAATGTATCAACACGCAAGACAGAGATAACAGAAAGCAACAAACATACACTCACTAAATGTAGAGAGGTATATAAGGAAGGATAAGAATGTACCAACCAAATGAGAATAGGACAATTTGGAATGCATACACAGCAAAACAGCACACAACAATCTCCATTAGCAACAACTATCTGTAATTCAGCAAAGTGTCTCCAAAGAGCTAGGAAGCAAAACTTTCACTGGCAAGGAAGAGAAGCTCTGATCAGATGTTATCAGGAGAGGAAATGACCAGGTCAGGAACAGCTGAGAGATGCATGTTTCTAACCAGAATAGAAAGGGTAGTTAACCTCTTCAGCACCAAAGGAAATGGAATCCATTTAATTTGACTTGCTCTATATGGGCTTTGCTTTCAATGATATTTTCATTAATGCTCACTACTTCTTGATTATGTATTGCTTTGGTATTTGCCTTAAATAGCATTATTTTTTAGCAATAATTTGTTGTTATTGTCTGAAAAATTGGATTTTTAACATATATTTTTCTTAATAAGCAACTATTTCCATTATATTTCTGCCTAAAAACCTCCTTTGTAAATGTACCCTAAAGCTGGAATCAGACGAGTGCATAGCATCTGATGCGATATGTTAATGATACTCGGATCCAACTCTGCTGCGAGTGTCAGTGCACTGTACTCTGATTCTCTAGCATGAACTGTCTCAGCATGGAATCAGACTGCACTGGATTGACATCCGAGTGCAGTCCGATGTTTCACTTGCACCCATAGACTTGTATGGGTGCGTGTGAGCCGAGTCTCGCTGCCTAGTCGGCATGAGAAAATAATTGCAGGTCTGAGCTGCCACATAGTATAACATTTGAACGAGTGCTATGTGATGTTTTATCACATACCACTTGGCTGTATTATACTCTCCTATGACCCTGACCTTAGAGTAAATCTTTGTGCACACAATCCTGCTTTGTGCATTAGGCCCAATATTGAACTTTGATAAATAGATTTGTTCATAGTGCATTCAGATAAAGCATTTTGATGATTCATTAGATTAACTTTTTTTTTCACTGCTCTTTATATCTTGCAGCAAGTTCAAGATTTTATGGTGCATGAATGTACAGACTCTGGATAGTAGCCTACAGAGGGTTTATAGATCTATTTAATGGACTTTATTGGTCCATGTAAGGAATGTTAGGTAATAATCACCTGTAGTTATACTGTATATAAGAATCTCTATTGAAAATAAACTCAACTTTTATGCTATTGAAACTGTTAAACTTTCTAAACATGAAACTAGGCAATAATTATAAATAAAACAAACAGCAGAAGAGACGCTGTGTGGGAGGAAAGTGTTGATGAACACGCAATTAATTTGTTTATGCATTCAGTAAGGTGTACTGGGTATTTTAAGACATAGATTGGTATTTATTTCCAAATAAATCTACATTTTTTTTTGCACTACATATGTTTTGTCCACAAGTGTTGCTTTAGTTTTTTTTTAGCTATCACCTATTTTCAGTTTGCAATTAGCAAAAGTAAAATGTTTGTTCAAAACCACAATGAATGATTTCATAAAAGGGAATCTGTCAGTAGGATCTATATGGGAATTAAGGTCATATAAAGCTGAATAAATATGATACCTTGATCTCTGCGTTCTTATGTTTTATTCCAGAGAAATCAATGTTGTTCCTAAATGTAAGAAAGTAAATGAGCCGTTCAGGACTATGTGCCTGACACTGAGCTGCGTGAGAATCCATCTCCAGACCTTATTATAAGTGATAGGGGACCTTACAAGTGTGAGGCATGTAATGACTGACACTTTGCTCTCATAACCACACCTAACTCTGCAGTGTGATCAGAACTAATATAATACAGCACAGCTAACACAGTACTACAGAGCTGAACCTATCTAAACGCTGATGTCACCTTGATAGAGTGGCAGCTTCACTTCCCCTCTGCTTTGTTGATGGGGTGTGACTGCCAATGTCATGCTGATTGACAGCCTAAGCAACTATGTTTAGCAACCACCTTCCTGTCAGTTATTAGGCCCATAGTAACAAAAAAAATAGTCCTGGAAAATCCTTTTAAAACAAGCTCTGGAGGCAGATTCTCATGCAAATCAGTGTATGGACCAGAGATCTTAACAGCTTATTTACATAGCCTTGAACAGCTCATTTACATTTAAGAAAAATGTGTTTTTTCTTCTTCTCTGGAATACAAGTTGGATGTCAGATATCAAGGTATCACTTTATTCAGCTTCCTATGACCTACATGCTCATATAAATGGCTTGGGAGGGTTGAACCTACCAACAGATTCCCTTTAAACATCAATTGTTCATTTTGTGGTTGATAAGGTATTAAAATTACTATTATTTGGGTTTTAATTTCTAAGTTAATTAAGAGCCCACTTACACAACAGTTATTTTTTGTATGGAAAAAATGGTCCTAATTTCATTAATTTTTTTTATCAGAGTTTGGTCAGTGTTGTTTTTACCATCAGAGTTTGGTTAGTGTCTTTTTTTACCACCAGTGTTTGGTCAGTGTTGCTTTTTACCATTAGAGTTTGGTCATTGTCCTTTTTTACCATCAGAATTTGGTCAGTGTTGTTTTTTACCATCAGAATTTGGTTAGTGTTGTTTTTTACTATCAGAGTTTCGTCAGTGTTGTTTTTACCATCAGAGTTTGGTTAGTGTCGTTTTTTACCATCTGAGTTTGGTCTGTGTTGTTTTTTACCATCAGAGTTTGGTCAGTGTTGTTTTTTACCATCAGAATTTGGTTATTGTCGTTTTTTACCATCAGAGTTTGGTTAGTGTCGTTTTTTACCATCAGAGTTTGGTCATTGTTGTTTTTTACCATCAGAGTTTGGTCAGTGTTGTTTTTTACCATCAGAGTTTGGTTAGTGTCGTTTTTTACCATCAGAGTTTGGTCAGTGTTGTTTTTTACCGTCAGAGTTTGGTCAGTGTTGTTTTTTACCATCAGAATTTGGTTATTGTCGTTTTTTACCATCAGAGTTTGGTTAGTGTCGTTTTTTACCATCAGAGTTTGGTCAGTGTTGTTTTTTACCATCAGAGTTTGGTTAGTGTCGTTTTTTACCATCAGAGTTTGGTCAGTGTTGTTTTTTACCATCAGAGTTTGGTCAGTGCTGTTCATACCATCAGAGTTTGGTCAGTGTTGTTTTTTACCATCAGAGTTTGGTCAGCGTCATTTTTTACCATCTGAGTTTGGTCTGTGTTGTTTTTTACCATCAGAGTTTGGTCAGTGTTGTTTTTTACCATCAGAATTTGGTTATTGTCGTTTTTTACCATCAGAGTTTGGTTAGTGTCGTTTTTTACCATCAGAGTTTGGTCAGTGTTGTTTTTTACCATCAGAGTTTGGTCAGTGTTGTTTTTTACCATCAGAGTTTGGTAAGTGTCGTTTTTTACCATCAGAGTTTGGTCAGTGTTATTTTTTGCCATCAGAGTTTGGTCAGTGCTGTTCATACCATCAGAGTTTGGTCAGTGTTGTTTTTTACCATCAGAGTTTGGTCAGTGTTGTTTTTTACCATCCGAGTTTGGTCAGTGTCGTTTTTTACCTTCAGAGTTTGCTCACTATTGTTTTTTACCATCAGAGTTTGGTCAGTGTCGTTTTTTACCATCAGAGTTTGGCCAGTATTGTTTTTTACCATCAGAGTTTGTTCTGTGTTGTTTTTTACCATCAGAGTTTGGTCAGTGTTGTTTTTTACCATCAGAGTTTGGTTAGTGTTGTTTTTTACCATCAGAGTTTAGTCAGTGTTGTTTTTTACCATCAGAGTTTGGTCAGTGTTGTTTTTTACCATCAGAGTTTGGTTAGTGTCGTATTTTTACCATCAGAGTTTGGTCAGTGTTGTTTTTTACCATCAGAGTTTGGTCAGTGTTGTTTTTTACCATCAGAATTTGGTTAGTGTCATTTTTTACCATCAGAGTTTGGTCAGTGTTGGTTTTTACCATCAGAGTTTGGTCAGTGTTGTTTTTTACCATCAGAGTTTGGTCAGTGTTGTTTTTTACCATCAGAGTTTGGTCAGTGTTGTTTTTTACCATCAGAGTTTGGTCAGTGTTGTTTTTTACCATCAGAGTTTGGTCAGTGTTGTTTTTTACCATCAGAGTTTGGTCAGTGTTGTTTTTTACCATCAGAGTTTGGTCAGCGTTGTTTTTTACCATCAGAGTTTGGTCAGTGTTATTCATACCATCAGAGTTTGGTCAGTGTTGTTTTTTACCATCAGAGTTTGGTCAGCGTTGTTTTTTACCATCCGAGTTTGGTCAGTGTCGTTTTTTGCCTTCAGAGTTTGGCCACCATTGTTTTTTACCATCAGAGTTTGGTCAGTGTCGTTTTTTACCTTCAGAGTTTGGCCAGTATTGTTTTTTACCATCAGAGTTCGGTCAGAGTTTCATCAGTTTTTCTCGCATGAAAAAAAACATATGAAGGTTTTTACCAGCTTCTCTTATTGAATAGACTATAAAAATGGATTGCACATGGATGGCATCTGAGTGCTGTATGTTTTTTTTCACACACTCATAGACTTGGATTTTACAAGTGCGATCTATGTGCTTCTGATGTGGACCACTTGGTCTGAGGAAAAAATCAGACAAATGAACTACCCTATAGTCAGTCATTTGTGCGATTGCAGTACTTAAAAAACATGCATATGATTAAAATTGATGTCTAAATGTGTCCTGAGATTTTTGCTTGATATCAATGAATGATTCCTTTTTTTACATTCAGCGGTGGAAACTCTGTCCTGATCCTGCTTCAGTTTGACCAAGATACAATTGAGACAGATTTTCAACAGTTTTTTTCTACCAGTATGTTACCTATTACTGGCAGAGATTTGGAATGCGGAATTAAAATATATTGTACTGTATATATCAGAACTTAGCATAAGTTTTCATCATACAATAGGTAAGCGTTAGTCACTAAAAAACTGGAAATTCCCTGTGAAGCTCAGTGTTAACCCATAAATGATATCCATAAAATTAAATTAATTTCCATTACTATGTTATTAATGATCTATCCTTATCTTGTTACCAGCTCCACCAGCAGATAGACGTACATAGTGTACTGAGCAGAACACTACTGTTTACGATTTTCATACTTTTTGCAACTATGGGGTCCAAACATGCATTTCATAATAGTTTTCTATGTGGGCATGTAGTCTAACAGTCTAACAGTATGACCTCGTGAGATAAACCTGTTCTTGTAAGACCACCTTGTAAGAGGACTCACCTGAGTGAAATGCCATCTTGGACCACAAGCATACTTGACGCCAAAATAGGAAAAAGGGCATAACTCCACAAATCAAGGATGAACATAAAAACTGAAAGCAGATCACCAGATTCAATGCAGCACATGAATTTTGGCCAGGTAACAAACTCAAATTTTTTTGGACACTTGACAGGTCCTCTTTATCATGTTGATAGACTCCTGGTTCTATGGGGCAAAGCATAACCTTAGCTTGTCCCTTATCAAAGTGGGGGAAGACAGAACATGGTGAAATACCTAAAAACTGTAGTGATGTGCATTGTATGACATTTTACAAAGAGCAGTACTGAGGAGGAAGAAGATTAATGGAAGAATAAATACTATTATGATTTACCTTCACACAACAGTAGCTGGTGTTATAATAGACATATTAGAGATACACACATTGTGATCATAAAATAATGGTATATCATAACAATATACCATCACTTTCTAAGAAGGGAATACTTCTTTAAAACATAAAAATGTGACCTTTCCTCACTGAGTAGTTGAATTTTGAGTTTCATAGTTTAGCGTTTTAACCAATAATATCCCATATTAATCTGCTTGGAACTTTAACCTAGAACAACTTCTTATTGTTCAGACTTTTTAAAAGGGGGTGCACTGTCTAACACTCCAACGATAATAGAAGGCTGAATTAATCAGATAGAATATGAACGATGCACTGCAGGGGCGTTATCCATTGCCATAGAGGTCTTTACTGTGCTATAATGAACACTCCTCAAAGCACGGAGTAAAATAAGTGATATAAAGAGTGGCTTATAACCGAGCCCCACCGCATTTCACCTTGTCTGACCTATTGTTTACTCATTATTATTAAAAGTTAAGTTTTTTAGGTGTGACATTGTAAATAACGGATAATAAGATTATTTAACCACCGCCTATTAGGGTCCTTCTTTTCTGTTTATTAGATTTTCTAAAGCATACAGTAATTAGTGTTCAAGAAAAAATAATTGGATATACTTGCAGTTGCTACATATGAACCCAGCTGGGGATAATCTCTTCTTAGTGCTGAAGCCCAACTTGTGATCTGTCTGTCAATAATTGCTATTTATTATTTATTGCTGTAAAATAAGAAAAACTAGTGGAGAAAATCAGTAAGTCGCTTGTGGAATTGCAGCTGATTTGTATTGTATTATAAAAACAGGAATTTAAAGGGTGCTGCATTGGATGACTAGGTGACAACACAAGTACACACCTCTTATATGGTGCACAGTCATGAGTTTTTGAACTGATATCTTTCAGAAGCCGCAGGGCACAGACCTCCAACCCAGTCATGTTCTGTGTTTCTGAGACAGTCCATAAATGCCATCATTACTTTTCTGTTAGCTCTACATACTTATTTTTAGAACAATTTTTAAAGGGAATCTGTCACCCCAAAAATCGTATATGAGCTGCGGCCACTGGCATCAGGGGCTTATCTACAGCATTCTGTAATGCTGTAGATAAGCCCCCGATGTAACCTGAAAGGTAAGAAAAACAGGTTATATTATACTCATCCAGGGGCAGTCCTGCTGCGGTCCGGGTCCGATAGGCATCACGATCCGGGCCAGTGCCTCCTATCTTCATATGATGACGTCCTCTTCTTGTCCTCTTGCCGCGGCTCCGGCACAGGCGTACTTTGTCTGCCCAAACTACTGCAGTGCGCAGGCGCCGGGAAAGGTCAGAAAGGTCCAGCGCCTGCGCACTGCAGTACTTTGCCTCAGCAGGGCAGACAAAGTATGCCTGCACCGGAGCTGTGGCAGGAAGACAAGAAGAGGACATGATCGTATGAAGATAAGAGGCACCGGACCCGGACTGCAACGCCCATCGGACCGGACTGCAGCCGGACCGCCCCTGGGTGAGTATAATATAACCTGTTTTTCTTACCTTTCAGGTTACATTGGGGGCTTACAGAATTACAGAATAATCCCCTGATGCCGGTGGCTTTATCTCATGTACGATTTTTGGGGTGACAGATTCCCTTTAAAGTTCAGCTTGCATTACTTCGCCACAAGGTGGTCCATTTTATTGGCTTGTATCAAAATATTGGCTTTAGTATGACCCTATCTTAAAGATTAAGCTTTGGTTATCAGTGAGGATACTTGAAAATGTGACAGATGAGAGAGTTCCACTTTTGAAGCTCGCTCATACCACCGATTTAATCGGACAAGTGCTATCTGACTTTTTATCGGATAGCACTAGGACCAATGTTATTCTATGGGGCAGCACTGATGACTTTTTTCACTAACAGAATCTGTCTAAAAGAAAAATTGCATCAAGCTGCAATATCATTCCGAAATTATAATTCTGCAGCATAGGAAACAGTAAATGATCTTGTAACAGATTAATAGCTGCTGCTGTGAAAACAGATTGTATACGGACAGCACACGGATGACAAGTGAGAAAAAAATTGTTCACTTTTCTGGATGAAAGTCAGACTGATTTTTAACACAGCAACTGCAAAAACATCACTGTTATGAACTGGTGATTTAGAACCACAATGGACCTGGTGGTTAAGAGCACTGAAAATGACCTGATAGTTACTAATAACATAGGACGAGCTCTGAGACGTGGGAACTCTGCTGACCGCAATCCCTAATCCTATCACACCACACTAGAGGTAGCCGTGGAGCGCTCCTGACCAGACCTAGGCGCCTCGGGCACAGCCTGAGAAACTAGCTAGCCCTGAAGATAGAAAAATAAGCCTACCTTGCCTCAGAGAAATTCCCCAAAGGAAACGGCAGCCCCCCACATATAATGACTGTGAGTAAAGATGAAAATACAAACACAGAGATGAAATAGATTTTAGCAAAGTGAGGCCCGACTTACTGAATAGACCGAGGATAGGAAAGATAGCTTTGCGATCAGCACAAAAACCTACAAACAACCACGCAGAGGGCGCAAAAAGACCCTCCGCACCGACTAACGGTACGGAGGTGCTCCCTCTGCGTCCCAGAGCTTCCAGCAAGCAAGACAAACCAATATAGCAAGCTGGACAGAAAAAATAGCAAACAAAAGTAACACAAGCAGAACTTAGCTTATGCAGGGCAGACAGGCCACAAGAACGATCCAGGAGAGAGCAAGACCAATACTGGAACATTGACTGGAGGCCAGGAACAAAGAACTAGGTGGAGTTAAATAGAGCATCACCTAACGACTTAACCTCGTCACCTGAGGAAGGAAACTCAGAAGCCGCAGCCCCACTCACATCCACCAAAGGAAGCTCATGGACAGAACCAGCCGAAGTACCACTCATGACCACAGGAGGGAGCCTGACCACAGAATTCACAACACATCACATTTCTTAGTAGAAAACATGAACAAAATGTAAAAACCATGATAGTATAATGGTCAATGCGTTTCGAGCTACGCTAGCTTTTAATCATGGTCATGATTAAGAGCTAGCGTAGCTCGAAACACGTCGGCCATTATACTACCAGGGTTTTTACATTTTTCTCTTTCATGTTTTAATCTGCAATAAATGGTCATGATTAAGAGCTAGTGTAGCTCAAAACGCGTTGACGTTTATACTATCATGGTTTTTACATTTTTCTTTTTCATGTTTTAATCTACCAATAAAAGTGATGTTGTATTACTTTTGCGGTTGCTGGGTTTTCCAATTTTTTTCACGGTTTACACACTCGGGAAACCAACCTGAAGTCTCCGTGCACCACACCCTTATTGCAGGAATATCTCAACCTGGTGAGCTGATGCTCCATTGTGATCTTTAATACACTCGAGTGATCCTAGTCTTGCAAGTGAGTTCCACAAGTGCATTGCTCTCTTAGTCATGATGAGTCTCAGAATGCTGGTGCATTTGAGCAGCAGTACGTTCCTATGCACATTGTGGCAGCATAATTAATTCATTCACAATATGTAGTAATGCTCATAAAGTGGAATGGTCTTTAGATGGCAATATCAGAGGCATGCCTGTGTGTGTATCTGTTTGAGATAATGATTATACTAGAATTACATATAAAATAGACCAAGACAAACTGAGCTAAAATAGTTTCTACAGACAAACATCAAAATTAAAATAAGCTATGAAAACGTTCCAGTATTACAGTCTAAATATAATAAAAAATTCATAGAAAAGGTGATGGTATCATTCTAATCAGGGTAAAATACACCGATGAGATAAACGTACAAAACAAAAGCTAATATTTATCATAAATGCATCTATTTGCAGCAAAATATCATATAAAAGAGAAAAAGTTTTTAGAGAAATGATATTTGTATATGCAGTGCAGTGCATGATGTCTCTGCGTAACTTCAATCCTGAGAGTACTCTAGTATTTCATTTAAATATCCATCATGCTTCCTTATTTTTCAAGATTAGTTCTCTGTCACCCCCTCTTTAGTATGTGTTTGCTTGGTGCGGTGGCACCAAGGATGCCACCATTCTAGTGCCATGTGAGGAAGTTTACATTGTCCTTCTCTGGCTGTAACATCGTTCTGACATGGATGCTGGATCAGGGTTCTGCAAATCTTGTATCTCCACCCTAATGTATGGTTTTCAAGCTGAGATCAGATCATCTTCCAGATCAACACATTTCAATCAAGCATAGGGGCTGACAAAAGCCATATAGAGAAGAATGATTTGATAGTTCTGTCCACACGCAGCATTACATTGTCGGCAGCACAACCGATAATTACATGGGTTAATAAGCTGCTGATAAAGAGGAATTTTCTACACTTCTTTACCCTGCTGGATATGCAGGTCAAGACCACGCCAGATGCTGACCTGTAAATGCAGCTCAGCCATTCCACGTGCCTTCCAGGTCATTCTATACACTGTACATTGCTACACCAATGTCTCTCGTCCATGCTACTTGGTAAAAACACCTAATCAGGGGAGCTATAACAATGGGAAAACTAACTTTCTCCTATGAACGCCAGCCACTGGCTTCATAAAATAACAAATATGGCAGTAACTGGGGCCTCCAGAAAGTCATGTTAACCCATCGGTACCCTACGATTGCACCAGTATACTGTGCCTTGAGCCATCAACATGGCGAACCATTATGCCATATTAGAGGGAAAAGGCCAAAAGGTCCGAAACGCGCGTAAGGTGTGTGCCACACGTGATCCATCATCCACCAGGTAATCATATCTTCCTGCTTATCCATTATCACGCTGCAATTATCTTCTAGTTTCACCTGTACATTAATTAAGGCTATCAGATGAGTCCTTATGTCTTCAAATATCCAGATATGTAGATATGTATCAGCTGAAAAGATAAAACAAGTGTTGATGCAAATCTAGATTATTTTAGTTCTTTACCTATATGAGTTCAGATATCTCCTTTGGTCAATTTTAATGTTTTTCAAGAATTTTAAATATGTTGAGAATATTATTCAATTCATAACAAAAATTCCACAAAACAAGAATTATTTATGAATCACATGTATAAAAAGATTAAATGAAAAGGGAATCTGAAAGCCCATCATAACCAGCTCCTTCTATTGGGGGTTTTCAGGATTAGAAAAAAAAATAACTGCTTTTCAGCAGAAACAGCATGAGCTGTGTCTGGTACTCCAGCTTTTTTTCCTTTTTTTTTAAATGGGGCAGAGATGCAGTACCAGGCACAGCCCATGAGGAATTGTGGCACTCTTCTAATTAAATCGTAAGTAGGGTGGGGTGCTGTAAGGGAACAAAGAGGTTTGGAAAAACTTCAGTCTTTTACAAGGCATATCTTTTTTACTTAGCTGTGTTCTGTAATGCACATTGACAGACAAGAGCTGTAGAGAGACTGAGTTTGCAAATAATATAGCACATTGTTCGCTCCCTGTCATAAGCAAGAACATGGACAACTGTAAAAGAAACTCTAACATAAGGACTCCCTGAAAAAACTCTTGTATCTTATCTTTAAACAGTCTGGGGAGAATCATGATCAGCAATGATAAACTGTTTATATGGGCATGAAGGTCATAGGAAGTAGAATAAAATGATACCTTGATATCGTCAATCTGATGCCTTACTCCAAAGAAATCCATGTTTTCCTATATGCAAATGACCTGTTAGGATCTATTGGCCGCCCATTGATCTCACTGAGAATCTGGCTCCAGAGCCTATTGTAAATGAAAAGGGACGTAACAAGTGTGAGACATGTTAGGACTCATAATCACACACAACTCTGCAGTGAGATCAGATTGAACACAGTAAACCAGAAATGAAGGTTATCTCATTACAAAATAATTTGCAGCTGCAGTCCTCTCACAGTGCTTCAGCTTACATCTTCCAGACACTCTGGGGGAAGGGCAGTACAGCAGACCTGACAACTCTGTGTGAAGACTTTACAGTAAATCTGCTTGTTGTATTGTTAACGAGACAAGGCTCAACTCTGCTGTACTGTTTTAGATATTATCAGGCACAGCTTTGTAGCAGAGCTGACAGCACTATGTGAGGGAAAGTGCTGCTGCAAATGGTTGTAATGAAACAAAGTTCACTTCTGCTGTACTGTCTTAGTTCTGATCTTACTGCAAAGCTGTGTGTGATTTTGATAGCAAAGTGTCAGTTATTACTTGGTCTACACAGGTAACACTAACACCCCCTTTTCTCTGGAGGCAGATTCTCATGTAGAGAAAACCAAAAAACCCAATCACAAATAATCCAGAATCTCAGAAAAGTATATAAACCAAAACAAAAAACAGAGATCCCTAAAAAATAACTTTTAATAGTATCATTAAAAAGACTATATTTATCCAAAATTTTATAAAACAGTATTAAATGTACCTAGTGGACCCTAGACCAAACTACAATGAGTCCTACCTGGCAGTGGAGGTTGGCACCCTACTTTTCTGCGGTTGGCACCCCCACTCCTCGACGACTAGCCCTTTAAAGCCCTATTAAAGACCTATAATAAGGAAAAGGCTAAATAGACCTGTTATCAACACCTAGACTAGTACCCTGCCTGCCAGTGGAGGTTGGCACCCTAATTTACTGCGGTAGGCGCCCCCACTCAACGGCGGCTAGCCCTAGGGTCCCTAATAATCCCTAAAAATCGGGATAGACAAAGAGATATTGTCCCACAAACACCACCGATACCCGTAGAAAAAAAGAAAAGAGAAAAAAGCAGAAAAAATAATATAATAAAGCCAAAAAAAATAAATAATCTCAAAAACAACAAAAAAGAATATCACTATATTCAATAGATGTAACATAGAGGGTAAGCCAAAACTGCTATGATGAAAGCAATATATTTCCTCCAAATAAATATTGATATAGGCCATATACGGGTATACTCTTCTTTTTTTCTACGGGTATCGGTGGTGTTTGTGGGACAATATCTCTTTGTCTATCCCGATTTTTAGGGATTATTAGGGACCCTAGGGCTAGCCGCCGTTGAGTGGGGGCGCCTACCGCAGTAAATTAGGGTGCCAACCTCCACTGGCAGGCAGGGTACTAGTCTAGGTGTTGATAACAGGTCTATTTAGCCTTTTCCTTATTATAGGTCTTTAATAGGGCTTTAAAGGGCTAGTCGTCGAGGAGTGGGGGCGCCAACCGCAGTAAAGTAGGGTGCCAACCTCCACTGCCAGGTAGGACTCATTGTAGTTTGGTCTAGGGTCCACTAGGTACATTTAATACTGTTTTATAAAATTTTGGATAAATATAGTCTTTTTAATGATACTATTAAAAGTTATTTTTTAGGGATCTCTGTGTTTTGTTTTGGTTTATATAGATTCTCATGTAGGTCTGTGTCCGACCCATAAATCTTAATTAATTTACATGTAAGAAAAATGTATATTTATCTGGAATCATCATATCACAGCTTTCAAGGTATCATTTTAGTCAACTTTCTAGGCACAGAAGAGATGGCTTAGTAGGGCTGATCCCACTGACAGATTTCTTTTAAGTTTCTATTATCTTAGCAATTCTATATCAAAGAAATAAAATATGACCAGCAGCGTTGATAGTAAAGTCCTCAGAGCTGATATTAAAATCATGACATTGGTATTGTCGACCACCGTGAATAAGTGTCTCCCCAAGGGTCTCCGACCCCTTTCCTTCCCATCATCGGAATAATGACATAAGTCTCACGTTGGATATAATTGGCCACAGCGGCCATTATTATAAACAGACAAACATTTAACCATAACATGATCCGGGAAGGGGTCCTTGAAGCTAAAAGTCTGGTGTTAACCATAGTATGAACAAGTGGACAAGAGACCAACCGTAGATTACTCTCAGCCGTTACCCCACAGGCTCGAGAGCACCAAAATACCCCGAAGGGTTACCCTTGTCCACTTCCAACTTAGGAATCTGGCCCACCGTTACCAAGATTCCCCCAAATCACCAGACCCGCAACCAAAACATATACCAACTGGAGAATCCGTATTCCGATGGACCCCCCAGGCCAATTTAGCACCAACTCCAAGGACCCCTCCCCCCGCTTACAGCCACTATGACCTGAAAACAAGAACCAACAAAAATTATCGAATACACAAACATAAAGGGCGGGTGGGCGGGACTGCTCACAGGTCCTCAGGGCTGGAAGTGACCGTCTCCTCCCCCCCCACTCACCCCATACCCTCTCCAGGCCAGCATTAACCCTCCCCTAAGAGTGAAACTCCCTGCCCCCTTTTTCCCTGCTCCAAACCCTCTGTCATGTCGGCTTTCACGTACGCTGCCCGGGAGAGGGGGTGGGGCGGCTCGCTCCAGCCTGGTCTTTAGTGCAGCTTTGCTGTTTTATTTCATTGGTGGGTTGTGTGTAAAGTACTGTGATCCGGATTGTATCCTCTTAGCAGCACTACAGCAATGAACACGTCAAGGGAAGCACTACTACTAGTAAAGTAGTCAGCACCACTTCCCCATACTGTGTTTTTTGCTGTCGCGCTGCTTTGGTACACATGCCCAGCCTGCACTGATAGAGCGTACCTAGTATGCATGCACGGTAGGGTAACTCTCCATTGCCTGTAAATAATAATGCATCTATGCAATGGTTGTGCTGTAAAGAAGGACAAAACCGGACTTAAACAGTGGCAACTGCAGAAATTGGGTTACTAGAGAATTTTTCTCATGACTGGAATTGCTAACCATGCTTAGCTGAGAGCCCTATCTGCCGTAGCTCTCAACAGAGCAAATTATCCCCTGTACCACCAATAGAAATTTATACCGTTTAAAAAGAAGGTAAAGTGCATCCATTCAGCACAGGAGTAGGAGCAATTGGATGCTGCGGTCTTCTGGCTCCTCTCTGTCACGGTAACTATGTATTAATATGTGATGAAAGTTGTGGGAACACCCTTTAAAAATTCTCACTTTGTTAGTACAGATATTGATTGGTGGGTGTACAGCAGTGAGACCCACAATGATTAGATACATATCACCTATGTCATGGACAGGTAATAAATGTCATTTGAGGGACAACACCTATTAATTAATAGTCCCTGCAATCTCAGGAGCTTACAGAATACAGTATATACACAGATCTCAAAATAAAACTATGCTGAACTTCTGGATATAAAGATCCTTGACTTTTTCAATAGAAAATCTTAGGCCTCATGCACACGTTCAGTATTTAGTGAGCATTTTTACCTCAGTATTTGTAAGCCAAAACCAGGAGTAGCTGAAAAATACATAAGTGGTGAGGTGACATACTTTTTCTCTGATTGTTCCTCTCGTGATTTTGGCTTACATATTCTGAGGTAAAAAAAACTCACCAAATACTGAAAGTGTGAACTTGGCCTTATAGTGAAGTTCTAAAGACATATACCGTAATTAAACAGAAGAGAAGTTTAGCCTTTTTGACAAATGATTATAAAATGACATTGCAAATTTAGCATTATCTATTTTTAGTTTGTATTATTTATTATAGCTTTTAGGAAGATCCTGTTTATGCTGTTTTCTGTAAATGATAAGAAGGTTGTCCTGGAGCGTCACATATTTCATATGTGTAAAGGGTTTTGTTAATTACTGCATCATCCCAATAACTACAGGACACAGCATGCTGATCAATGTTAATATGTTGTTGGAGCGTCTTCAAATCACTCTTTCCAATAAACTCTTTCCAGTCAGTACTGTACGTAGAGATGATTTTATCACATTTTTATTAAAAGCTTGCAAAATCTTTGTTCTGAAACACTGTATTGTAAAGTCAGCAAAAAGCACTAAATGCAATGGGATTTTGTAATGAAAGCCCTTGAATTTGGAAAAGTTGTGAGGTGACTGAGTCAGACAGTATAGCGTCTGGCAGAAATGTGAATATACTTATCTAAAATGTCTGAAATGTACTAATCTCCTCTCATTATCTTACCTACACATTAAAGGATCTCTGTACATATGTATTACAGTATATATGTATATATATCTCTATATATATAATTGTCTAAGGGTCACTTCCATCTGTCTGTCCTTCTGTCACGGTTATTCATTCGCTGATTGGTCTCGCCAGCTGCCTGTTATGGCTGCCGCGACCAATCAGCGACGGGCACAGTCCGGAAGAAAATGGACCCTCCTTACTCCCCGCAGTCAGTGCCTGTCGCCTGCATACTCCCCTCCAGTCACCGCTAACACAGGGTTAATGCCGGCGGTAACGGACTGCGTTACCGCCGCTATTAACCCTGTGTGTCCCCAACATTTTACTATTGACGCTGCCTATGCGGCATCAATAGTAAAAAATGTAATGTTAAAAATAATAATAAAAAAAAAAACTGCTATACTCACCCTCCGTTGCAGCTAGCGCCGGCAGCCATCTTCCATTGCAGGTTCCGGTGGCAGAAAGACCTGCCATGACGTCACGGTCATGTGACTGTGACGTCATCACAGGCCCTGCGCACCTGCGCTTGAAAGACCTGCCATGACGTCACGGTCATGTGACCGCGATGTCATCACAGGTCCTGCGCTCATACCAACCCTGGGACCGGAAGCTGCCGTGGACTACAAGGGGCCCTCGGAAAGGTGAGTTATGTTTATTTATTTTTTTTAACCTGTGACAAACCTGGCTGGGCAATATACTACATAGCTGGGCAATATACTACGTGACTGGCCAATATACTACGTGGCTCTGTGCTGTATACTACTTCGCTGTGCAATATTCTACGTGGCTCTGTGCTGTATACTACGTCACTGGGCAATATACTATGTAACTGGGCAATATACTACATAACTGGCCAATATACTACGTGGCTTTGTGCTGTATATTATGTCACTGGGCAATATACTACGTGGCTGCGCAATATACTACGTCACTAGGCAATATACTACATAACTGGGCAATATACTACGTTGCTGCGCAATATACTATGTCACTAGGCAATATACTACGTAACTGGGCAATATACTACGTGGCTGGGCAATATACTACGTGGTTGGGCAATATACTACGTCACTGGGCAATACACTATGTCACTGGGCAATATACTACGTGTCTGGGCAATATACTATGTCACTGGGCAATATACTATGTGTCTGGGCAATATACTACGTGGCTGGGCAATATGCTACGTGGCTGGACAATATACTACATGACTGCAATATACTACGTGGCTGGGCAATATACTATGTGGCTGGGCAATATACTACGTGGCTGGGCAATATACTACATGGGCTGTGCAATATACTACGTGGACATGCACATTCTAGAATACCCGATGCGTTAGAATCGGGCCACCATCTAGTGTATATATATATATATATATATATATATATACACACCTTGTTGGTACCCTTCTGTTAACCCCTTATTGACAGAGCCAATTTGGTACTTAATGACCGAGCCAATTTTTGCAATTCTGACCACTGTCACTTTATGAGGTTGTAAATCTGGAACTCTTCAACGGATCCCGCTGATTCTGCGATTGTTTTTTCGTGACATATTGTACTTCATGTTAGTGGTAACATTTCTTCAATATTACTTGCAATTATTTATGAAAAAAACGGAAATATGGCGAAAATTTTTAAAATTTTGCAATTTTCAAATTTTGTATTTTTATGCCCTTAAATCAGAGAGATATATCACGAAAAATAGTTAATAAATAACATTTCCCACATGTCTACTTTACATCAGCACAATTTTGGAAACAAAATTTTTTTTTGTTAGGGAGTTATAAGGGTTAAAAGTTGACCAGCAATTTCTCATTTTTACAACACCATTTTTTTTTAGGGACCACATCACATTTGAAGTCATTTTGAGGGGTCTATATGATAGAAAATAATGAAGTGTGACACCATTATAAAAACTACACCCCTCAAGGTTCTCAAAACCACATTCAAGAAGTTTATTAACCCTTTACGTGCTTCACAGGAACTGAAACAATGTGGAAGGAAATAATGAACATTTAACTTTTTTTTGCAAACATCTTAATTCAGAACCATTTTTTTTATTTTCACAAGTGTAAAAACAGAAATGTAACCATAAATTTTGTTATGCAATTTCTCCTGAATACGCCAATACCCCATATGTGGGGGTAAACTACTTTTTGGGCGCACCGCAGCACTTAGAAGTGAAGGAGCGCCGTTTGACTTATTCAATGCAGAATTGGCTGGAATTGAGATCGGACGCCATGTCACGTTTAGAGAGCCCCTGATGTACCTAAACAGTGGAAACCCCCCACAAGTGACACCATTTTGGAAACTAGACCCCTTAAGGAACTTATCTAGTTGTGCGATGAGCACTTTGAACCCCCAAGTGCTTCACGGAAGTTTATAACGTAGAGCCGTGAAAATAAAAAATCGCTTTTGTTTACACAAAAATGATCTTTTCGCCCACAAATTCTTATTTTCACAAGGGTAACAGGAGAAATTAGACCACAAAAGTTGTTGTGCGATTTCTCCTGAATACGTCGATACCCTATATGTGAGGGTAAACCACTGTTTGGGCGCACCGCAGAGATTGGAAGTGAAGGAGCGCCGTTTTACTTTTTCAATGTAGAATTGGCTGGAATTGAGATTGGACGCCATGTCGCATTTGGAGAGCCCCTGATGTGCCTAAACAGTGGAAACCCCCCACAAGTGACCCCATTTTGGAAACTAGACCCCTTAAGGAACTTATCTAGATGTGTGGTGAGCACTTTGAACCCCCATGTGCTTCACAGAAGTTTATAATGTAGAGCCGTGAAAAAAAAAATCGCATTTTTTTCTACAAAAATGATCATTTTGCCCACAAATTTTTATTTTCACAAGGGTAACAGGAGAAATTAGACCACAAACGTTGTTGTGCAATTTCTCCTGAGTATGCTGATACCCAATATGTGGGGGTAAACCACTGTTAGGGCGCACCGCAGAGCTTGGAAGAGAAGGAGTGCCGTTTTACTTTTTCAATGTAGAATTGGCTGGAATTGAGATTGGACGCCATGTCGCATTTGGAGAACCCCTGATGTGCCTAAACAGTGGAAACCCCCCACAAGTGACACCATTTTGGAAACTAGACCCCTTAAGGAACTTATCTAGATGTGTGGTGAGAACTTTTAATGCCCAAGTGCTTCACAGAAGTTTATAATGCAGAGTCGTGAAAATAAAAAATATTTTTTTTTTCCACAAAAAAGATATTTTAGCCCCCAAGTTTTTATTTTCACAAGGGTAACAAGAGAAATTGGACCCGAAAAGTTGTTGTCCAATTTGCCCTGAGTATGCTGGTACCCCATATGTGGGGGTAAACCACTGTTTAGGCGCACGGCAGAGCTCGGAAGGAAGGAGCGCCGTTTTGGAATGCAGACTTTGATAGAATGGTCTGCGGGCATTATGTTGCGTTTGCAGAGCCCCTGATGTACCTAACCAGTAGAAACCCTCCATAAGTGACCCCATTTTGGAAACTAGACCCCCCAAGGAACTTATCTAGATGTGTGGTGAGAACTTTGAATGCCCAAGTGCATCACAGAAGTTTAGAATGCAGAGTCGTGAAAATAAAAAAAAAAAATTTTTCCACAAAAAAGATATTGTAGTCCCCAAGTTTTTATTTTCACAAGGGTAACAGGAGAAATTGGACTGCAATAGTTGTTGTCCAATTTATCCCGAGTACGCTGATGCACCATATGTGGGGGTAAACCACTGTTTGGGCGCACGGCAGAGCTCAGAAGGGAAGGAGCGCCTTTTTGGAATGCAGACTTTGATAGAATGGTCTGTGGGCATTATGTTGCGATTGCAGAGCCCCTCATGTACCTAAACTGTAGTAACCCCCCACACGTGACCCCATTTTGGAAACTAGACCCCCCAAGGAACTTATCTAGATGTGTGGTGAGAACTTTGAATGCCCAAGTGCTTCACAGAAGTTTAGAATGCAGAGTCGTGAAAATAAAAAATATTTTTTTTTCACAAAAAAGATATTGTAGCCCCCAAGTTTTTATTTTCACAAGGGTAACAGGAGAAATTGGACAACTAAAGTTGTTGTCCAATTTATCCTGAGTATGCTGATGCCCCATATGTGGGGGTAAACCACTGTTTGGGCGCACGGCAGAGCTCGGAAGGGAAGGGGCGCCGTTTTGGAATGCAGACTTAGATAGAATGGTCTGTGGGCGTTATGTTGCATTTGCAGAGCCCCTGATGTACCTAAACAGTAGTAACCCCCCACAAGTGACCCTGTTTTGGAAACTAGACCCCCCAAGGAACTTATATAGATGTGTGGTGAGAACTTTGAATGCCCAAGTGCTTCACAGAAGTTTATAATGCAGAGTCATAAAAAAATATATATTTTTCCACAAAAAAGATTTTGTAGCCCCCAAGTTTTTATTTTCACAAGGGTAACAAGAGAAATTGGACCCCAGAAGTTGTTGTCCAATTTATCCCGAGTACGCTGATGCCCCATATGTGGGGGTAACCCACTGTTTGGGCGCACGGCAGAGCTCAGAAGGGAGGGAGCACCATTTGACTTTTTGAGCGCAAAATTGGCTGTCGTGTTTGGAGACCCCCTGATGTACCTAAACAGTGGAAACCCCCCAATTCTAGCTCCAACCCTAACCCCAACACACCCCTAACCCTAATCCCAACCTGATCCATAATCCTAATCACTAACCCTAAGCATAATCACAACCCTTACCCCAAAACAACCCTAATGTCAACCCTAACCATAACCCTAATCAAAACCCTAAATCCAACACACCCCTAATCCTAATCTCAACCCTAACCTCAAACCTAACCCTAATCCCAATACACCCGTAATCACAACCCTAACCTTAACCCTAATCCCAAACCTAACCCTAATCCCAAGCGTAACCCTAATGCCAACCCTAACCCTAATACCAACCCTAATCCAAACCCTAACCCTAATCCCAACTCTAACCCTAACTTTAACCCCAACCCTAGCCCTAACTTTAGCCCCAACCCTAACCCTAGCCCTAAGGCTACTTTCACACTTGCGTCGTTTAGCATTCCGTCGCAATCCGTCGTTTTGGACAAGAAACGGATCCTGCAAATGTGCCTGCAGGATGCGATTTTTGCCCATAGACTTGTATTGCCGACGGATCGTGACGGATGGCCACACGTCGCGTCCGTCGTGCACTGGATCAGTTGTGTTTTGGCAGACCGTCAGCACAAAAAAACGTTCAATGAAACATTTTTTTGTACGTCGCATCCGCCATTTCTGACCGCGCATGCGTGGCCGTAACTCCGCCCCCTCCTCCCCAGGACATAGATTGGGCAGCGGATGCATTGAAAAACTACAGCCGCTGCCCACGTTGTGCTCAATATTCACAACGTGCGTCGGTATGTCGGGCCGACGCATTGCGACGGCCCCGTACCGACGTAAGTGTGAAAGAAGCCTAACCCTAAATTTAGCCCCAACCCTAACCCTAAATTTAGCCCCAACCCTAACCCTAAATTTAGCCCCAACCCTAACCCTAGCCCTAACCCTAATCCTAACCCTAGCCCTAACCCTAGCCCTAACCCTAGCCCTAACCCTAGCCCTAGCCCTAACCCTAGCCCTAACCTAACCCTAGCCCTAACCCTAGCCCTAGCCCTAACCCTAGCCCTAACCCTAGCCCTAACCCTAGCCCTAGCCCTAACCCTAACCCTGGCCCTAACCCTAACCCTAATTTTAGCCCCAACTGCTGTTCTCCTGCCGGCCAGCAGATGGAGACAGATGGCGGGCGCACTGCGCATGCGCCCGCCATTTTCTTTTGCCGGCGGCCAGGAGGAGCAGCAGGAGGATCCAGGGACACAGGTGAGTATGATAGGGTCCCCGAATCCCCCTATTTCTTTGTCATCTGATGTGCGATCACATCAGAGGACAGAGAATTACACTTTACTTTTTTTTTTTTTGCGGTCGCCGGTAAACAGTTAATTACCGGCGATCGCAAAACAGGGGTCGGTAAAACCGACCCCGATCATGCTCTTTGGGGTCTCGGCTACCCCCGGCAGCCGAGACCCCAAAGATTCTCGCGGGGCCGGCCGGCGGGCGCACTGCGCATGTGCCCGCCATTTTGAAGATGGCGGTGCCCACCGGGAGCCACGAGGGGCACCGGGGGAGACAGGTAAGTATTGGGGGGCTACCTGTGACCCCTTTTCTCTGTCCTCCGATGTGCGATCACATCAGAGGACAGAGAAATTAAAAAGAGATCGCGTTTTTTTTGCGATCGCCGGTAAACGGTTAATTACCGGCGATCGCAAATGCGGGGTGGGTAAAAAAAACCCTGAATCATGTTCTCTGGGGTCTCGGCTACCCCCGGCTGCCGAGACCCCGGAGAAAATCCGACTCTGGGGGGCGCTATTTACTTTTTCCACAGCGCCGTTAATTAACGGCGCTGTGGTTTAAGTACCCTTAGCGGCCGCCGTTAAAAGGCGTATCGGCGGTCGCTAAGGGGTTAAAGTAAAAATAAAAACAATAGTCACTGAAATAAGACAAAACTGACAAAAGTACCGTAATTTTCAATTTAAAATTTCTGAATATCAACTAAGGAAAATCAGACATACATATAATGATGGATCTTGACACTTGATGATAGACTGGGCCATTTTTGGATGTGTTTTGTATAAACTAGACAGGTAGACAACAGAAGAAATGTCTGACCCAAGACGACATGAGTCTTGCTCTTGAGAGATTTTGAAGCTTCCTGAGATCTCAGCAATCTACACGTAGTTGAGGAACATATCTGTGAATAAATAGTTGCATCTACAGTAACATACCTATAGATTTCATACCAATTATTCTCAAATACAGTAGAAGATGGCAATGCACCTGCACTGACACTGCAGGGGCTGAGTGCATACACAAAGTGTCAATGAGTAGCCACTGCAGACAGGGGTGAGAGATCAAGCTTGTACTGACAATTTGTATGCCTTGGCTACTGCAGGGCTGGGGATTCAATTCAGGCTCCAAAGTGAGAGTTGTTAATCAACATAAGGGGAAGTGCAGAGGATTGTAAAGGAAGGGATGGAATGGTGCACATAGCCATTGGACATGCCAAGCCTACAAGTGGTTCCATTATTTAACCCTTAAGCCTCAAGGGTGGTTTGCACGTTAATGACAGGGCCAATTTTTACAATTCTGACCACTGTCTGTTTATGAGGTTATAACTCTGGAACGCTTCAACGGATCCCGGTGATTCTGACATTGTTTTCTCGTGACATCTTGGGCTTCATGATAGTGGTAAAAATTATTTGATATTACCTGCGTTTATTTGTGAAAAAAAATGGAAATTTGGCGAAAATTTAGAACATTTTGCAATTTTTCAACTTTGAATTTTTATGCCCTTAAATCATAGAGATATGTCACACAAAATACTTAATAAGTAACATTTCCCACATTTCTACTTCACATTAGCACTATTTTAGAACCATAATGCTCAAAAATAGTATATATGTTATAGGGGAAAAGGTATAAATCATAAATTGAATGCCCTAACATTAAAAATGCTTTTATTGTTAAAACCAAGGCAAACTAAAGTGACCAAAAACACAAACAAAACAAGTGCTCAAACAAAAATACCCAAAACCTAAAGGGGAAAACTAGACAGCCCTAACTCAAGCATCTATATTCGCCCCTACCTGGCTGCGGAGGTTGACGCCCTAGGGGGGAACGTTGTGGCGCCCCCGCTCCATGATGGCTGACCCTAGAGGCCCTGATAAACCCTACCGCCGCTAGTGAGAGCCTCTACCCACAAGCTAGAGGATCCTCTAACACTAAACAGAGGGCTGCCTGTGCTAAGGAAAAGCTAGTTCCCCAATGATTATAAAACAATGTATGAACACATGGCGCGTACTGATTAAAACACTAGATGATACCGCACTATAAGAGAAAACTTCTGTTACAGCCTGAGTGATCTAGATACCACTCTTATAGATATCCCATATGGTAAAGCAAGGGTCACCAGATCACCTATATATTCCACATCTCTAAGAATGTTAAGGCTGATGCCCTCTCTAGGAGTTTTTCGCCTGATTCTCCTGGAGTCCTTGAGTCGGTTGGCATTCTTAAGGAGGGGGTGATTCTTTCTGCTATCTCCCCTGATTTACGGCGGGTGCTTCAGGAATTTCAGGCTGATAGGCCTGACCACTGTCCAGTGGGGAAGCTGTTTGTTCCTGATAGATGGACAAGTAAGGTAATTTGAGGTTCATTGTTCAGTGTTGGCTGGTCATCCTGGGATTTTTGGTACCAGAGATTTGGTTGCTAGGTCCTTTTGGTGGCCTTCCTTGTCGTGCGATGTGCGTGCTTTTGTGCAGTCCTGTGGGGCTTGCGCCCGGGCCAAGCCTTAGTGGGTTGCTTTTGCCTTTGCCGGTCCCTGAGAGGCCCTGGACGCATATTTCCATGGATTTTATTTCGGATCTTCCTGTTTCCCAGAAGATGTCTGTTATCTGGGTTGTTTGTGACCGGTTCTCTAAAATGGTCCATCTGGTACCTTTGCCTAAGTTGCCTTCCTCCTCAGATCTGGTTCCATTATTTTTTCAGCATGTGGTTCGTTTGCATGGCATTCCGGAGAATATTGTGTCTGACAGAGGTTCTCAGTTTGTCTCTAGATTTTGGGGGGCCTTTTGTGCTAGGATGGGCATTGATTTGTCTATTTCTTCGGCGTTTCATCCTCTGACTAATGGTCAAACTGAGCGAACTAATCAGACCTTGGAGACCTATTTGAGATGCTTTGTGTCTACTGATCAGGATGATTGGGTGTCTTTCTTGCCGTTGGCCGAGTTTGCCCTTAGTAATCGGGCTAGTTCGGCTACTTTGGTTTCACCTTTCTTTTGTAATTTTGGTTTTCATCCTCATTTTTCTTCTGGGCAGGTTGAGCCTTCTGATTGTCCTGGTGTTAATTCTGTGGTGGACAGGCTGCAGCAGATTTGGACTCATGTGGTGAACAATTTGACGTTGTCTCAGGAAAGGGCTCAACATTTTGCTAACCACCGTCGGTGTGTTGGTCCCCGGCTTCGTGTGGGGGATTTGGTTTGGTTGTCTTCTCGTCATGTTCCTATGAAGGTTTCTTCTCCTAAGTTTAAGCCTCGGTTTATTGGTCCTTATAAAATTTCTGAAATTATTAATTCTGTGTCTTTTCGTTTGGCTCTTCCTGCCTCTTTTGCCATTCATAATGTTTTCCATAGATCTTTGTTGCGGAGATATGTGGTGCCCGTTGTTCCCTCGGTTGACCCTCCTGCCCCGGTGTTGGTTGAGGGAGAGTTGGAATATGAGGTTGAGAAGATTTTGGATTCTTGTTTTTCGAGGCGGAGGCTTCAGTATCTTGTCAAGTGGAAGGGTTATGGCTAGGAGGATAATTCTTGGGTTGTTGCCTCCGATGTCCATGCCACCGATTTGGTTCGTGCTTTTCACTTGGCTCGTCCTGATCGGCCTGGGGGCTCTGGTGAGGGTTCGGTGACCCCTCCTCAAGGGGGGGTACTGTTGTGAATTCCGCTCTTTGGCTCCCTCCGGTGGTTGTAAGTGGCACTTTTGTGAGTTCTGCTCTTGGGCTCCCTCTTGTGGTTTCTAGTGGTATGGCTGCTCCTTGGAGTTAGCTGTCATCAGCTGCCTCCACTTATCTTCTCTTCTGCTCGGCTATTTAGGTCTGGCTCTGTCTTCAGCCAGTGCCACTTGTAAATGGTTCCTGGCTGGATTCACATCTCTTTGGAGTTCCCTGTTATCCTGACCAGTTCAGCTAAGCTAAGTTTTTGCTTGCTCTTTTCTGTCCATAGATTGTGGACTAACTATGTTACTATGTTCTGTGCTTTCTATGTTTGTCCAGCTTATCAGTATTCCATCCTGTCCTATCTATTTAGCTAGACTGGCCTCCTGTGCTCTTCCTGGTTTCATTCTGTGTATGTCTTTTCCCTCTCCACTCACAGTCATTATTTGTGGGGGGCTAATCTATCCTTTGGGGATTTTCTCTGAGGCAAGATAGTTTTCCTGCTTCTTTCTTTAGGGCATAAACCTACAGAAAGGGCATCGGAGGTGAAAGCTCCGCCACAATATATCAAATAGAAACCCAAAAGAAAAATGGACACTAAGAGCTAAAATATAACACTTTATTAAAGAACATTTAGGGGTAGTTAGCTCTTAGGCTGTGATGAGATGCATAGGGAGAGTTAGGAGCATTCCACGGCTACTTCTAGTGTTGTGTTGATCTTAGGGACTGCGGTCAGTACAGTTACCACGTCCTTCAGAGCTCGTTCCATGTTGCTCCTAGACCACCGTATCATAACAGTACAAGTGGCCAAAAATGAATTAAATGCATCTCAAAAGAAGGAAAAGAAAATTCTGAACCATTTTTTTTTCTGTGCTTTGGTTTGTGTTTTTTTTCTCTTTTCCTCTTGATATCTGGGTGGTTCAGGATATATGCTTTGGCATGGATGTTCAGGGTTTGTTTTCTCGTGTGGATCAACTTGCTGCAAGAGTACAGAGTATCCAGGACTATGTTGTCCAGACTCCGGCTTTAGAGCCTAGAATTCCTACTCCTGATTTGTTTTTTGGGGACAGATCCAAGTTTTTGAACTTTAAAAATAGCTGCAAATTGTTTTTTGCTTTGAAACCCCGTTCTTCTGGTGATCCCATTCAGCAAGTAAAAATCATCATATCCTTGCTGCGTGGTGACCCTCAAGACTGGGCTTTTTCTCTTGAAACAGGGGATCCGGCATTATTGAATGTAGATGCATTTTTTCAAGCGCTCGGATTATTGTATGACGAACCTAATTCTGTGGATCATGAAGAAAAAACCCTGTTGGCCTTGTGTCAAGGTCAGGAAGCGGCAGAGTTATACTGCCAGAAATTTAGAAAATGGTCTGTGCTCACTAAATGGAATGAAGAGGCTCTGGCTGCTATTTTCAGAAAAGGTCTTTCTGAAACCCTTAAAGATGTTATGGTGGGCTTTCCTACGCCTGCCGGTTTGAACGAATCTCTAGCCATTCAGACTGATCGGCGTCTGCGCGAGCGCAAAGCTGTGCTCCATATGGCAGTATCCTCTGAGCAAAGCCCTGAACCTATGCAATGTGATAGGATTTTGACTAGAATAGAACGGCAGGAATTCAGACGTCAGAATAGGCTGTGTTTTTACTGTGGTGATTCGGCTCATGTTATCTCTGATTGCCCTAAGCGTACTAAGAGAGTCGCTAGGTCTGTTACCATTAGTACTATACAGCCTAAATTTCTCTTATCTGTGACCCTGATTTGCTCATTGTCGTCCTTTTCTGTCATGGCTGTTATGACCTGGTGGTTAAGAGGCCACACTGATATGACCTGGTGGCTAAAACGCAACATGGAGCGAGCTCTGAGAAGGTGGTATCTCTACTGACCGCAGTCCCTAATCCTAACAACAACACTAGAAATAGCCGTGGGATGTTCCTGACTCTCCCTAGACACCTCTTCACAGCCTAAGAAATAGCTACCCCTAAAGAAGGAAATAGAAAGCTATCTTGCCTCAGAGAAAACCCCCAAAAGGAAAGATAGCCCCCCACAAATATTGACTGTGAATGGAGAGGGAAATGACGTACTCAGAAATGAAATCAGAATTCAGCAAAGGAGGCCAATACTAAACTAGATAGACAGAGAGAAAAGGATACTGTGCGGTCAGTATAAAAACTACAAAATCCACGCAGAGTTTACAAAAATGAACTCCACACCGACTTACGGTGTGGAGGGGCAAATCTGCTTTCCGAGAGCTTCCAGCTAGCCTGAATAATACATAGTGACAAGCTGGACAAAAAGAGACATATTTGCAAGGCAATAGAGTCCAAACAAATGGACAAAGAAAAACTAGCAAAAACTTATCTTTTGCAGACAAGGACTGGCCATATGAGAATTCCAAGGAGAGAACCAAATCCAACCAAGAACATTGACAGCAGGCATGGACTAAACCCCAAAGCAGGTTTAAATATCAAACCCAGGCAAGGCGATTAGTGAAGGCAGCTGCTACAGCTACCTAAAGGAGCAGCAGTTCCACTCGAAACCACCAGAGGGAGCCCAAGGGCAGAACTCACAAAAATACCATTAGCAACCACAGGAGGGAGCTCCAGAACGGAATTCACAACACATGGCATTTGTGGATTCAGGCGCTGCCCTGAACTTAATGGACTTAGAATTCGCCAGGCGCTGTGGTTTTTCCTTGCAGCCTTTGCAGAGCCCTATTCCTTTGAGGGGCATTGATGCTACACCCTTGGCCAAGGATAAACCTCAGTAATGGACACAGATGACTATGTACATGGCTCCTGCACATCAGGAAGATTGCCGTTTTTTGGTCTTGCATAACCTGCATGATGTTGTTGTACTGGGATTTCCATGGTTACAGGAACATAATCCGGTGCTGGATTGGAAAACTATGTCGGTGACTAGTTGGGGTTGTCGAGGAGTACATAGTGACGTTCCTTTGATGTCAATTTCCTCTTCCACCTCTTCTGAGGTCCCTGAGTTTTTGTCGGATTTCCAGGATGTATTTGATGAGCCCAAGTCCAGTTCCCTTCCTCCACATAGGGACTGTGATTGTGCTATTAACTTGATTCCTGGTTGTAAGTTCCCTAAGGGCCGACTTTTCAATCTGTCTGTGCCAGAGCATGCCGCCATGCGGAGCTATGTTAAGGAATCTTTGGAGAAAGGGCATATTCGGCCCTCTTCGTCACCATTGGGAGCGGGTTTCTTTTTTGTTGCTAAGAAGGATGGCTCCTTGAGACCCTGTATTGATTATCGTCTTCTTAATAAGATCACGGTCAAATTCCAATACCCCTTGCCTTTGCTTACTGATTTGTTTGCTCAGATTAAGGGGGCTAGTTGGTTTACTAAGATTGACCTCCGAGGGGCATATAATCTTGTTCGTATTAAACAGGGTGACGAATGGAAAACTGCATTTAATACGCCCGAAGGCCATTTTGAATACCTTGTGATGCCATTTGGGCTCTCTAATGCTCCATCTGTGTTCCAGTCTTTCATTCATGATATTTTCCGCAATTATCTTGATAAATTCATGGTCGTATATTTGGATGATATTTTGATTTTTTCCGATGATTGGAAGTCTCATGTGAAGCAGGTCAGGATGGTGTTCCAGATCCTTCTTGATAATGCTTTATTTGTGAAGGGGTCTAAGTGCCTATTCGGAGTTCAGAAGGTCTCTTTTTTGGGTTTTATATTTTCTCCCTCGTCTATAGAAATGGATCCTGTTAAGGTCCAAGCTATTCATGACTGGATCCAACCCACATCTGTGAAGGGTCTTCAAAAATTTTTGGGCTTTGCTAATTTCTATCGCTGTTTCATTGCCAATTTTTCCAGTGTGGTTAAGCCCCTTACTGATTTGACGAAGAAAGGCGCTGATGTGACTAATTGGTCCTCTGAGGCTGTTGAGGCCTTTCAGGAGCTTAAACGCCGATTTACTTCTGCCCCTGTGTTGCGTCAACCGGATGTTTCTCTTTCTTTTCAGGTTGAGGTCGACGCTTCTGAGATTGGGGCAGGGGCCATTTTGTCTCAGAGGGAGTCTGATGGTTCTTTGATGAAACCGTGTGCTTTTTTTCCAGAAAGTTTTCGCCTGCAGAACACAATTATGATGTCGGCAATCGGGAGTTGTTGGCTATGAAGTGGGCGTTTGAGGAGTGGCGACATTGGCTTGAGGGAGCTAAACACCGTGTTGTGGTCCTGACCGATCATAAGAATCTGATTTACCTTCGAGTCGGCCAAGCGGCTGAATCCTGAACAGGCTCGATGGTCCCTGTTTTTCTCCCGTTTTGATTTTGTTGTCTCGTATCTTCCGGGATCTAAGAATGGTAAGGCTGATGCCCTCTCTAGGAGTTTTTCGCCTGATTCTCCTGGAGTCCTTGAGCCGGTTGGCATTCTTAAGGAGGGGGTGATTTTTTCTGCTATCTCCCCTGATTTACAGCGGATGCTTCAGGAATTTCAGGCTGATAGGCCTGACCGCTGTCCAGTGGGGAAGCTGTTTGTTCCTGATAGATGGACAAGTAAGGTAATTTCTGAGGTTCATTGTTCAGTGTTGGCTGGTCATCCTGGGATTTTTGGTACCAGAGATTTGGTTGCTAGGTCCTTTTGGTGGCCTTCCTTGTCGCGCGATGTGCGTGCTTTTGTGCAGTCCTGTGGGACTTGCGCCCCGGCCAAGCCTTGCTGTTCCCGCGCTAGTGGGTTGCTTTTGCCTTTGCCGGTCCCTGAGAGGCCCTGGACGCATATTTCCATGGATTTTATTTCGGATCTTTCTGTTTCCCAGAAGATGTCTGTTATCTGGGTTGTTTGTGACCGGTTCTCTAAAATGGTCCATCTGGTACCTTTGCCTAAGTTGCCTTCCTCCTCAGATCTGGTTCCATTATTTTTTCAGCATGTGGTTCGTTTGCATGGCATTCCGGAGAATATTGTGTCTGACAGAGGTTCTCAGTTTGTCTCTAGATTTTGGGGGGCCTTTTGTGCTAGGATGGGCATTGATTTGTCTTTTTCTTCGGCGTTTCATCCTCAGACTAATGGCCAAACTGAGCGAACTAATCAGACCTTGGAGACCTATTTGAGATGCTTTGTGTCAGCTGATCAGGATGATTGGGTGTCTTTCTTGCCGTTGGCCGAGTTTGTCCTTAATAATCGGGCTAGTTCGGCTACTTTGGTTTCACCTTTCTTTTGTAATTTTGGTTTTCATCCTCATTTTTCTTCTGGGCAGGTTGAGCCTTCTGATTGTCCTGGTGTTAATTCTGTGGTGGACAGGCTGCAGCAGATTTGGACTCATGTGGTGGACAATTTGACGTTGTCTCAGGAAAGGGCTCAATGTTTTGCTAACCGCCATCGGTGTGTTGGTCCCCGGCTTCGTGTGGGGAATTTGGTTTGGTTGTCTTCTCGTCATGTTCCTATGAAGGTTTCTTCTCCTGAGTTTAAGCCTCGGTTTATTGGTCCTTATAAAATTTCTGAAATGATTAATCCGGTGTCTTTTCGTTTGGCTCTTCCTGCCTCTTTTGCCATTCATAATGTTTTCCATAGATCTTTGTTGCGGAGATATGTGGTGCCCGTTGTTCCCTCGGTTGACCCTCCTGCCCCGGTGTTGGTTGAGGGAGAGTTGGAATATGAGGTTGAGAAGATTTTGGATTCTTGTTTTTCGAGGCGGAGGCTTCAGTATCTTGTCAAGTGGAAGGGTTATGGCCAGGAGGATAATTCTTGGGTTGTTGCCTCCGATGTCCATGCCACTGATTTGGTTTGTGCTTTTCACTTGGCTCGTCCTGATCGGCCTGGGGGCTCTGGTGAGGGTTCGGTGACCCCTCCTCAAGGGGGGGTACTGTTGTGAATTCCGCTCTTGGGCTCCCTCCGGTGGTTGTAAGTGGCACTTTTGTGAGTTCTGCTCTTGGGCTCCCTCTTGTGGTTTCTAGTGGTATGGCTGCTCCTTGGAGTTAGCTGTCATCAGCTGCCTCCACTTATCTTCTCTTCTGCTCGGCTATTTAGGTCTGGCTCTGTCTTCAGCCAGTGCCACTTGTAAATGGTTCCTGGTTGGATTCACATCTCTTTGGAGTTTCCTGTTATCCTGACCAGTTCAGCTAAGTTTTTGCTTGCTCTTTTCTGTCCATAGATTGTGGACTTGTCCGTTCTGTGCTTTCTATGTTTGTCCAGCTTATCAGTGTGAATTTATTCTGTCTTGCTGGAAGCTCTGGGAGGCAGATTTGCCCTCCACACCTTTAGTCAGGTGTGGAGTTTTTTTTTTGTAAACTCTGCGTAGATTTTTGAAGTGTTTTATACTGACCGCACAGTATTCCATCCTGTCCAATCTATTTAGCTAGACTGGCCTCCTGTGCTCATCCTGGTTTCATTCTGTGTATGTCTTTTCCCTCTCCACTCACAGTCATTATTTGTGGGGGGCTAATCTATCCTTTGGGGATTTTCTCTGAGGCAAGATAGTTTTCCTGCTTCTTTCTTTAGGGGTAGTTAGCTCTTAGGCTGAGACGAGATGCCTAGGGAGAGTTAGGAGCATTCCACGGCTACTTCTAGTGTTGTATTGAGCTTAGGGACTGCGGTCAGTACAGTTACCACGTCCTTCAGAGCTCGTTCCATGTTGCTCCTAGACCACCGTATCATAACAGACTCCCTAAGGAACTTATCTAGATGCGTGGTGAGCACTTTGAACAGCCAAGTGCTTCACAGATGTTTATAATGCAGAGCCGTAAAAATAAAAAATCATATGTTTTCACAAAAATGATCTTTTCACCTGCAATTTTTTATTTTCCCAAGGGTAAGAGAAAAAACTGGACCCCAAAAGTTGTTGATCAATTTGTCCTGAGTATGCTGATACCCCATATGTGGGGGTAAACCACTGTTTGGGCACAGCTCGGAAGGGAAGGAGCGCCATTTGACTTTTCAATGCAAAATTGACTGGAATTGAGATTGGACACCATGGTGCATTTGGAGAGCCCCTGATGTGCCAAAAGATTGAAACCCCCCACAATTGACACCATTTTGGAAAGTAGACCCCCTAAGGAACTTATCTAGATGTGTTGTGAGAGCTTTGAACCCCCAAGTGTTTCACTACAGTTTATAACGTAGAGCCATGAAAATAAAAATTCTTTTTTTTTCCACAAAAATTAATTTTAGCCCCCAGTTTTGTATTTTCCCAAGGGTAACAGGAGAAATTGGTCCCCAAAAGTTGTTGTCCAATTTGTCCTGAGTACGCCAATACCCCATATGTGGGGGGGGGGACCACCGTTTGGTCGCATGGCAGAGCTTGAAAGGGAAGGAGCGCCATTTGGAATGCAGACTTAGATGGATTGGTCTGCAGGCGTCATGTTGCATTTGCAGAGCCCCTGATGTACCTAAACAGTAGAAACCCCCCACAAGTGACCCCATATTAGAAACTAGGCCCCCAAGGAACTTATCTAGATGTGTTGTGAGAGCTTTGAACCCCCAAGTGTTTCACTACAGTTTTTAACGCAGAGCCGTGAAAATAAAAAATCATTTTTTCCCACAAAAATGTTTTTTTAGCCCCCCAAATTTTTATTTTCCCAAGGGTAACAAGAGAAATTGGACCCCAAAACTTGTTGTCCAATTTGTCCTGAGTATGCTGATAACCCATATGTTGGGGTAAACCCCTGTTTGGGCGCATGGGAGAGCTCGGAAGGGAAGGAGCACTGTTTTACTTTTTCAACGCAGAATTGGCTGGAATTGAGATCGGACGCCATGTCGCGTTTGGAGAGCCCTGATGTGCCTAAACAGTGGAAACCCCCAATTGTAACTGAAACCCTAAACCAACCACACCCCTAATCCTAATCCCAACCACACCCCTAACCCCAACCACACCCCTAACCCCAACACACCCCTAACCAGTGGCGTAACTACCGCGGTCGCAGCGGTCGCCACTGCAATGAGGCCCGGCAGGTCAGAGGCACTGGCCGACACCATGTTGCAGTGCAGGAGATCCCTCCCACACGGCAACAGTCTGAGGCGTATCTAGGGGGGGCAGGGTGCAGCCAGCAGGGGGGGCGCAGTCGGGCCGCCTAATGTGGCGGTCTGCAGCGTCTCCCCCGGCGGCTGGGAGTCAGCTGTTCTCTGCGCCGACTGTCAAGCTGACAGCCGGCACAGAGAAGCTGCAGAGCGCCGACTCCCAATGTGTGCAGAGGTGGAGGGGAGCCCCTGCAGAGTGGCTGCGGCAGGCAGGGAGAAATCCCTGCAGCGCCGCTGCCCAGCGATCTGTCTTCCTGCTTCCTCTCACACAGACGCGCTGCTGGATGACGTCATCAATCAGCGGCCAGCTGTGTCAGAGGAAGGCGCTGAGATGCTGCAGCAGAGCGCGAGGATAGGTGAGATGTGTGTGTGTGTGTGTGTTGCGTTCTGCAGGGGAATGTGCAGAGAAGTAAAGGGTGTGTGTGTGTAGAGGGAGGAGAGGGCAAGGATGGGGATGGTGGTGGAGGAGGAAATGATGGAAGTGGTGGAATGGGCAAGGATGGGGATGGTGGTGGAATGGGCAAGGATGGGGATGGTGGTGGAGGAGGAAATGATGGAAGTGGTGGAATGGACGAGGATGGGGATGTTGGTGGAGGAGGAAATGATGGAAGTGGTGGAATGGGCAAGGATGGGGATGGTGGTGGAGGAGGAAATGATGGAAGTGGTGGAATGGGCAAGGATGGGGATGGTGGTGGAGGAGGAAATGATGGAAGTGGTGGAATGGGCAAGGATGGGGATGGTGGTGGAGGAGGAAATGATGGAAGTGGTGGAATGGGCAAGGATGGGGATGGTGGTGGAGGAGGAAATGATGGAAGTGGTGGAATGGGCAAGGATGGGGATGGTGGTGGAGTGTTATGATCTGGTGGCCTAGGAGCAGCATGAGACGGACTCTGGAGAAGGTGGTCCCTGTGCTGACCGCAAACCCTGAACCTAGCAGCGCAACTAGAAGTAGCCGTGGGGGGTACCTAACACTCCCTAGACCCCTCGGCACAGCCTAAGATCTAACTACCCCTAAAGACAGAAACAGGAAACCTATCTTGCCTCAGAGAAAATCCCCAAAGGATAGATAGCCCCCCACAAATATTGACTGTGAGAGGAGAGGGAAATAACATACGCAGATATGAAATCAGATTTTAGCATAGGAGGCCATACTAGCTAAAAAGAAAGAATAGAACAGAGTACTATGCGGTCAGTATAAAAACACTAGAAAATATCCACCGCAGAAAATACGGATCACCACATCTGACTAAAGACATGGGGGGTATATCTGCATCTCCAGAGAAATAGCTAGGCTGCAAAAAATCCTTCACAGACTAAGCTGGACAAGACAAAAACATGAAAAAGCACAGAACTATAAGGTCCACTGCAGGTGGACAGCAAAAACAAAGCCAGGACTTATCTTTGTAGAAAAGCACAGCAAACTGGAGAGACCAGCAGGGAAGTGAATCCTTCCAGAACAATGGACAACTGGCACTGACTAAAGGATCCTGCAAAGCTATATACCCCAGTCAGTTTTGCAATTAGTAGATAAACCTGTTCACTCCTGAAGTCCAGGCACAACTGCATTACCCTCTACAACCACCGGAGGGAGCCCAAAAGCTGAATTCACAACAGTGGAGGAGGAAATGATGGAAGTGGTGGAATGGACAAGGATGGGGATGGTGGGGGAGAAGGAAATGATAGAAGTGGCGGAATAGGCAAGGAGGTGTATCTAGGGCAGTGGCGTATCTAGGTGGGGGCAGCCGGGGCATGTAGGGAATTAATTAATAGGGAATTAATTAATAGGGAAAATGTGAATTTGGGTGGAAAATATTTTGGCATGGTGGGGGGGCCCCATTTGAAAGTCCGCACCGGGGCCCTTAACTTTGTAGTTACGCCACTGCCCCTAACCCTAATCCCAACCCTAACCACACCCCTAACTCCAACACACCCCTAACCCTAATCCCAACCATAACCCTAACCACACCCCTAACCCTGACACACCCCTAACCCTAATTCCAATCGTAAATGTAATCCAAACCCCAACCCTAACTTTAGCCCCAACCCTAACTGTAGCCCTAACCCTAACTTTAGCCCCAACCCTAACCCTAACTTTAGCCCCAGCTCTAACCCTAACTTTAGCCCCAACCCTAACTGTAGCCCTAACCCTAGCCCCAACCCTAACCTTAGCCCCAACCCTAACCCCAACCCTAACCCCAATCCTAAACCTAGTCCTAACCCTAACCCTATCCCTAACTATAACCCTAGCCCAAACCCTAGCTCTAACCCTAATGGGAAAATGGAAATAAATACATTTTTTAAATTTTATTACTTTTCCCTAACTAAGGGGGTCATGAAGGGGGTTTGATTTACTTTTATAGTGGGCTTTTTAGTGGATTTTTATTATTGGCAGCTGTCACACACTAAAAACGCTTTTTATTGCAAAAAAAAGTTTTGCGTCTCCACATTTTGAGAGCTATAATTTTTCCATATTTTGGTCCACAGATTCATCTGAGGTCATGTTTTTTGTGGGACGAGTTGACATTTTTATTGGTAACATTTTCGGGCACAAGACATTTTTTGATTGCTTTTTATTCCGATTTTTGTGAGGCAGAATTACCAAAAACCAGCTATTCATGAATTTCTTTGGTGGGGGGCGTTAATACCGTTCCATGTTTGGTAAAATTGATAAAGCAGTTTTATTCTTCGGGTCAGTACAATTGCAGCGATACCTCATTTATATCTTTTTTTTATGTTTTTTATACGCTAAAAACTATTTTATAGAAAAAATAATTATTTTTGCATCGCTTTATTCTAAGGACTATAACTTTTTTATTTTTTTGCTGATGATGCTGTATGGTAGCTCGTTTTTTGTGGGACAAGATGATGTTTTCCAGCGGTACCATGGTTATTTATATCCATCATTTTGATTGCGTGTTATTTCACTTTTTGTTTGGGGGCATGATGATAAAGCGTTTTTTGCCTCGTTTTTTTTTTTTTTACGGTGTTCACTGAAGGGGTTAACTAGTGGGACAGTTTTATAGGTCGCGTCGTTACGGATGCGGTGATACTAAATATGTGTACTTTTATTGTTTTTCTTTATTTAGATAAAGAAATGTATTTATGGGAACAATATTTTTCTTTCTTTATTTAGGAATTATTATTATTATTTTCTTTTACACATCTAAATATTTTTTTTTTTTACATTATCACATTGTCCCAGGGGGGGGGCATCACTATATAGTGACAGATCGCTGATCTGACACTTTGCAGAGCACTGTGTCATATCAGCGATCTGACGTGCGCTGCTCCACGCTTACAGTCGTCTGCTCTGAGCAGGCGCTTGTAAGCCACCTCCCTGCAGGACCCGGAAGTAGCCCCGTGGCCATTTTGGATCTGGGGCCTGCAGGGAGGAGACGCTCGGTACAAGGTGAGCACGTCGCCTTGTACCGAGGGTCTCAGGGAAGCCCGCAGGGAGCCCCCTCCCTGCGCGTTGCTTCCGTATGCCCCTGGAACACTGCGATCATCTTTGATCGCAGTGTGTCGGGGTTAATGTGCCAGTAGCGGTCCGTGACCACTCCTGGCACATAGTGCTGGATGTCAGCTGCGATAGTCAGCTGACACCCAGCCGCGATCGGCCGTGCTCCCCCATGAGCGCAGCCGATTGCATATGACATACTATCCCATCACTGGGAATTAAGTCCCAGGTCACCTCGACGGGATAGTACATCATATGGGTTTAAGGGGTTAAACATGTAATAATATAACAGTTTTTATGCACGGGGTGGGCCATTTATATGGAAGCACCTAAATAAAATGGTAATGGTTGGTGACCCAGATCGGCACTCTGAATTTGCAGAATGGGCAAAACAAAAATTGGAACAGGACCCTCAGTTTACACAGAACATTTTGTTCAGTGATGAGGCAAACTTTTTTGGGTGGGCCATTTATATGGATACACCTAAATAACATGGGAAGTTTTCTTGCATAGGTTGTCTTGCTTTGAAATCTGCTGCAATGACCCGGGTACTGTGTTCACCAGACATCAACACAATTTCTATCCGCCCCCCACGTGTTAACCTCTACGACATGTCAATGGCTGTAAACAAAGAGAAACTTGTAAATAACTCATGAAAGAATAAAGGTACGTTAAAACCTAGCACACCATTGTTTTTCTTGTGCAATTCTCAATAAGTTTCATGTGTCACATGACCCTAATCCTATTGAAAAAAAATAAAGTTGGATCCAAAATGGCCAACTTCAAAATGGCCGCCATAGTCATCACCCATCTTGAAAAGTTTTCCCCCTCCCATATACTAATGTGCCACAAACAGGAAGTTGATATTACCAACCATTCCCCTTGTATTTAGGTGTATCCATATAAATGGCCCACCCTGCATAATAAAATTAGTGAACTCAACAATAGAGGTATGATTTTTATATCAATATAAGAAAGAAAAAACTGGCGTAAAATCTTGGCAGCTTTATTTAATTTCCATTAAAAAAAGTCACAAAGAGGACAATGTTCTGGTGTTAACGTGTATCGACTTTAGTAGTTTTAATCGAAACATGCCCCTCGCATGCTGTTTCCTCATTTAAAAACATTAAGGCTATGTGCACACATTGCAGATTTGCCTGTGGAATTTTCTGCGCAGATTCTGCATCTCTTGGCAGAAAACACAAGTAAAAATCAGCGCGGATTTGATATTTTTTGATGCGTTTTTTATTTGGATTTTCATGCGTTTTTTATGCGGATTTGTGTCTGTCTTTGTAAGCTAAATAAAGATCTATCATTTAACAAAAAATAAAAAAGAATTGTGATGTAATTTCTTGTCCAACCTCTTAATTTACATACTCCTTTGAAGAATGTTTACACACACAGAAAGATAGATAGATAGTAGTCCAAAAAAGGAAGCAGCACACCACTGTCTGTGAATAAGGAGCTATTTTATTTAGCCCATGATGGCAACGTATCGGTTCAGTGTAGCAAACCTTTTTTTTTGGATAGATATATAGATAGATAGATAGATAGATAGATAGATAGATAGATAGATAGATGCAGTAGATAGATCTATAGATAGATGGATAGACAAATATATCTATAGAGAGATAGATATAGCTATAGATAGATAATTAGATAGATAGATAGATGTACGATACGATACGATACGATACACTTTATTGATCCCGTGGGAAATTATGGTATCACAGCAGCACGACTTACATCATAAAAATCATAAAGGAATTACATAGTTGACATGACAGTTTGTTGACAGAAGAACATTATACATTAGAATAGGACATACACAACAAGTGAACTGAAATGTAGAGAAATAAGTAGACATTCACCTTGGTGGTTTAACCCTAATGTTATTGTTGTACATTCCCATGGCAGTTGGCACAAACGATTTCCTATATTTTTCCTTCTTACACCTCAGAAGTATAAGCCGGTTGCTGAAGTATGATATGTAAAGCGCCATGGAATAAATGGCACTATAATAATAAATAATAATAATAATAATAATAGATACAGTAGACAGATAGATAATACCAAGCCCGATGTTTAGGAATAAGCATAATAAAATGGTTCATAGAGAGTTAAATAAAGACACACACACACACACAAACACACAGAATCTGTGTTAAGCCAGGGTCACACTTGCGAGAAACTTGCACGTGTCTTGCACCTGCACTCAGATTGGAGTGTTCAGCTGCATAGAAATACGTGCAGCAACATACTCCAGTCCCGAGTGCCGACGACAGTGCCGGACACTGAGGTGCGAGACTCAGGCAAGTTTCTCGCAAGTGTGACCCTGGCCTTAAACCCAATATCTGTTTAATTTTTTTTAAAATGGCGTGGGCTCCCGTGCAATTTTCTGCACCAGAGAGGGAAAGTCAGCAACTGGGGGCCAATTTTTATAGCCTAGGAAGGGATTAATACACATGGAGATTCCCAGGCTATGACTATCAGCCCCCAGCTGTATATTTAGCCTTTACTGGCTATTAAAATAGAGGGAGCCCCCCCAAAAAAAGCGACGTGGGGTCCTCCTATAATTAATAGCCAGAAAAGGCTATGCAGACAGCTGTGGGCTGATATTCATAGCCTAGGAAGGGACCATGGATATTGGCACCCCCCGAATACAAACACCAGCTCACAGCCGCCCCAGACATGGCACATCTGAAAAATGCGCCAATTCCAGCACTTAGCCTTTCTCTTCCCATTGCCCTGTAGCGGTAGCATATGGGGTAATATTTGTGGGGTTGATGTCAACTTTGAATTGTAAGGTGACATCCAGCCGGCTTAGTAATTCAGAGGCATCAATAAGACACCTATCCATTACTAATCCTATAGTTGGTAAAAGGTTAAAACACACAGCCAGAATAAAGTATTTTAGTGAAATAAAACACTACACAGTTTGCCATATTTATTGTTCTGCCAATCCATGTGACGCCCTCTATCTCCTGAAAAAAATAAAATAAAATAAACCAACACAAATACTCCTTGGTCCTATGTAGTCCATTTAATTAACGAGTGTCCCACGACGATCTCCCCTATACAGCAGTCACATCAGGAGATGTGACCGCTCTATAGGCATCCAGTGACACACTGACAGGAGACAATGGCTCCTGCAGTGTTATCACTGAGGGTTCAATGAGTTCATTGCTCTCACTTTACAGCACTGCTGCATGAGAATTTTCTCATGCAGCGGTGCCGTAAGTGACAGTATGAACCCTGCTGAACTCACGGCGGCAGGGGGATACAGTGCGGAGGATTATCTCCTGTCATTGTATCACAAAAGCCCCTGGAGAATGGTCACATCTGCCAATGTGACAGTTCTCCACGGGAGATCATTGTGGGACACTCGTTATTAAATGGATTACGTCGGAAGAGGGAGTATACTGTTGGTTTATTTTTTTTTCAAGTGATCGAGGGCGTCGGGGACTAGGTGATTGGTGAGTGTGTACTGTATGTGTGTATGTTTTTTTTTTTTTTACACAGTAGCTGGATGATGGGACTACTGCTGTCCCATCATTGGCTAGCTGTCACTGTGGCAGGCATAGCCGGATGGGACTAGTAGTCCCATCGGACAATGCCTGCCTACATACAGACCCGCGCACACACACACACACACAGCCCCGCAGACCCCCGCACACACATGCAGACACATACAGATGCACACAAACACCCACACACAGACACGCACATCTTCTTCACCCACACACATAGTCTCCGCCCAAACACTCTTCCTCCTCCCGATCTGCAGTGTTTCTTGCACCCAACTCCGCAGCAAAACCGCAGATCTTTTTAAACCTGCCATTTTGATGAGGAGGTGGTGTGGGAGAGGGAGACACTGAATGTCCTGTCTGTTAGATATGATGAGATCCAGGATAGGGCCAAATCTATGATGCCAAGAGATGAGAGAATCTGTAACAGGAGGGAATGGTCCACAGTTTCGATGGCAGAAGACAGGTCCAGGAGGAGGAGGACAGAGTAGTGTCGGTTACTCTTGGTGGTTAGTAGGTCGTTGGTCACTTTAGTTAGGGCAGTTTCAGTTTAGTGATGTGGTCAGAAGCCAGATTGTAACTGGTCAAAGAGGGAGCAGGAGGAGAGGTGGGAGGACAGTTCAAGATGGACATGCTGTTCCAGTAGTTTTGAGGCATAAAGGAGAAGGGATATCGAGCGATAGCTGGACACAGAGGATGGGTCGAGGGAGGGTTTTTGAGGATAGGTGTGATTGATGCATGTTTGAAGGATGAGGGGAAGACACTGTGAGAGGTTGAAGAGTTGTGTTAGGGTTGGGATGAAGACTTTGGTGAGGTTAGGGAGGAGGTGGGACGGGAGCGGGTCAAGAGTGCAAGTAGTGAGATGTGATCTTGACAGAAGGGTGGAGAGCTGATCGTCTGTCATGGTGGGGAAGCTGGCTTTGGAAGAACAGGGCTGAGCAGTCAAGAGGAGGGGCATTGGGGGCTGTGGGCCAAAGCTTTGTCTGATGTTATTGATCTTCTACTTAAAGAAAGAGGCAAAGTCTTCAGCAGAAATGAGAGGAGAGGGAGGAGCTGCTGGGGGACGGAGTAGAGAATTGAAAGTGTTGAAGAGCTGTTTAGGGTTGTGAGTCAGGGAGGATATGAGAGATGAGAAGTAGGTTTGTTTTGCGGCAGTGAGAGTGGACTTGAAGCTGGTGAGGGACTGCTTATATGTGATAAAGTGTTCAGCAGAACGAGATCTCTTCCATCTCTGCTCAGCGACGCTGGAAGCCCGTCTCAGTTCTTTGGTCAGGCTGGTAAGCCAGGGCTGCCTGTTGATTGTACGAGTTTTGCTATGTGTGAAGGGGGGCGGTTGAATTAAGTGTAGCTGTTATTGTGGTGTTATAAAAAGAAGCAGCATCTGTCTTATGGAAGGAAGCTATGTCTGTAAGCGGGAGAAGGGACTCAGAGAGTGAGTGTAAATTGAGTTGTTTGAGATTTCTGCGAGGGTGAGTGAGTTTGGGGAGTGGGGGTTGCACACTAGGAGAGGAGAGGGAAGAGAATGTCAGTAGGTTGTGGTCAGTCAGGGGGAGGGGAGAGTTAGTGAGATTAGTAAGGGAACAGAAGCGGGTGAAGATGAGGTCCAATGTGTGGCCATCTTTGGGGGTGGCTGCGGAGAACCATTGAGTGAGACCAAAGGAGGCAGTGAGCGATAAAAGTTTAGAGGCAGCTGGGGTGGAAGTGTCCCATGATAATAGTGGAAATGTTGGCTGAGAGTAAATGAAGTAGCCAGGTGATGAAGTGGTCACGAAAGGTGGAGATGGCTAGTTCTGGGGGGCGGTAGATGACAGCCAGCTGGAGGTTGGAGGGGGAGTAGATGCGGACGGAGTGCACCTCAAACGAGGGAAGAGTAGCGGAGGGTGGTAGCGGAACTGGAGTAAAGGAGCAGGCATCGGATAGGAGCAAGCCAACTCCTCCACCACGTTTGCTGGTGGGGTGAGGGGTGTGAGAGAGATTGAGTCCACCATGAGAAAGTGCAGCTGGAGAGGTTGAGTCAGAGGGGGGGTGAGCAAGGTTTCAGTGATGCCAAGGAAGGAGAGTTTGTTAGTGATAAAGAGGTAATGGATAAATGACAGTTTGTTGCAGACAGAGCGTGCGTTCCATAGTGCTCCAGATAGGGGGAGTGGGGGAGTGAGGGCTGGATGAATGGGTATGAGGCTATCGTGGTTGTGAAGACATGTAGAGAATCATGGCAGGGGGTTAGAAATGAGTGTGGGGATGTGTTGAGGAGGGCCAGGATTAGGGGATACATTGCCAGCAATGAGGAGTAGCAGACAGAGCGTTAGTAGGTGGGAGCTGGATAGGACATGATGTGTTGTGAATTCCGCTCTTGGGCTCCCTCCAGTGGTTGTAAGTGGCACTTTTGTGAGTTCTGCTCTTGGGCTCCCTCTTGTGGTTTCTAGTGGTATGGCTGCTCCTTGGAGTTAGCTGTCATCAGCTGCCTCCACTTATCGTCTCTTCTGCTCCGCTATTTAAGTCTGGCTCTTTCTTCAGCCTGTGCCACTTGTCAATGTTTCCTCGCTGGATTCACATCTCTGCTTGGATTCTCCTGGTTTCCTGACCAGTTCTGCAAAGATAAGTTCTGGCTTTGCTCATTTCAGTCCACATGTTGTGGACTTATTGTTCTGTGCATTCTATATTTGTCCAGCTTGTCAGTATGGATTATTTCTGTTAGCTGGAAGCACTGGGAAGCAGATTTACCCTCCACACCTTTAGTCAGGTGTGGAGATTTTGTAAACTCTGTGTGGATTGTTTTGTAGTTTTTATACTGACCGCACAGTATCCTTTCCTGTCCTATCTATCAAGCTAGACTGGCCTCCTATGCTAAAATCTGATTTCATTTCTGCGTATGTTATTTTCCCCTCCTCTCACCGTCAATATTTGTGAGGGGCTATCTTTCCTTTGGGGATTTTCTCTGAGGCAAGATAGGTTTCCTGTTTCCATCTTTAGGGGAAGTTAGATCTTAGGGTACTGTCACACACTGCCATTTCGATCGCTACGACTGTACGATTCGTGACGTTCCAGCGATATCGTTACGATATCGCTGTGTCTGACACGCAGCAGCGATCAGGGATCCTGCTGAGAATCGTACGTCGTAGCAGATCGTTTAGAACTTTCTTTCGTCGCTGGATCTCCCGCTGGCATCGCTAGATCGGTGTGTGTGACACCGATCTAGCGATCTAGCGATGCGATCTAGCAATGCGTTCGCTTGTAACCAGGGTAAACATCGGGTTACTAAGCGCAGGACCGCGCTTAGTAACCCGATGTTTACCCTGGTTACAAGCGTAAAACTAAAAAGAAACAAACAGCACATACTTACATTCTGGTGTCCGTCAGGTCCCTTGCGTCTGCTTCCCGCACTCAGTGACTGCCGGCCGTAAAGTGAAAGCAGAGCACAGCGGTGATGTCACTGCTGTGCTGTGCTTTCACTTTCACTTTACGGCCGGCAGTCACTGAGTGCGGGAAGCAGACGGCAAGGGACCTGACGGACACCGGAATGTAAGTATGTGCTGTTTGTTTTTCTTTACGCTGGTAACCAGGGTAAACATCGGGTTACTAAGTGCGGTCCTGCGCTTAGTAACCCGATGTTTACCCTGGTTACCCGGGTACCTCGGCATCGTTGGTCGCTGGAGAGCTGTCTGTGTGACAGCTCCCCAGCGACCACACTACGATTTACCTACGATCACGGCCAGGTCATATCGCTGGTCGTGATCGTAGGTAAATCGTATAGTGTGACGGTACCCTTAGGCTGTGCTGAGGGGTCTAGGGAGCGTCAGGTACCCCCCACGGCTATTTTTAGTTGCGCTGCTAGGTTCAGGGTTTGCGGTCAGTACAGATACCACCTCCTTCAGAGCTTGTCTCATGTTGTTCCTAAACCACCAGATCATAACAATGATGTGGCCGTGTGTCTGGAGAAAAAAGATTGTATGTGGAGGAACAGTTCTGTGGAGGAGGTGAGGTGGTTGGGGAGGATGGAGGGAGAAATAGTTCCTTACTGGGTGGAAGGATTACAGGAGATAGGAAGAAATAAAGTAATATGTGGGCGAATGTAAAAAGAATCTGAAATCCAGTCCAATTCTAGTCTAATTCAGAGGAAAATAGAAATCAGGTGGGGATTATATGCACTTCATATAGACAGACAAAGCAGGAAAGCTGAGTGAATGAGCCTTCCATGTGGGGATTATATGCACTTCATATAGACAGACAAAGCAGGAAAGTTGAGTGGATGAGTATACCTGTGGGTAGACAAAACAACTCAATTAAATGATACAGGTGGTGATGAGGATGACGATAGTACAGCAGTGATGAATGGGTATGTGCATCATGGAATTCTAGTCTAATTCAGAGTAATTAGAAATGTGTAATTTGAAAGATGGAATTTGAAAGATGGTCAGACACGTCTGATCAGACTCATGGCTTTGAATTTATGAGTTGTACTTTTGACTGACACCATTCATTTTGCCACAAAATGTACTGAAAAATGGGAAACATTTTCCAAATGCTGTGAAATTGTGAAAAAAGACACAATTTTTACTTTTTTTGGGGAATTGTTTTTACGGTGTACATTTTATAGTAAAAATGACTATGCAATATGATTCTCTTCATCAATACGATTATGGTGATTCCAAACTTGTGTAATTTTTTACATTATTTTAGTCGGAAAAAAAAGAAAAATGTAGCAAAAAAAATTGGGGGATGGGGAGGGGTTGTGCAATCATTTTTCGAGGTCGTAACATTTTTATCTTTTGGCCGATGGAGCTGTGTAATGGCTTATTTTTATGCACAGCGAGACGTTGTTTTTATTAGTACCATTTTGGGATAGATGTGACTTATAGATCGCTTGTTACAGCCTTTTTTGAGGAATTGAGGTTACCAAGAAGGAATTTTGGCGCTCTTTAATTTTTTCAGTTTACGGTGATTACCAATTGGGTTAATTCTTTTTATATTTTGATAGATACTACTACTCTGAAAGTGGTGATACCACATGTGCACTTCCTTTTTTTAAAAATATTTTTTAAAACATTTTTTTGTACTTTTTACTATTATTGCTACCAGCCCTTAGGGGACTTGAAGATGTATCACTGCATATAGAACAAGTCACGACCTACTTTGAAGCCCTTTACCCATCGGTGACCCGCCATAGCCTCGTGGGCTTCCAAAATGCTCTGCACATATATGGCGGATGTCAAAAAGGGGTTGACTACATATGAAACAAAATATGATCAAAGGAAAGGAGGAAATAATGGAGGAATTGCCATGATGTTTTGCACATTTTCTATGATTAGCAATCTTGTGCTATCTATTATTGCGAAGTTTGTTCAGTCATCTCTACTAATTTTGGTTCAGTCAGCGCTTTAGCTTCCCGGATTTCAACGGCAAAGATGGTGCTAAAAAAACTGTTGAGCAGTAAAGGCAAACTGTAAGGTGCGACACTGACAGCTTGCTGGAGAGTGTCTTATAAACTGCCTTACCTAAGCTGACCAGCACATTGCTGTGACTGATGCCAAATTATCATCATAGACATAAATAGTAGTGAATTTCTCTGAAGGGTATATTAGGGACATTGGGCATTTGTCTGTTCCAGCTGGCAAGGGCTTTCAAAATGTACTTTTATCCCTTTATTTAATCATTTTTATGAAATGTAGAACATTATTACATGTTATCTATTCTCTAAACTATTTTTTGGAGGCTTATTATTACTTATAAAGGCTATAGTATGAGACAAGCATACAGTACATGTAGTCATGCATTCAAATAATATTAACACAATCATTTTGTAGCGCTTATATAAAACAGATGCTGGATGATCATATTAATAGTGTTTAATGTTTTTACAAAGTTGTTTCCTAAAACTAGGTCTACATCTCTTTGATGTCTAGAGGATGTTTTATTTATGAAGCTCGAACTTCACAGCTAAAAAAAGAAATTATGACACAAAAATAGAAGTTCATTGCATTTGGCTTCGGCCAGTTTTCACTTTTGAACTTTGACCTTTTAAATTGTGAGGCCGTGAGGACAACAAAATGTAATAGAATAAATATAAGAGTTTCATTGTCCTTTTTGCAACTGTCTCAATAACTCCTTTAGTGAATGATTGCTTTACCCACACCCATTATGGAAAAGTATGAGTCAAAATCAGTGTGTTAGAGTTGGCGGAACGCACCGAGTATATATATATTGAGTAGTAGATGCGTTCGCAGCCCAGGGTCCACCGTACAGGAGAGAACCTGCTGCTAGTAAAAGACAGTACTATATGGCGGTATAAGCGAACTCTGTTACTTCACAGATTCGCTTGAGAAAGAGAACGCTGTGCCCTAATAACCTCACAGAGGAACAGCTACCTAATAGAGCCGATAGTGGTCAAGCAGTCAGTATAGCACACACAAAACTCCTCACCGGAGGTGCTGGTATTCTAGGGGCTTATTTCAGCCAAACCTTGAATCCACATATACAAACTCCTCACTGGAGGTGCCGGTATTCTAGGGGCTTATTTCAGCCGAACCCTGACCACATGCAAGCATGACCACACTGGTGCTGAGCTCATAACTTAGGTTAATACTAGAACCTTTTATAGCTTCAGCAACTTCAGGACCTTCCTAGAGGACCAATGGGAGCTGCTACAGTACCTGAGCAACTTCAGGACCTTCCTAGAGGACCAATGGGAGCTGCTGCAGTACCTGAGCATGTGACCCCGGACCTCCAATGAGAGGTCTTACCCTGGGCATGCTCAGAAGGGTAAAAGCATGACTTAGTCCCAGAGACGTCTGCTCGCCGCTGACCAGTACTGGCTACAATGGCTGAGTCTGGAAAGGCAGCCGTAATCATCCGCACTGTATCAGGCTGAGCCAGACACTGGGACCGACATCTCCGCTGAGCAGGCTCCATTGCGGCTGGAGAAGAATGGGAGACTGCAGTGGAGATGGTTCGAGATTCCCCCTGTACAGAGGCAGGAACTCGACCCCTAACATTACCCCCTCATAGGGTCCCCTCCTCCTTGGACCTCGCTACGCTCAAAGGCCGCAATGAGCTGTAGAGCTCAAATGTACTCAGCAGGCTCCCAAGACCTGTCCTCAGGGCCATACCCCTTCCAGTCCACCAAATAAAATTTCTTGCCACGTACCACCTTGCATCCCAAAATAGCGTTCACCTCGTAATCATCCGAAGACGAACCCGATGTCCCAGCAGATGACTCGGAATACCGCGACAAGTATACGGGCTTCAAGAGGGACACATGAAAGGTGTCGGTGATACCTAGGCATGGAGGAATGGCCAGACGATAGACCACAGGGTTAACCTGTTTGAGGACCTTGAAGGGACCCAAGTAGCGAGGTGTAAACTTAATGGACTCAACACACAGCCTGATGTTACGGGCAGAGAGCCACACTAAGTCGCCAGGAGCAAAGGTAGGAGTGGGGTGCCGATGAGCATCGGCGGAGGACCTCATTCTCGCCTTGGAGGCCCGAATGGCATCCTGAGTGCGGTCCAAAATGTCCCGTGCCTACACAGCCCAGTCTGCCACCCTGAAGTCGGCGGAAGACACGGGCATGGGCACAGGGAAACGGATGCTGGCCGTAATTAAGGAGGAATGGAGTCTGACCGGTGGGGTCGGCTATGGCGTTGTTAAGCGCAAACTCCATCCACGGTAGCAAGGATGCCCAGTTATCCTTGTTCTTCTCCCTGGAAAGGAAATGGAGGGTGAAATGGAACCGGGAGAAGAACAAGGACCATCTGGCCTGGCGAGAATTTAACTGCTGGGCTGTCTGCAGGTAAATCAAATTCCTGTGGTCTGTGAATACTTGGAAAGGAAAGCGAGCCCCCACCAAAAGATATCTCCACTCAGAAAAGGCCAACTTCCTTGCTAGCAACTCCCTGTCCTTGATGGAATAATTCCTCTCCGCTGGTGTGAAGGTCTTGGAAAAGAAAAAGCCAGGATGCTTCCGACCTTGAGCATCCTTTTGAAAGGGGACTGCTCCAGCACCAACAAAAGAGGCATCCACCTCCATTATAAACGGCTTATCTACATCGGGGCGATGTAGGATGGGAGCACTAGCAAAATGGGACTTAATAGAAGTGAAGGCCTTGGAGACCTCCACAGACCAGAATTTGGGATTTGCTCCCTTCTTGGTGAGGGCTAGCAATGGAGCTACCAAAGTTGAGAAATGGGAAATTAACTGGCGATAATAGTTAATGAACCCCATAAAGCGCTGCACTGCTTTAAGAGAATGGGATTCTTGCCAGTCCATCACAGCCTGTAGTTTGGCAGGATCCATAGCCAACCCCTGGGCGGAGATGATATAGCCCAGGAAAGGTAAGGACTCCTGCTCAAACACACATTTCTCCAACTTGGCGCAGAGGGAATTAGCTCGTAAGAGGTCAAAGACTTTGCAAACATCTCTCCGGTGGGAGTCAATATCTGGAGAATAGATGAGAATATCATCCAGATAGACTACGACCAATGTGGAGAGCATATCCCGGAAGATTTCACTTACAAAGTCTTGGAAAACGGCTGGGGCATTACAGAGCCCAAAGGGCATCACCTAGATATTCATAGTGCCCATCCCTGGTGTTAAAAGCCATCTTCCATTCGTCCCCCTCACAGATGCTAATCAGGTTGTAAGCACCCCACAGATCTAATTTAGTAAATACCCTTGCTCCCCAAAGCCTATCAAAGAGCTCAGATATCAGGGGCAGGGGATATTTATTCTTAACGGTGATGGCGTTAAGACCCCTGTAGTCTAAACATGGATGTAGTTCCCATTCTTCTTCTGCACAAAAAAGAACCCGGCCCTTGCAGGTGACACTGACTTTGTAATGAATCCCCTTGCCAGATTTTCCTGGATGTACTGTGACATTGGCTCCGTCTCTGGGAGAGATAATGGATAGTCTCGACCCCGGGGAGGCTCAGCACCAGGCAAGAGGTCTATAGGACAGTCATAAGGGCGGTGGGGCGGAAGGGTCTCCGCAACCCTTTTGGAGAACACGTCTGCATATGGCCAATATTGCTTGGGGAGAGAGGATAGATCTGCGGGTACCTTGGTAGTAGCAACCTGAACACATTCCCTCTGACATCTACCCCCACAAGATTCACCCCATCCCAAAATTCTGCATGTGGACCACTCAATATGAGGAGAGTGGTACCATAGCCAAGGTATCCCTAACAGGACCTCATCAATTCCCTCAGGAATGAGGAGCAGAGATATAATCTACTGATGAGATGGCGACATGGACAGAGTGAAAGGGATGATCTGGTGTGTTATCTGAGAGGGTAGTGTTGACCCATTCACCACTCGTACGGTAACTGGTTGAGCTAATATTACCAGGGGAATTGCGTGACGTTGGGTGAAGGCTGAATACATAAAATTGCCCTCCGCCCCAGAATCCACGCAGAGCTCTACCGAGTGGGAGAATGAGCCTATAGTAATTGTCCCCTTAAAGGACAATTTGGAGGCAAACGTAGCTGTGTCTAGTTTTCCTCCACCTACTACCACTAGACGCTGACGTTTCCTTGACTGCTGGGGACATCTAGTGGCAAGATGTCCTGACTGCTGGCAAACATGACAGACCTTGAGTGTGCGAGCGGTCCGGGACTTAGATCTTGCTCGTGACACCTCCATGGCCTCATGTGACTCAGGTACCAGGACCGGCGAAGGTGGGAGCCAGCCGAAACCTCTGCCTACACTGGGCTCGCTCTAACCTTCGCTTGTAAAAACAGAGGCCAATACGAGTGGACACAGCTATTAACTCCTCCACTGTGGTGGGAATCTCCCTAGTGGCCAGAGCGTCCTGCACGTGGTCAGCCAGCCCCCTCCAAAATATTGGGATAAGGACTTTATCCGATCACTCCAATTCAGATGCTAGGGTACGGAAGTGGACGGCAAAATGGCTGACCAAAAACGAGCCCTGAGTCAATGCCAACAGTTGGAGCGCCATATCATGGGTAACTCGTGGTCCTAAAAAGACCTGTTTCAGAGTGCTCAGGAACAGCGAAGCACTCTGCACCACATGATCGCCACACTCCCACAGCGGCGTAGCCCACTCCAACGCCCTGTCCGATATGAGAGACACAATAAATCCCACCTTTGCCCGCTCTGTAGGGAAACGTGCGGTCAGAAGCTTGAGGTGTATAGAGCACTGGCTCACGAAACCCCTACAAGATTTACTATCACCAGAAAAAGTTTCTGGCAGCAGGAGGTGAGATAGAGTCGGAACAGGGGTGGCACCAGACAAGGTTGCTGCAGCCACGCTAGCAGCCTGAACAGCAACTGCGGTAACATCCACAGCTGAGGTTGTGCGCTCGAGAGCCACCAACCTACCCTCCAGCTGTTGGATGTATCGCAAGGATTGCTGTTTGTCCAACATTTACTAGCCAGACCCTGGCGCTAGTGTTCTGTTAGGGTTGGTGGAACGCACCGTGTAGTAGATGCGTTCGCAACCCGGGGTCCACCGTGCAGGAGAGAACCTGCTGCTAGTAAAAGACAGTACTATATGGCAGTAAAAGTGAACTCTGTTACTTCACAGATTCGCTTGAGAAAGAGAATACTGTGCCCTGTTAACCTCACAGAGGAACAGCTACCTAATAGAGCCGATAGTGGTCAAGCAGTCAGCATAGCACACACAAAACTCCTCACCGGAGGTGCTGGTATTCTAGGGGCTTATTTTAGCCAAACCCTGAATCCACAAACTCCTCACCGGAGGTGCTCGTATTCTAGGGGCTTATTTCAGCCGAACCCTGACCACATGCAAGCATGACCACACTGGTGCTGAGCTCATAACTTAGGTTAATACTAGCGCATGGCCGTGTGGCCATGCAAACTTTTTCTAGATGCAGCAACTTCAGGACCTTCCTAGAGGACCAATAAGAGCTGCTGCAGTACCTGAGCATGTGACCCCCGACCTCCAAAGAGAGGTCTTACCCTGGGCATGCTCAGAAGGGTAAAAGCATGACTTAGTCCCAGAGACGTCTGCTCGCCGCTGACCAGTACTGGCTACAATGGCTTAGCCTAGAAAGGCAGCAGTAATCATCCACACCGTATCAGGATGAGCCAGACGCTGGGACCGACGTCTCCACTGAGCAGGATCCACTGTGGCTGGAGAAGAATGAGAGACTGCAGCGGAGATGGTTCGAGATTCCCCCTGTGCAGAGACGGGAACTCGACCCCTAACACAGTGTTTCCAAATCATGGAACCTCTACATGCCCGGTATTTTAGATTCACACATTTGCTGTTTATTGATTTAGCTCAAAGTTAATATTTATAATATTAGATATCCCCACTACTCCAAACTTACTTAGGTGATAGCAAAAGCAAGAAGGATATGGTAACAAGAAGAACAAGTTTGAGGAAGTTTTCTCATCATTACATATCACATCTATGGTATAGGTTGTTGACTATTAAAGATGACCAAATTCATTCACAGGACCTATGTCCTATGCTTTGCATACTGTCTCCTACCGTCCGGCAACCTCTTTTGATTAACCAGCTTGATGTGATCATCATTGTGGCGTGACCTACACAACGGCTCGAGTCTGGCTGGTGATGCCAGCAGGTAAAAGGCAATTTTTTAGGAGTCCCATCCCACAAAGATCAAATTTGACTATAGCCCTAGACCTAGGGTCTTGTTAACTTAATTGGTCATCTCTGTTAACAAATAGAAATATTTGAAATGTACAGTACATATTGTCGAAAATGATCCAGTTAAGAGATTTGCAATTTTTGGGTGTTCAAATTAATTGCTAATTTACACAACCATCTAGTGAGCTTGCTCTGGTATACATTTCAGAAGGAACGCTAACGTCAACCACCTCTATACTAGATGACATTGCCTTTTTATATCGGAAATGTAAGGATTTGAAAAATTTTGTTCAAAATTTGTAAGATACATCATAATTTAAACATTATAACACAGCATAAATAAGGTTGACCCTTACGGGGGCAGATCTAAGACTGGGGCCAAAAAATGTAGTCGCTCGTTATACAGATATGTCCACTTTTTAACGGCCACACCCCCCGCTTTTTGACCATAGCTGCCTCTCCTGGCGGTACAGGTCATTTTTTGCTGACTGTAGCAGAAAACACAGAAAGAACAAAAAACAAAATACATTAGGGCCATAAATAAAAGACAGAACACATATATTACATCACGCATAAGCTAACATTTAGATTTGTGGTAATACCTACTATCATCCTGTACTTTTTGGGAGCTGTTCGTAAAATTTCTAGAAAGGTTGCTGTGGATCGAGGCCGCATGGCGCTTAATCATGTCTGTATTTCCTGTATCCCTGGTGTCCCATAATTCAGGATGCTGCACCAGAAATATCAGGAGCTGAACGTTAATTATATGTGCAATTTAACTGCTTTCCGTGGAGGCATGCCTTGTTTCAAGCTTCCCATTTATAACAGCACTTGTGTTAAATGATGAGCTTACTGGGTTGTTCTAATGCAATTTAATGGAATTTGGATACATGTGTGCGATTTTTATGACCAGAAATCAGACGGCACTCGCATGGTCTGAGTGCTGTCTGATTTATTAATCGCACCCATTGACCTGTATTGGCGAGTCTTGTCTGATATACACAGCAAATCGCAACACACTGCAATTTTTTTTATCAGTCTGATCTCAGCTGCGAAAAAAAAAATTGCAGAAGAGCTGATTAACATTGGATTGCACTCGTCTGTTTTTCACGCAGATGAGTATGGGCCCTTAATGCAAAAGAATGCATGAAATAAATTTTGCCTTTCCTCTGCCAGTCTTCTCGCTTCCATTTTTTAGCAAGAGATGTTATGTGACCACTGCAGTCAGAGGCTCCTCTTTATTTTCTAAAATAAGGCATACTTTTAATGTATTATAATGACTGTCTACACTGTTCTCACCTACTGTGAGTATTCGTGGTCCTAACACCTGTTCAGAGATGGAGCTTTCCATATTTGTTAAGTAATTTCCAGTCAAACTATATTGGGCTAATTCCTGCTGTAGACATAACGTGTCAGAGTACTTCAAGGACAGGGTTTTTCTTGTGTTTAATATATGACCCTTTCCTATTCATATAACTGAAGACGGTGTCAGGATTTACAGCCAATGCACATTCATACCACGCAGCTGTAACTCAAGCCAAATTGTCAGCAATAGCTTGTAAAGGGTAATCCCAAATAAATGACACCGTCCGGGGAGACACCTCTATGTGAGCTCAGTAAATGCCTGTAAGGCTACGTTCACATTAGCGTTTCCCGACGCAGCGTCGGGAAACGCAGCGGCGACGCACGCGTCATGCGCCCCTATGTTTAACATGGGGGACGCATGCGTTTTTCGCGTTGCGTTTTCCGACATGTGCGTCGTTTTTGACGCTAGCGTCGGACGCAAGAAAATGCAACAAGTTGCATTTTTCTTGCGTCCGATTTTCGTCAAAAAACGACGCACGCGTCGCAAAACGCAGCGTTTTTGCGTGCGTTTGCACGCGTTTTTGCGTGCGTCGTGCGTTGCGTCGCCGACGCAGCGGCGCGCAACGCTAATGTGAACGTAGCCTAACAACAGCTCTTAAGGACACAATATGATTTATCATGGCTAGTTTGAAATATAAACAGCTACCCTATTGAGACTAGGGAGGTGACATGCTGGATACCTCTACTATGGGTTACATAACATTTCTTCTAAATCTCCTCTTAGTCCACAAATTTATTTTCATGTGAACTAAACAATAGATAAATGGAAATTGTTATTTGTGGATTTCATTTATCATAACTATTTTAGAAAAAAAAGTAACATTGGTGCTCATTAATGATGAGCGAACGTGCTTGGAAAACGTCTTATCCGAGCACGCTCGGGTATTATCCGAACACCTGGACGTGCTCGTATATTATGTTCCAGTCTCTGCGGCTGCATGATTTGTGGCTCTTAGACAGCCCTAACATATGTGGGGATTGCCTGTATGCTAGGCAATCCCCACATGTGTTGAAGCTGCCTAACGGCTTCAAATCATGCTGCCGCAGAGACTCAACATAATATATGAGCACGTCCAGATGCTCGGATAACACCTGAGCATGCTGGGGTGAAAGCTTCTGTTCAGGATCCTCATATCTTGGCCAGACTTAAAAGAAGTTTAAGAAAGGATCTATTAGGGCTCATACCTATCACTGTTTAAAAAAAAAAAAACATCAGATATTGTTCCTTAAAAGTCGGACAAGTGTCAATCAACTGTCATGTGACTTTCATGCAAACACAATCCAATTTTTATAACCTAGCATCCAATTGACATCCGAATGACATTCGAATGCAATCCCTATGCAATAACATGTCATGAACTTTTACATAAAGTAATTTTCTATGTCTTAAACATAGTTTTCCAAAGAAATATTATTCAATACTAATATCTAACATAGTAACATAGTAACATAGTTAGTAAGGCCGAAAAAAGACATTTGTCCATCCAGTTCAGCCTATATTCCATCATAATAAATACCCAGATCTACGTCCTTCTACAGAACCTAATAATTGTATGATACAATATTGTTCTGCTCCAGGAAGACATCCAGGCCTCTCTTGAACCCCTCGACTGAGTTCGCCATCACCACCTCCTCAGGCAAGCAATTCCAGATTCTCACTGCCCTAACAGTAAAGAATCCTCTTCTATGTTGGTGGAAAAACCTTCTCTTCTCCAGACGCAAAGAATGCCCCCTTGTGCCCGTCACCTTCCTTGGTATAAACAGATCCTCAGCGAGATATTTGTATTGTCCCCTTATATACTTATACATGGTTATTAGATCGCCCCTCAGTCGTCTTTTTTCTAGACTAAATAATCCTAATTTCGCTAATCTATCTGGGTATTGTAGTTCTCCCATCCCCTTTATTAATTTTGTTGCCCTCCTTTGTACTCTCTCTAGTTCCATTATATCCTTCCTGAGCACCGGTGCCCAAAACTGGACACAGTACTCCATGTGCGGTCTAACTAGGGATTTGTACAGAGGCAGTATAATGCTCTCATCATGTGTATCCAGACCTCTTTTAATGCACCCCATGATCCTGTTTGCCTTGGCAGCTGCTGCCTGGCACTGGCTGCTCCAGGTAAGTTTATCATTAACTAGGATCCCCAAGTCCTTCTCCCTGTCAGATTTACCCAGTGGTTTCCCGTTCAGTGTGTAATGGTGATATTGATTCCCTCTTCCCATGTGTATAACCTTACATTTATCATTGTTAAACCTCATCTGCCACCTTTCAGCCCAAGTTTCCAACTTATCCAGATCCATCTGTAGCAGAATACTATCTTCTCTTGTATTAACTGCTTTACATAGTTTTGTATCATCTGCAAATATCGATATTTTACTGTGTAAACCTTCTACCAGATCATTAATGAATATGTTGAAGAGAACAGGTCCCAATACTGACCCCTGCGGTACCCCACTGGTCACAGCGACCCAGTTAGAGACTATACCATTTATAACCACCCTCTGCTTTCTATCACTAAGCCAGTTACTAACCCATTTACACACATTTTCCCCCAGGCCAAGCATTCTCATTTTGTGTACCAACCTCTTGTGTGGCACGGTATCAAACGCTTTGGAAAAATCGAGATATACCACGTCCAATGACTCACCGTGGTCCAGCCTATAGCTTACCTCTTCATAAAAACTGATTAGATTGGTTTGACAGGAGCGATTTCTCATAAACCCATGCTGATATGGAGTTAAACAGTTATTCTCATTGAGATAATCCAGAATAACATCCCTCAGAAACCCTTCAAATATTTTACCAACAATAGAGGTTAGACTTACTGGCCTATAATTTCCAGGTTCACTTTTAGAGCCCTTTTTGAATATTGGCACCACATTTGCTATGCGCCAGTCCTGCGGAACAGACCCTGTCGCTATAGAGTCACTAAAAATAAGAAATAATGGTTTATCTATTACATTACTTAGTTCTCTTAGTACTCGTGGGTGTATGCCATCCGGACCCGGAGATTTATCTATTTTAATCTTATTTAGCCGATTTCGCACCTCTTCTTGGGTTAGATTGGTGACCCGTAATATAGGGTTTTCATTGTTTCTTGGGATTTCACCTAGCATTTCATTTTCCACCTTGAATACCGTGGAGAAGAAGGTGTTTGTGAATGCTGCTATGCAAATTACCCACCTTCCCCGCACCCCCACGGTGATGTCCAGCGATGTCCCCTCGTCTCAGGGGCTGCAGCATTCTGTGCCTCTAGGTCCCTGCTCAGTCACAGTCTTGAGCCAGGTCATCTCAAAGGTCCTGCAGCCTCCGGACCTGCGAGATCACCGTGGGAGCACAGGGAAGGTGAGTAAAAGCACATCCAAAAAGCACAAAAAGAATTTAAATGCTCATTCTTTTTACGGATCCGTTCTTGAGCCCACGAACAAATCTGTAAAAAGCACAGTGTGTGATTGCAGAATTGTGAAATGCACTGACTTGGCTGTCACAGCCAACATCACTGCATGCCACTGCAAAGCGGATCCGTACAAAAAGGGACACTGCCACACACACATACACACACAGTACAACACTGCCACACACACAGTACAACACTGCCACACACACATACACACACGGTACAACACTGCCACACACACAGTACAACACTGCCACACACAGTATAACACTTCCACACACACACACACACACACACACACACGCACACGCACACATACACACACACACACACACACACACAGTACAACACTGCCACACACTATAAAAGGCTCACTCACACAAGTGTATAACATGGCCGAGTGCTATGTGGTATTTTAATGTTACACTATGGGGAATTGTAGACCTGCAACTCTTTTTTCATGCATAATGCAAATTGCTGCCCAAATCAGGTGGCACGTACCCACTCATTTAAGTCTATGGGTGCGTGTATAAAATTGATCTGCACTTGGATGACATTTAAGTGCAGTCAGATTTCCGCAGACTGACAAAATGGAGACATTTGCTTTTCCATCTTCTCTGAGAGAAGTGTGATTGGAGTATTTCCATAACTGAGCCGATTCTCTTAGAAGAGACAATATGCACAGGTGTTGCCCCGGCCTAAGAGGAGACCGAGTGCTGCGCTAGGACACATCTCCTGATGTGAAGAACGGGGCAAGAATCTGGAGTCACTGAAGTCCAGGCTGGATGATTCCACTATCACATTGGGGCACAGAGGAACATGATGGCTGCCAATGTTTATAAGAGCACTATGGACTGGTGCAAACTATGGGGGCAGTCACTATCGGGTACTATGTATGGTGGCATTTTTTTCTAGTTCACATGGTGCATAGGGGCGTTTGGTATAAGGGGAACTCCTCACTGGCGCACACTAAATGTGAGGCTCTGTAGCTGGTATTACTTACAGGGGGCTCCTCTCTGCCTCGCACCGCACATGCAGGGGGCACCCTTCTTTGCCCCGCCACCACACACGCAGGGGGCGCCCCTCTTGGCCCACGTCTCAATACCACACAGGGGACGCCTCTCTGCTTTGCCACCTCACAGAGGGTGTGCCCCTCTCTGCCCACATCTTAGTACTACACAGGGGGCCCCTCTCTGCCCTACCACCTCAGAGGGAGCGCCCCTCTCTGCCCCGCCACCTCACACAGGGGGCCCCTCTCTGCCCCAACACCTCACACAAGGGGCCCCTGTCTCTGCACCATCACCTCACACATGTGGCCCCTCTATGCACACGTCTCCAGGATCTATATCACGACACCAGGGGGGGGGATGATGAGCCAGCACCCACACACACAGGCACACAGCACAGCTCACCTCCCTGCAGCACACACACACACACACACACACACACACACAGCTCACCTCCCTGCAGCAGCACACACACAGCACAGCTCACCTCCCTGCAGCAGCAGCACCAACACACACACACACACATACACCTCACCTCCCTGCAGCAGCAGCAACACACACACACACACCACACACCACACACACAGCACAGTTCACCTCCCTGCAGCAGCCGCTCACCCCAGCAGCCTCTTCATTCCAGGAAGCTTTCAAATTCCGACTGACACAGCAGCACGCTGGGTGATGACGTCATCCAGCTGGGCTGCCTCAGACAGGAAGCAGGATGCTGGGAGCCGGTGAGCTGCTCTGGGAGTCTGTGTGCCTGCGTGTGTGTATGTGTGCGGTGCTGTGCTGTGTGTGTGTTACTTTGTGAGTGTGTGTGTGGTGGGGCTTTACATGCGGGCAGTGTTAGCTGCACCCTGCGGCTAACGCTGCCCGCTATTAAAGAGAAATGGAATTCACTCCTCACCACGCCCATAGGGGCATGGGGAAGGGTGAATATTCATTCTGCTTTAGCAGCGGGGACATGATCCTGTCTCCGGCTGCTGCTACCTTGCACAGGGCGGGCCCCCTTGACCCAGGGGCCCTATAGCCACTAGCAAGGGGCCCCTGGAGCAGTGGGGGCCCTAGGCAGCTGCTGGTCAGTATGCCAGCAGGTGTCAGTGCCAGGGCCCACCGGAGAATCCTCCGGTTCTCCGGTGAGCCAGTCCGAGCCTGTGTAGAGCTGAGATATGATCAGTGCTGTTACATTTGGCACACTTTGCACTAACCTCACATTCCCTGACAAAGTGAGATGTTGAAGAGCAGCATTTGTAGCAGATGTGGTTCTCCTTAAGGAAGGCCTTCCGTTCTTCCAATGACTTTTCTCTGAAAGCTCTGCACTTTAAGGAACTTGGCTTCTTGTGTAAGGGACACTGTCTGCTTGGGTAATTAGATATGTCTTCTTCTTGATGGGAGATGACCTCTTTATGAACTGAACCTGTGGAGGAAACATTAGTTTTGTGGACCTCTACAGTTGTTCTATGAGGTTTTCTAATAGAGGTATTGGCACATGATAGCGTGAAATCAAAGCTAGGATCATTCCTAATTTTTGCTTGTTCTGAGACAAAATCTACAAACACATTAAATGGAGGAAATAGTACATTGTAAGTCTTTTTATACCTAGAAACAAGTGTAACCCACTTGTCTTGCAGGTTATATGGGAGATTTTGAACAATGGGGTACACACTTCTAGCAGTGTCAAGGTATGTTAACACCACAAGATCTCCTTCTACTTTTGCTACACACAACTCCATTAACAAGTCAGTTAACTTTCTAGTCCTCGTTTGCTATTCTAGGAAAGTCTTCTATTCTTTTAAATAAGGCACTTTCTATAACCTCTACAGAGCCATAGCATTCATCAAGTCTTCTCCAAATTCTTTTGAGGCCGACATCTGGATAATTTACATTAATGTCTCTGATTCTCTTTGCATGTTCGACAGACTTACTTCCTAGCCATTTTACCAGGAGATCCACTTCTTCACTACATGATAGACCTATGTCTCTGATGGCATTTTGGAAGGAGGCTCGCCAAGCTCTGTAGTTTTCAGCGCGATCACTGAACTTTACCAGTCCCTTGGTGACTCAGTCACGTCGAGCAAGGAATTTGGCAAAGTGCATTGTGGCTTGATTAGTGATGATGGTGTCTTATCAGAGCACATGTGTGCTGTGCGGTAATACCTGTTAGATGTCTCTGGTTTGGTCCAACTGCTGTAGTACCTTTCTGAAACAAAGGGAGCCTCTATAAGCCAGAGCAGATTCCGGATCTTCTGTTCTGGAGAAAGATTATTGTAGTCAGTCTCATCCCAATGTGTATTTCCTTGCTTGCAGTAGGAAGATTGATAGTTGGCTTTCTGGAGGTCCAAATAATCTTGTTGACTTGACTTGTTGATGGACGTATTCTGCAGTACGTTGCAATGGATAGTGAGTAACTTGCTGGAGGCCTAACACACTGCTGCTTAGAAACAAACAAAAAATTGAGTTCCATACAATGTGGTAAAATCAAAATTAACAAATACTTTATTGCACATAATAGAACAATACAAAAAATAACACAAAAATGTATATAAACTAGAATACAAACAAGGAAAAAGACCCTAGTAAAAAGCACATAGGCCCAAGGCATCAAAAAATGTATATAATGAATATAATCATGGTATTAGTACAAGGCACCAATCATGTATGCAATTAAATATGATGTCAGCCACATGTATTAATAATGGAGTTAAATTTCGTATAAGCCCATCACGTTAATCATCATACAATAAAACTACACGTTACATAATAAATTTCCTGAGCTGCCTTAGTGACAGTGTGCCGCCCTCAAAAGGAAAAAGTTTAGTGCCCTTAATAGCAAAATTGCTTACCCATGATGAAAAGGTGACTAGATGCAGCAGCATCCTCATGCTGTATAAACTGTCAGCTCTGCACTGAAAGAGAAACTTGTTCATCACACACTGGGCATGATCAGCAAGTTTTTAGCTCTGGTAATCCGGATGACGACATCTGGTCATCATGGCAATGATCGGGGTCTCACCTCACGCCGTGAGGTCTCCCATCCACAGGCAGAGGGGCGTTCAGCCCTCTGCCAGCTCCTGGAATGCTGTGATCACTTTCTATCACAGCATTGAGTGGGCTAAAGTGTCGGGAGTGGTGTGTGATCGCTCCTCACACTTAGTGCCGGATGTCAGTTGTCAGAATCAGCTGACACTCAGTGGCAATATCAAAATAATACATCCTTGGTCAGATAGGCCCAAGGCACAGGGACGGAATATTACAACAAATGTCATAAAGGGGTTGATATCGTGTCCTTGTCATGGCCATACCAGTGTGCTTTAGATTATATCAGTACTCCAAATTTTCTGCTGAAGTGGTCAACTACTGGCCAAATTTTATATAGGGTTAGGGTTAGAGTTTGCGTTAAAGTTTGCGTTAGAGTTTGTGTTAGAGTTTGTGTTAGAGTTTGTGTTAGGGTTAGGGTTAGCGTTTGTGTTAGAGTTTGTGTTATAGTTTGTGTTAGAGTTTGTGTTAGGGTTAGGGTTAGAGTTTGTGTAAGGGTTAGGGTTAGAGTTTGTGTTTTAGGGTTAGGGTTAGGGTTAGAGTTTGTGTTAGAGTTTGTGTTAGGGTAAGGGTTAGAGTTTGGGTTAGGGTTAGAGTTTGGGTTAGGGTTAGGGTTAGAGTTTGTGTTTTAGGGTTAGGGTTACGGTTAGAGTTTGTGTTAGAGTTTGTGTTAGAGTTTGTGTTAGGGTAAGGGTTAGAGTTTGGGTTAGGGTTAGGGTTAGAGTTTGCGTTAGGGTTACGGTTAGAGTTTGTGTTAGAGTTTGTGTTAGAGTTTGTGTTAGAGTTTGTGTTAGGGTTAGGGTTAGAGTTTGGGTTAGAGTTTGGGTTAGGGTTAGAGTTTGGGTACGGGTTAGGGTTAGAGTTTGTGTTTTAGGGTTAGGGTTAGGGTTAGAGTTTGTGTTAGGGTTAGAGTTTGGGTTAGGGTTAGAGTTTGGGTTAGGGTTAGGGTTAGAGTTTGTGTTTTAGGGTTAGGGTTACGGTTAGAGTTTGTGTTAGAGTTTGTGTTAGAGTTTGTGTTAGGGTAAGGGTTAGAGTTTGGGTTAGGGTTAGGGTTAGAGTTTGGGTTAGGGTTAGAGTTTGGGTTAGGGTTAGTGTTAGAGTTTGTGTTTTAGGGTTAGGGTTACGGTTAGAGTTTGTGTTAGAGTTTGTGTTAGAGTTTGTGTTAGAGTTTGTGTTAGAGTTTGTGTTAGAGTTTGTGTTAGGGTTAGGGTTAGAGTTTGGGTTAGAGTTTGGGTTAGGGTTAGAGTTTGGGTAAGGGTTAGGGTTAGAGTTTGTGTTTCAGGGTTAGGGTTAGGGTTAGAGTTTGTGTTAGGGTTAGGGTTAGAGTTTGGGTTAGGGTTAGAGTTTGTGTTTTAGGGTTAGGGTTAGTGTTAGAGTTTGGGTTAGGGTTAGGGTTAGAGTTTGTGTTTTAGGGTTAGGGTTATAGTTTGTGTTAGAGTTTGTGTTAGAGTTTGTGTTAGAGTTTGTGTTAGAGTTTGGGTTAGGGTTAGAGATTGTGTTTTAGGGTTAGGATTAGGGTTAGGGTTAGGATCCCTAGGGTTACTAGGGATCCTAACCCTAACCCTAACTTTAACCCTAGGTATTTCTGTTTATAGTGGGTTTTCTAGTTGATTTTGATGATTGGCAGCTATCACACACTTCTCATCATGCGTTTCAAAAATGCAAACGCAGGAAAAAACGCTTGTAAACACATCAAAACGCCGCGTTTGCGTTAAAACATGCAGAAACGCATGCGCCTAAAAAACGCAGCGTTTAAACGGGTTTAAACGCGTTTTTGCACCAAATGCGTTTGTGTTTAAAACGCTGCAGATCAAAATGCAAGTGTGAAACCAGCCTAACAGATGTAAATCATTCAGCTGTGGCAAGAAAAACTAAATCTCCGAGCACTAAAAAATACTCAGAGGACCCCCAAGCATGCTCGAGAAATCTTGAGTAACGAGTATATTCGCTCATCACTAATTACAACCCTTTCAGAATGTAAGAAACCTCTCTTCTCTGGAGAATGTATCAGGGATCCTGACCGTAGGTTCAGGAGAGTGTAAGGAAATATCAATGGGGTTAGATTGCTTAACAGCTAATTTTGCCATGGAACCCTGAAAAGATTTTACAGTTTCACACTTGCGTTTTTAGCAATCCGTCGCAATCCGTCGTTTTGGGAAAAAAACGGATCCTGCAAATGTGCTCGCAGGAAGCGTTTTTACCCATAGACTTGTATTAACGACGGATCGTGATGGATGGCCACATGTCGCGTCCGTCGTGCAATGGACCCGTCATGTTTTGGCGGACCGTCGGCACGAAAAAACGTTCAAGTGAACGTTTTTTTGTCCGTCGCGTCTGCCATTTTGTATGGGGCATGCGCGGCTGAAACTCCGCCCCTTCCTCCCCAGACTTCAGAATGGGCAGCGGATGCGTTGAAAAAACGCATCCGCTGCCCACGTCATGCTCAAATTTCACAACGTGCGTTGGTGCGTCGGCCCGACGCATAGCAGCGGACCCGTACCAATGCAAGTGTGAAAGATTCCTTAATGAGCATTGAATTAAAAAAAAACGGAAAAAACGGCATGGGCTCCCGCGCAATTTTCTGCGTTAGAGGCGGAAAGCCGACGGCAGGGGGCCAATATTTGTAGCCTGCTATGAATATCAGCCCGCAGCTGTCTGCGTAGCCTTTACTGGCTATTAAAATAGGGGGACCCCCCAAAAAAATGACGTGGGGTCCCCCTATATTATATAGCCAGAAAGGCTATGCAGACATCTGCGGGCTGATATTCATAGCCTAGAGAGGGGCCATGGATATTGGCCCCCCGGCTACAAATACCAGTCCGCAGCCACCCCAGAAATGGTGCATCTGTAAGATAAGCCAATTCCGACACTTAGCCCCTCTCTTCCCACTCCCGTGTAGCGGTGGGATATGGGGTAATAAGGGGTTAATGTCACCTTGCTATTGTAAGGTGACATTAAGCTGGGTTAATAACGGAGAGGCGTCAATAAGACGCCTATCCATTATTAATCCAATAGTAATAAAGGGTTAATAAAGCACACACATTAGGAAAAAAAGTATTTTAATATTCTTCATTTAGCCATACGTACCATACTTCAGCGCCTGCAAAAAACGTAAAATAATAAACCGTATACTACCTGTCCGCCGTAGTCCAATTAATAACGAGTGTCCCATGATGATCTCCCCTATAGAACAGTGACATCGGGTGATGTCACTGCTCTATAGGACCCTCAGTGACACACTGACAGGAGACAATGGCTCCTGCAGTGCATCACTGAGAGGTTACCTTAGGACAAAGTCTCACTTTAAGGCAATTGGGAAAATTTCTCACACAACAATGCCAAAAGTGAGACTAGGGACTATTTTTTTTACAGCGGTGGAGGAATACAGTGCGGAAGGATACCTTCCTCCCGTCATTGTGTTCCTGGAGCCCCTGGAGAGCGGTCGAATCAGCTGATGCTGCCGTTCTCCACGGGAGATCGTCGTGGGACACTCATGGATTTCTGCGGACAGGGAGTATTTTGGTTGTTTGTTATTTTAATATTTTTTACAGGTGACACTAGCTTCGGGGATCAAAGTGACAAGTAATGGTGAGTATGTACTCTATATTATATGTACTGTATGTCTGTATGTATGTATTGTATATAATGTATGAATGTAATGTATGTAGTATGCATGTAGGTTTTTTGTTTGTTTTTTACATTCAACACATTAGCTGGATGATGGGACTACTACTGTCCCATCATTGGCCAATGTGTCAATCACTGTCACTGTTGCAGGCATCGTCCGATGGGACTTGTAGTCCCATCGGAAGATGCCTGCACAGACCCCCGGCAGCCCGCACAGATCCCCGGCAAGCCGCACAGAGCCCCAGCAAGCCCGCACAGAGCTCCGGCAAGCCCGCACAGAGCCCCGGCAAGCCCGCACAGAGCCCCGGCAGCCCGCACAGAGCCCTGGCAAGCCCGCACAGAGCCCCAGCAGGCCGCACAGAGCCCCGGCAGCCCGCACATAGCCCCGGCAAGCCTCACAGAGCCCCGGCAAGCCCGCATAGAGCCCGCCCGCACACACAGACACGCACAGTGTCTGCCCACGCACCGCCCACACTCTTCCTCCCTCTGGAACAGGATGTAGAAGGACAGAAAGGCCTTATTTACATTCCGATATTTGTGTCCCATTGACTTGCATTGGTATCAGGTATCGGTATTGGCAATATCCGATATTTTTTGGATATCGGCCGATTCAATCCGATAATGATACTTCTTGATATCGGAAGGTATCACTCAACACTAATCACGAGCTATCCATGCCATGTTTCATCCCTATAGACAGGTAAAATCGCGATAAGGCACAAAGGTATACTGTAAGTTGGGAATGAGGCTTTACATACAGTCATGGCCAAAAGTATTGACACCCCTGCAATTCTGTCAGATAATACTCATTTTCTTCCTGAAAATGATTGCAAACACAAATTATTGGTATTATTATCTTCATTTAATTTGTCTTAAATGAAAAAAACATAAAAGAGAATGAAGCAAAAAGCAAAACATTGATCATTTCACACAAAACTCCAAAAATGGGCCAGACAAAAGTATTGGCACCCTCAGCCTAATACTTGGTTGCACAACCTTTAGCCAAAATAACTGCGACCAACCACTTCCGGTAACCATCAATGAGTTTCTTACAATGCTCTGCTGGAATTTTAGACCATTCTTCTTTGGCAAACTGCTCCAGGTCCCTGATATTTGAAGGGTGCCTTCTCCAAACTGCCATTTTTAGATCTCTCCACAGGTGTTCTATGGGATTCAGGTCTGGACTCATTGCTGGCCACCTTAGAAGTCTCCACTGCTTTCTCTCAAACAATTTTCTAGTGCTTTTTGAAGTGTGTTTTGGGTCTTTGTCCTGCTGGAAGACCCATGACCTCTGAGGGAGACCCAGCTCTCTTACACTGGGCCCTACATTATGCTGCAAAATTTGTTGGTAGTCTTCAGACTTCATAATGCCATGCACACGGTCAAGCAGTCCAGTGCCAGAGGCAGCAAAGCAACTCCAAAACATCAGGGAACCTCTGCCATGTTTGACTGTAGGGACAGTGTTCTTTTCTTTGAATGCCTCTTTTTTTCTCCTGTAAGCTATATGTTGATGCCTTTGCCCAAAAATCTCTACTTTTGTCTCATCTGACCAGAAAACATTCTTCTAAAACGTTTTAGGCTTTTTCAGGTAAGTTTTGGCAAAATCCAGCCTGGCTTTTTTACGTCTCAGGGTAAGAAGTGGGGTCTTCCTGGGTCTCCTACCATACAGTCCCTTTTCATTCAGATGCCGACGGATAGTACGGGTTGACACTGTTGTACCCTCGGACTGCAGGGCAGCTTGAACTTGTTGGATGTTAGTCGAGGTTCTTTATCCAACATCCGCACAATCTTGCGTTGAAATCTCTTGTCAATTTTTCTTTTCCGTCCACATCTAGGGAGGTTAGCCACAGTGCCATGGGCTTTAAACTTCTTGATGACGCTGCGCACGGTAGAAACAGGAACATTCAGGTCTTTGGAGATGGACTTGTAGCCTTGAGATTGCTCATGCTTCCTCACAATTTGGTTTCTCAAGTCCTCAGACAGTTCTTTGGTCTTCTTTCTTTTCTCCATGCTCAATGTGGTACACACAAGGACACAGGACAGAGGTTGAGTCAACTTTAATCCATGTCAACTGGCTGCAAGTGTGATTTAGTTATTGCCAACACCTGTTAGGTGCCACAGGTAAGTTACAGGTGCTGTTAATTACACAAATTAGAGAAGCATCACATGATTTTTCGAACAGTGCCAATACTTTTGTCCACCCCTTTTTTATGTTTGGTGTGTTATTATATCCAATTTGGCTTTAGGACAATTCTTTTTGTGTTTTTTCATTTAAGACAAATTAAATGAAGATAATAATACCAAATAATTTGCGTTTGCAATCATTTTCGGGAAGAAAATGAGTATTATCTGACAGAATTGCAGGGGTGTCAATACTTTTGACCATGACTGTATATAGAAGATCATATGAAAATCTAAACTAATTACAATGCAGATAATTCATGTTAATTTGGTAATTTCACTACCTCCCTGATATTTTCATAGAGATTATCTATGTAATACAGATGCAGTCATTTCAGTTATAATGATGTTATTACATTAACAAGGATGACATCCATGCCATTTATTAAGGCTTATCTGGTAAGGGGGTTGAACAAAGCTACTGGTAAGGGTGGACCCAGTTATCCAGGACATTGGTACTGCAAGCTGGAAGGAATATTCAACAGTGAGGACTAGTGTTGAGCATTCCGATACTGCAAATATCGGGTATTGGCCGATATTCGCGGTATCGGAATTCCGATACTGAGTTCCGATACTTTTGCAATATCGAATACCGGAATCAGAAGTTCCCATAATGCTATGAGCCAGTTTGATTTAATTCAGCCAATGAGGAATCCTAAGAAGTGTGGGCATATCCTGTTATGAATGTTAGGCATGTAACTACGGGCATGGCTGTGATTGGCTGCTGAAATGATGTATTGATGCACTATAAAAGCCGCCGCCGCCATTTTGGGGTCACTTTGCTGTGAATTCAGTTAGGGACAGGACGTTGCTGTTCTGACTGAGGGACAGTTTGAGATAGCGATTTGCTTCATTGTGCTTTACCCAGGCTACTGTAGCAACCGCTGTGTGCAAGGTCTCTGTGTGTGTGTGAGTGCAGCTCACGCTGCAGTGTGTTCTGCAGCCACATCTGGTTATAGTTCCCACAGCTTGCGTCACTGCCTCATACTGTTACATTCTCCTTTTTTGCATTTGTGCTGCTGCACATTTTTGCTGATTTCTCCTATTAGTGTGTTTCCATCTGTATCCAGCTAGATAGTGTACAAACACTATATAGGAGTAGATAGAGGAGCTTTTCTGCAGCCTGGCAGTGCCGTTCACGGCTGTCTGCAAGGTCTGTGTGTGTGAGTGCAAATCTCGCTGCAGTGTGTTCTGCAGCCACATCTGATTGTAGTCCGCTCAGTGTGGGTCACTGCCCTATACATTGTCCTTTTTTTCACTAGTGCAGCCCATTTTTCCTGATTTCTCCTATTAGTGGTGTGTTTCCATCCATATCCAGCTAGATTGCGTGCACTATATAGGAGTAGATAGAGGAGGCTTTCTGCAGCCTTGTGCCCTGCAGCCCCAGCCAGATTAGTATTAGCCTATTTTTTGGAGCCTCATCTATTGCATTGTAGGTTACCTTCCTGCATTGTAATAGCTACAAAAAGTTTGTGATACTATCGGTTTTACATCTTTGGGCACATCCATTTTTTTGTTCAAAAAAACCTAAATAAAGTTCACCAAACACTCCACTTTACAGTTGTGTAGGCCACATTAGCTCATATTAAAGTCTAGTCCACACTTAATAAAATTAGTGTTTCTTATACCTGTTAGCAGCTGTTCAGGAATAAGCACACTAACCCCTTAGTACTTTTCTGCCTATCTTTATCAGTCTACCAAGATGAAGAAGGCAGGGAGTAAGGCACGTGGTCGTGGGCGTGGAGTTTCTGGAGGGAGAGGACGTGAAGATTCTGTGCCTGCTGCGGGCACCAGTGACTAAGCATCACCCAGTTTTACCAGGGAACAGTCCTTTAAGGAGCTCGCCGTACCCCACTGCTGCAGGACGAACAAATTGAAGCCGTTGTCGGATGGATGGCAGCTAACGCATCGACTTCAATTAGTGCCACATCCTCTCAGGTCCAGAGCACTGAAGAGCACCCATCTGTCTCTTCACCACCTGCCAAATTGCCCCGGCAGTCAGAGAGCCCTGGACAGGAGCATCTCTACTTTTGTTCTCTGAATCTCTTGGCTTGGAAAGCGGGGGCCAGCCAAGCAGCATTCGAGAAATTGAAGAAGAGGCAGTATGCAGTGATGCGCAACTGCTTTGTCTCTCTGAATCTGAAGAGGTGGGTGGGCCAGTGCCTACAGTCAGAACACCTCAGTACGCATCTGATGATGAGACTCAGGTGTGTTATGTCTGCTAATGAAAGGTGTAATGAAGGCAATCCAGAGACACAGTGTGCCTAGCGATCAGAGCGCACACAGTGATCTGACAAATACCCAAAAACAAAAGAACGAGCTCTGAGACGTGGAAACTCTGTAGACTGCACACCTGATCCTATCCTAAACACAACTAAAGTGGCTGTGGATTGCGCCTAACCACTACCTATGCAACTCGGCACAGCCTAAGAAACTAGCTAGCCTGAAGATAGAAAAATAGGCCTGACTTGCCCCCACAGAAATACCCCAAAGGAAAAGGCAGCCCCCCACATATAATGACTGTGAGTAAGATGAAAAGACAAAACGTAGGGATGAAATGGATTCAGCAAAGTGGGGCCCGATATTCTTAGACAGAGCGAGGACAGTAAAGCGAACTTTGCAGTCTACAAAAAACCCTAAAGCAAAACCCACGCAAAGGGGCAAAAAAGACCCACCGTGCCGGACTAACGGCACGGCGGTACACCCTTTGCGTCTCAGAGCTTCCAGCAAAACAAAAGACAAGCTGGACAGAAAAAAGGCAACAAAATAGCAAAAAAGCACTTAGCTATACAGAGCAGCAGGTCACAGGAACAATCAGGAGAAGCTCAGATCCAACACTGGAACATTGACTAGGAGCAAGGATAGCAGCATCAGGTGGAGTTAAGTAACGAAGCAGCTAATGAGCTCACCAGAACACCTGAGGAAGGAAGCTCAGAAGCTGCAGTACCACTTGTGACCACAGGAGTGAATTCAGCCACAGAATTCACAACAGTACCCCCCCCTTGAGGAGGGGTCACCGAACCCTCACCAGAGCCCCCAGGCCTACCAGGATGAGCCGCATGAAAGGCACGAACAAGATCGGGAGCATGAACATCAGAGGCAAAAACCCAGGAATTATCTTCCTGAGCATAACCCTTCCATTTAACCAGATACTGGAGTTTCCGTCTAGAAACACGAGAATCCAAAATCTTCTCCACAATATACTCCAATTCCCCCTCCACCAAAACCGGGGCAGGAGGCTCAACAGATGGAACCATAGGTGCCACGTATCTCCGCAACAATGACCTATGGAATACATTATGTATGGAAAAGGAGTCTGGGAGGGTCAGACGAAAAGACACAGGATTGAGAACCTCAGAAATCCTATATGGACCAATAAAACGAGGTTTAAATTTAGGAAAGGAAACCTTCATAGGAATATGACGAGAAGATAGCCAAACCAGATCCCCAACACGAAGTCGGGGACCCACACGGCGTCTGCGATTAGCGAAAAGTTGAGCCTTCTCCTGGGACAAGGTCAAATTGTCCACTACCTGAGTCCAGATCTGCTGCAACCTGTCCACCACAGAATCCACACCAGGACAGTCCGAAGACTCAACCTGTCCTGAAGAGAAACGAGGATGGAACCCAGAATTGCAGAAAAATGGAGAAACCAAGGTAGCCGAGCTGGCCCGATTATTAAGGGCGAACTCAGCCAACGGCAAAAAGGACACCCAATCATCCTGGTCTGCAGAAACAAAACATCTCAGATATGTTTCCAAGGTCTGATTGGTTCGTTCGGTCTGGCCATTAGTCTGAGGATGGAAAGCCGAGGAAAAGGATAGGTCAATGCCCATCCTACCACAAAAGGCTCGCCAGAACCTTGAAACAAACTGGGAACCTCTGTCAGAAACAATATTCTCAGGAATGCCATGCAACCGAACCACATGCTGAAAGAACAAAGGTACCAAATCAAAGGAGGAAGGCAATTTAGCCAAGGGCACCAGATGGACCATTTTAGAAAAGCGATCACAGACCACCCAAATGACTGACATCTTTTGAGAAACGGGAAGGTCAGAAATGAAATCCATCGAAATATGTGTCCAAGGCCTCTTTGGGACCGGCAAGGGCAAAAGCAACCCACTGGCACGAGAACAGGAGGGCTTAGCCCTAGCACAAATCCCACAGGACTGCACAAAAGTACGTACATCCCGTGACAGAGATGGCCACCAGAAGGATCTAGCCACTAACTCTCTGGTACCAAAGATTCCAGGATGACCAGCCAACACCGAACAATGAAGTTCAGAGATAAGTTTATTAGTCCACCTATCAGGGACGAACAGTTTCTCCGCTGGACAACAATCAGGTTTATTCGCCTGAAATTTTTGCAGCACCCGCCGCAAATCAGGGGAGATGGCAGACACAATGACTCCTTCCTTGAGGATACCCGCTGGCTCAGATAAACCCGGAGAGTCGGGCACAAAACTCCTAGACAGAGCATCCGCCTTCACATTTTTAGAGCCCGGAAGGTACGAAATCACAAAGTCGAAGCGGGCAAAAAATAACGACCAACGGGCCTGTCTAGGATTCAAGCGCTTGGCAGACTCGAGATAAGTCAAGTTCTTATGATCAGTCAATACCACCACGCGATGCTTAGCTCCTTCAAGCCAATGACGCCACTCCTCGAATGCCCACTTCATGGCCAGCAACTCTCGGTTGCCCACATCATAATTACGCTCAGCGGGCGAAAACTTCCTGGAAAAGAAAGCACATGGTTTCATCACTGAGCAATCAGAACCTCTCTGTGACAAAACCGCCCCTGCTCCAATCTCAGAAGCATCAACCTCGACCTGGAACGGAAGAGAAACATCTGGCTGACACAACACAGGGGCAGAACAAAAATGACGCTTCAACTCCTGAAAAGCTTCCACAGCAGCAGAAGACCAATTGACCAAATCAGCACCCTTCTTGGTCAAATCGGTCAATGGTTTGGCAATGCTAGAAAAATTACAGATGAAGCGACGATAAAAATTAGCAAAGCCCAGGAACTTTTGCAGACTTTTCAGAGATGTCGGCTGAATCCAATCCTGGATGGCTTGGACCTTAACTGGATCCATCTCGATAGTAGAAGGGGAAAAGATGAATCCCAAAAATGAAACTTTCTGCACACCGAAGAGACACTTTGATCCCTTCACAAACAAAGAGTTAGCACGCAGGACCTGAAAAACCATTCTGACCTGCTTCACATGAGACTCCCAATCATCTGAGAAGATCAAAATGTCATCCAAGTAAACAATCAGGAATTTATCCAGGTACTCACGGAAGATGTCATGCATAAAGGATTGAAACACTGATGGAGCATTGGCAAGTCCGAACGGCATCACTAGATACTCAAAATGACCCTCGGGCGTATTGAATGCAGTTTTCCATTCATCTCCTTGCCTGATTCTTACCAGATTATACGCACCACGAAGATCTATCTTAGTGAACCAACTAGCCCCCTTAATCCGAGCAAACAAGTCAGATAACAATGGCAAGGGATACTGAAATTTAACAGTGATCTTATTAAGAAGGCGGTAATCAATACACGGTCTCAGCGAACCATCCTTCTTAGCTACAAAGAAGAACCCTGCTCCCAGTGGTGATGACGATGGGCGAATATGTCCCTTCTCTAGGGATTCCTTCACATAACTGCGCATAGCGGCGTGTTCGGGCACGGATAAATTAAATAATCGACCTTTAGGGAATTTACTACCAGGAATCAAATTGATAGCACAATCACAATCCCTATGCGGAGGTAGGGCATCGGACTTGGGCTCTTCAAATACATCCTGATAATCAGACAAGAACTCTGGGACCTCAGAAGGGGTGGATGACGAAATCGACAAAAATGGAACATCACCATGTACCCCCTGACAACCCCAGCTGGATACCGACATGGAATTCCAATCCAATACTGGATTATGGGTTTGTAGCCATGGCAACCCCAACACGACCACATCATGCAGATTATGCAACACCAGAAAGCGAATAACTTCCTGATGTGCAGGAGCCATGCACATGGTCAGCTGGGCCCAGTACTGAGGTTTATTCTTGGCCAAAGGTGTAGCATCAATTCCTCTCAATGGAATAGGACACCGCAAAGGCTCCAAGAAAAACCCACAACGTTTAGCATAATCCAAATCCATCAGATTTAGGGCAGCGCCTGAATCCACAAACGCCATGACAGAAAATGACGACAAAGAGCATATCAAGGTAATGGACAGAAGGAATTTGGACTGTACAGTACCAATGACGGCAGACCTAGCGGACCGCTTAGTGCGCTTAGGACAATCAGAAATAGCATGAGTGGAATCACCACAGTAGAAACATAGCCCATTCAGACGTCTGTATTCCAGCCGTTCCACTCTGGTCATAGTCCTATCGCACTGCATAGGCTCAGGTTTAACCTCAGGCAATACCGCCAAATGGTGCACAGATTTACGCTCGCGCAAGCGTCTACCGATCTGAATGGCTAAAGACAAAGACTCATTCAAACCAGCAGGCATAGGAAATCCCACCATGACATCCTTAAGAGCCTCAGAGAGACCCTTTCTGAACAAAGCTGCCAGCGCAGATTCATTCCACTGAGTGAGTACTGACCATTTCCTAAATTTCTGACAATATACTTCTATATCATCCTGACCCTGGCACAAAGCCAGCAAATTTTTCTCAGCCTGATCCACTGAATTAGGCTCATCGTACAGTAATCCGAGTGCCAGGAAAAACGCATCGACACTACTCAATGCAGGGTCTCCTGGCGCAAGAGAAAATGCCCAGTCTTGAGGGTCGCCGCGCAAAAAAGAAATAATAATCAAAACCTGTTGAATAGGATTACCAGAAGAATGAGGTTTCAAGGCCAGAAATAGCTTACAATTATTTTTGAAACTTGGAAACTTAGTTCTATCTCCAAAAAACAAATCAGGAATAGGAATTCTTGGTTCTAACATAGATTTCTGATCAATAGTATCTTGAATCTTTTGTACATTTATAACGAGATTATCCATTGAAGAGCACAGACCCTGAAAATCCATGTCCACACCTGTGTCCAGAAACACCCAAATGTCTAGGGGAAAAAAAAAAAAAAGTGAACACAGAGCAGAGAAAAAAAAAAAAAAGATGTCAGAACTTTTTCTTTCCCTCTATTGAGAATCATTAGTTGGCTCCTAGTACTGTTATGTCTGCTAATGAAAGGTGTAATGAAGGCAATCCAGAGACACAGTGTGCCTAGCGATCAGAGCGCACACAGTGATCTGACAAATACCCAAAAACAAAAGAACGAGCTCTGAGACGTGGAAACTCTGTAGACTGCACACCTGATCCTATCCTAAACACAACTAAAAGTGGCTGTGGATTGCGCCTAACCACTACCTATGCAACTCGGCACAGCCTAAGAAACTAGCTAGCCTGAAGATAGAAAAATAGGCCTGACTTGCCCCCAGAGAAATACCCCAAAGGAAAAGGCAGCCCCCCACATATAATGACTGTGAGTAAGATGAAAAGACAAAACGTAGGGATGAAACGGATTCAGCAAAGTGGGGCCCGATATTCTTAGACAGAGCGAGGACAGTAAAGCGAACTTTGCAGTCTACAAAAAACCCTAAAGCAAAACCCACGCAAAGGGGCAAAAAAGACCCACCGTGCCGGACTAACGGCACGGCGGTACACCCTTTGCGTCTCAGAGCTTCCAGCAAAACAAAAGACAAGCTGGACAGAAAAAAGGCAACAAAATAGCAAAAAAGCACTTAGCTATACAGAGCAGCAGGTCACAGGAACAATCAGGAGAAGCTCAGATCCAACACTGGAACATTGACTAGGAGCAAGGATAGCAGCATCAGGTGGAGTTAAGTAACGAAGCAGCTAATAAGCTCACCAGAACACCTGAGGAAGGAAGCTCAGAAGCTGCAGTACCACTTGTGACCACAGGAGTGAATTCAGCCACAGAATTCACAACACAGGTGTCACTTTCTGGTGCGTACTGTGCTGCCGAGACTACCCAGGAGAAGCCGTTGTTGGAAAAGGGTAGTGTAGATGATGAGCTCCTTGACCCATCATGGCGTGAGGTACAGGAAGTTGGTGGGAGCAGCTCTGAGGAAGAGATTCCCCGAATGGCCCAAAAATGAGGGAGAGGGAGGGGGCAGACAGGGTTGCCTGTAGCCTCCACTTCGGCACCCATTAGGAGCATGCCTCTTCCAAAACCCAAAATGGGCGCTCCCAAGACTTGCAGTGCCTGGTCCTTTTTTGACACAGTTGCAGATAACATTTGCTTTGTCAAATGCAAGCTGTGTCATCAGAAAATGAAAAGAGGGAAAAGTGTCAGCATCCTCAATACCACAAATATGTAGAAACATGTGCGGACCAAGCATGTGGTGGAGTTACAAAAACACACTGAAGACCTAGGCCAACCTACAGCGCCACCTACCACCTCTTCAGCTCGTGTTGTAGCCTCTTCCTCTAGCTCACACACAGCTGGTTTGGCTTCCTCACAGGAGCGCCATGGAAGAACCTCTGGCACTGTTGTACACCCAGTGTAATTCCACCCACAGCACCATGTTCCCTGTCATCCTCACACTCCCAGCCCAGTCTACAGCTATCGGTAGCACAGGCATGGGAGAAAAGGCGGCCATTCTCGGCAAACCACCACCGAACACAGGCTCTGAATGCTGGCATTGCAAAACTACTGTCCCTTGAAATGCTATCATTCAGGCTGGTGGAGACTGACACCTTGTGTAACTTCATGGCATTGGCAGTAACACAATACAATGTGCCCAGCCGCTTTAGCTGGCAAGCCGTCCCTGCCCTGCAAAAGCATGTGGAGGGAAACATTAAACATGCGCTACTAAACGCCGTCAGTAGCCAGGTCCACCTGACCACCGATGCGTGGACCAGTCACCATGGACAGGGACGATACCGTTCCCTCACTGCCCATTGGGTAAATGTTGTGGAGCCGGGTACAGATCTTGAGAGTGCCAACTCCAAGGATTGCAGGAATCCAGTCTGTACACATTGACTCCTCATCATACTCCAGTTCCTCTGAATCAGTGCTGCAGGAGCTGTCACAGTCTACCTCCACATGGACCCGTGAACGCTTACCTGTTATGACCGATATGAGCACAGCTGTGGCCAAACGTCAACAGGCCGTATTGAAATTAATTGCTTTGAGGAATCAAAGCCACACAGCGCAGGAGCTCTGGAATGCCATCAAGCAGGATGTGTGGTTTGTGCCAGCGAATCTCCAGCCAGGCATGGTAGTGTGTGACAATGGCTGACATCTGGTGACAGCTCTGGGCCTAGGCAACCTCACTCACATCCCATGTCTGGCACATGTGCTCAACTTGGTCGTGCAGAGTTTTTTGAGGGACTATCCGGATCTTGATGCACTGCTGCACAAGGTCCGCCTAGAGTGCTTTCACTTGCGGCGTTCCAGCATGGCAAGATCGCACATTGCAGCTCTGCAGCGTCGATTCCGCCTTTCTGAACATCGCATCATATGTGACCTACCCACCAGGTGGAATTCAATGTTATATATGTTGGAGCAGTTGTGTGAGCAGCAGGCAGCAGTAAAGGAGTACCAGCTGCATCAGGCGCAAAGAAGTCGCACTGCACGCCGTTCACACTTCACCACCACTGAGTGGGCCTCTATGAAGGACATCTGCCACGTTTTGCGTGCCTTCGATGATTCCACGCGGATGGCGAGTGCAGATGATGCACTAGTCAGCATGACTATCCCCCTTATCTGCCTGCTTGAAAAAGCACTGCAAGCACTAAGGGAGGAGGTTGTGGAAGAGGTGGAGGATGAGGAGTCACAAATGCCATTTGCTTCTGGACAGTCTGCGCAACATGGTTCCTCACAAAGGCCTAGGCAGGGGACACTTTGTGAGGAGGATGATAAAGAGTCAAAGGAGGAGGAAGACATCTGTCCAGAGGAGGGAGTTACACAATGTTCTAGTAGTCAGTATGTAGAGTGAGGGTGGGGTGATGCAGAGCAGGCAGAGATTACGCCTCAAGCAGGGGACAGCAATTCTTGGCCTGTTGGCAGTCTGCAGCATATGGTTGATTTCATGATGCAGTGCCTGAGAAACGACCGCTGCATTGCCCACATTCTCAACACGGCTGATAATTGGGTGTACACCCTCCTAGATTCTTGCTACCGGGACAACTTACAAAGCCTCATAACATGGTTGAACCGGGAGCGTAAAATGCGGGATTACCAAGACACACTGGTGCATTCCATCATGTTCTTCATTCCAACCGAGAGCAGTGCTGCTAGTGCTTTACAAAGCAGCTCAGTGCGTCGAGGCAGTGGAGGAAGCTCTGCACAAAGAGGGAGCAGAAGCAGTGCCTCAGCACAAGGCAAGACCAGCATGGCCCAAATGTGGCAAAGTTTAGTGTGCCTGACACAAATGTCTACACCATCACAGATGGCTCCAGTCAGCAAGAGGCAACGTTTCCGTCAGATGGTGACAGACTACATGTCTTGCCATCTCAGTGTACTCCCAGACAGCTCTTCCCCCTTCAAGTTTTGGGTCCCTAAGCTGGATACATGGCCAGAGCTTAGCCAGTATGCATTGGAGGTGCTGGCTTGCCCTGCTGCTAGTGTATTATCGGAACGCGTCTTTAGTGCTGCAATTGGCGTACTAACAGACCGTCGCATGCGACTATCCTCCGATAATGTTGACCGGCTTACTTTTCTGAAAATGAACAAGGCCTGGATCTCGCAGGAATTTGTCACTCCTCTTCCAGATTAAATAATTGGTTGGCAACAGTATCCAGGTCTCCTGTTGTGTTCATGTTTCTACCACCCGAACTGTAATCCCTGGGCTCCAACACCGCCAGTTGCTGCTCAGAACTGCCATCTGCACAGTCAACACTTGCTGCCATATTATTGGGGTTCAGTAACGTCAGCTGCTCCCCTGCTGTGTATCCGGCAATTTCTCCTGCTCCGTCCACACTCACACTACTACAGATATTAAAGGGAACCTGTCACCCCCCCAGGCGTTTGTAACTAAAAGAGCCACCTTGTGCAGCACTAATGCTGCCTTTGGACAAGGTGGCTCTTTTAGTTATGCTCCTTGCACATGCTGAACTAAACACTGATAAAATGTGCCCCCTCATACCGTGAAACTGTGCTGGAGGCGGGACTTTCCTTCCTAATCAGATGCAGCACAGCCGTCATTCATACCCCCTTGGTGCCGGGTGCCACCTCCTGAACGTTGTTTGAATCTGTCACAGAGCCAGCGCTGTTATGTTATCCCTTGGCCATGCGCAGTTAGCGCTGCCCGTCTTCTGACATCATTTGATGTCAGGCTGACTGCGCCTGTGTGGCTGCGCTGCCCGAGATCCCGCCCCGCAGTGTCTTCTGATTTATTCACACTGTGGGGCTGGGATTCATGGGCATGCGCAGTGCAAATCTTCACCTCTCACTCATCTCCCTCTGCCTTCTTCAGACTGTGCAGCGTCAGCTGATCCCTAATCACCGTGGCATGCGCTTAGGGATAACCTGACGCCACACAGTCTGAAGAAAGCGGAAGGAGATGAGTGAGAGGCGAAAATATGCACAGTGCATGCCCATGAATCCTAGCCCCGCAGTGTGAATAAATCAGAAGACACCGCGGGGCGGGATCTCGGGCAGCGCGGCCGCACAGGCGCAGTCAGCCTGACATCAAATGATGTCGGAAGACGGGCAGCGCTAACTGCGCATGCCCAAGGGAAAACATAACAGCGCAGGCTCCGGGACAGATTCAAACAACGCTGAGGAGGCGTCACCTGTGGTGCCAAGGGGTATGAATGACGGCTGTGCTGCATCTGATTAAGAAGGAAAGTCCCACCTCTTGGACGGTTTCACGTATGAGGGGGGACAATTTTATAAGTGTTTAGTTCAGTGTGTGCAAGGAGCATAACTAAAAGAGCCACCTTTTCTTTGTGCAGTATTAGTGCTGCACAAGGTGGCTCTTTTAGTTACAAACGCCTGGGGGGAGTGACAGGTTCCCTTTCAACTTGCTTCAGTTAGGCCTCTGCCTACACTCTGTTTCTCCTGTAATCCCTGGGCTCCATCACTACCAGTTGCTGATCGGAAGTGCCGTCTGCACAGTCAACACATGCTCCAGTGTTTTGGGGTTCAGTAACGTCAGCTGATCCCCAGCTGTGTGTGCGGCAATTTCTGCTGCTCCCTCCACATTCACAAAAACACTTCTGAGCAGTAACTTGCGGTGTTGGAGCCCAGGGATTACAGAAGAAACAAAGTGTAGGCAGAGGCCTAATTGGAGCAAGTTTAAAATCTGTAGTAAGATTTTAAACTTGCTCCAATTAGGCCTCTGCCTACACTTTGTTTCTTCTGTAATCCCTGGGCTCCAACACCGCAAGTTACTGCTCAGAAGTGTTTTTGGCACGGGTACTCCCTCCTGCCCAGCCTGGTTCCAGCACGCCAGCTGTTTCCTGGTAGTGTCAAGGTCACTTTGCCTTCAATACGTTGTCCTGTCGGGTTGCGGTCGTGTTGCCAGCTCTATGGTGCCTGCAGTTTAGGTGCTTCCTATGTGGGCTGCGGGAACTGGCAATCAAGGCTGGTTCCGTATTGCCAATAGGGCAAGCTTCCCCTGTAGGACTGTGGTTTTTCGGCAACTCCAGGTGGCTCGCAGCCTTACAATTTTTTTTTCATGTGGACCTTCTGCTGACTATCTGAGTTCCAGCACCATTAGCTGGTTCTTTAGAAGTCAATCTTGAATAGGTCCCCCTGGGTTCCAGTACCTTCAGCTGGTTCCAGGCAGAGCCTTTGGCTTAGGTGCCTCCTTCTCGGTATCCGAGTACCACCAACGTCTGGTGGTCCTTGGTAGTGCTTTCTGGCACGGGTATCTCCTGCTTAGTAACCGGGTTCCAGTACTGTCAGCTGGTGCTCGGTAGTTCCATTGGCTCTTGTACCTTCTGCTACCCATCCGGCTTCCAGTACCGTCAGCTGGTTCTCGGCAGTGTCTTTTGCTCTTGTACCTTCTGCTCCCCATCCTGGTTCCAGTACCGTCAGCTGGTTCCAGGCAGAGCCTTTGGCTTAGGTGCCTCCTTCTCGGTATTTGAGTTCCACCAACGTCTGGTGGTCCTTGGTAGTGCTTTCTGGCACGAGTACCTCCTGCTTAGTAACTGGGTTCCAGTACCGTCAGCTTGTCCTCGGTAGTTCCATTGGCTCTTGTACCTTCTGCTACCCATCTGGGTTCCAGTACCATCAGCTGGTTCTTGGCAGTTCCTCAGCATTCTTGTACCTTCTGCTACATTTCCAAGTTCAAGACCCTAAAGACGATGACCCTGAAGACCACCCCAAAGAAGACAACGACCCCGGAGATGACGACCCCTTTGGCACGGGTACTCCCTCCTGCCCAGCCTGGTTCCAGCATGCCAGCTGTTTCCGGGTAGTGTCAAGGTCACTTTGCCTCCAATACATTGTCCTGTCGGGTTGAGGTCGGGTTTGCCAACTCTATGGTGCCTGCAGTTTAGAAGCTTCCTATGTGGGCTGCGGGAACTGGCAATCAAGGCTGGTTCCAAAGTGCCAACAGGACAAGCTCCCCCTGTAGGACTGTGGGTTTTCGGCAACTCCGGCCGGCTCACTGCCTTACAATTTTTTTTTCATGTGGACCTTCTGCTGCCTATCTGAATTCCAGCACCATTAGCTGATTCTTTGGAAGTCAATCTTGAATAGGTCCCCCTGGGTTCCAGTACCCTTCAGCTGGTTCCAGGCAGAGCCTTTGGCTTAGGTGCCTCCTTATCGGTATCCGAGTTCCACCAACGACTGGTGGTCCTTGGTAGTGCTTTCTGGCATGGGTTCGGCTACCCATCCGGGTTCCAGTGCCGTCAGCTGGTTCACGGCAGTTCCTCAGCCTTCTTGTACCTTCTGCTACATTTCCAAGTTAAAGCTTTTTGAAATGGTTTTTGGTAATCACTCTGGATCTCCCTGACGACGACCCTAAAGACGATGACCCTGAAGACCACCCCAAAGAAGACGGCAACCCCGGAGATGACAACACCAGAGACGATGACCCTGGAGACGACGACCCTGAAGACCACCCCGAAGAAGACGACAACCCCGGAGATGACGACCCCAGAGACGACGACCCCGGAGACGATGACCATGAAGGCGACCCCGAAGAAGACCAAGAAGATGACCCTGACTAAGATGACCAAACGAACAAAGAACAAGAAGACATAAAGATACAGAAGATGACCAAGATACAAAAGAACAAGAGACAGAAGAACAAGAAGCAGAAGAACAAGAAGCTGCAGGACAAAAAGCAGAAGAACATTAAACATAAGACTAGAAATCAGAGCAAAAGATATTATCTAAATTATAAGCAGAAGAAGACTAAGCAGTGTATGGGGGTGAGTCCATTCCTCCTCGTGGTGCCCCTGGAAAAAAACTGCTGCTGCAGGCCAAACTGAACGTGGACAAATCCTGTTGTAAATCTTTTGTGACAGGCAGAACGGAAGGTGTAATCTTCAAACTTTTATAGATAACAACTACAGGAATGCCTGTCACAAATAAGAATATGATGAAGAAGAAGAATATGAAGAAGATGAAGAAGTAGAATATGAAGAATAACAGTTGAATAAAAAGAATATGAAGAATGTAAAAAAAGAATAATAGGAAGAAGGTGAAGAAGAAAAAGATGAATAAGGTGAACAAGAAGTTGATGAAAAAGATGCTGCTGCTGAGGATGATGAAGAAGAAACTGTGGGAGGAGTAAAAAAGAAGGTGAAGAGCATGGAAGTAGTGAAACATAAATATCTGACAAAATATAAAAAAGCTTAACATACAGGTCCTTCTCAAAAAATTAGCATATAGTGTTAAATTTGATTATTTACCATAATGTAATGATTACAATTAAACTTTCATATATTATAGATTCATTATCCACCAACTGAAATTTGTCAGGTCTTTTATTGTTTTAATACTGATGATTTTGGCATACAACTCCTGATAACCCAAAAAACCTGTCTCAATAAATTAGCATATCAAGAAAAGGTTCTCTAAACGACCTATTACCCTAATCTTCTGAATCAACTAATTAACTCTAAACACATGCAAAAGATACCTGAGGCTTTTATAAACTCCCTGCCTGGTTCATTACTCAAAACCCCCATCATGGGTAAGACTAGCGACCTGACAGATGTCAAGAAGGCCATCATTGACACCCTCAAGCAAGAGGGTAAGACCCAGAAAGAAATTTCTCAACAAATAGGCTGTTCCCAGAGTGCTGTATCAAGGCACCTCAATGGTAAGTCTGTTGGAAGGAAACAATGTGGCAGAAAACGCTGTACAACGAGAAGAGGAGACCGGACCCTGAGGAAGATTGTGGAGAAGAACCGATTCCAGACCTTGGGGAACCTGAGGAAGCAGTGGACTGAGTCTGGTGTGGAAACATCCAGAGCCACCGTGCACAGGCGTGTGCAGGAAATGGGCTACAGGTGCCGCATTCCCCAGGTAAAGCCACTTTTGAGCTACAGAGAAGCAGCACTGGACTGTTGCTAAGTGGTCCCAAGTACTTTTTTCTGATGAAAGCAAATTTTGCATGTCATTCGGAAATCAAGGTGCCAGAGTCTGGAGGAAGACTGGGGAGAAGGAAATGCCAAAATGCCTGAAGTCCAGTGTCAAGTACCCACAGTCAGTGATGGTGTGGGGTGCCATGTCAGCTGCTAGTGTTGGTCCACTGTGTTTCATCAAGGGCAGGGTCAATGCAGCTAGCTATCAGGAGATTTTGGAGCACTTCATGCTTCCATCGGCTGAAATGCTTTATGGAGATGAAGATTTCATTTTTCAGCATGACCTGGCACCTGCTCACAGTGCCAAAACCACTGGTAAATGGTTTACTGACCATGGTATTACTGTGCTCAATTGGCCTGCCAACTCTCCTGACCTGAACCCCATAGAGAATCTGTGGGATATTGTGAAGAGAAAGTTGAGAGACGCAAGACCCAACACTCTGGATGAGCTTAAGGCCGCTATTGAAGCATCCTGGGCCTCCATAACATCTCAGCAGTGTCACAGGCTGATTGCCTCCATGCCACGCCGCATTGAAGCAGTCATTTCTGCCAAAGGATTCCCGACCAAGTATTGAGTGCATAACTGAACATTATTATTTGTTGTTTTTTTTGTTTGTTATTAAAAAACACTTTTATTTGATTGGATGGGTGAAATATGCTAATTTATTGAGACAGGTTTTTTGGGTTATCAGGAGTTGTATGCCAAAATCATCAGTATTAAAACAATAAAAGACCTGACAAGTTTCAGTTGGTGGATAATTAATCTATAATATATCAAAGTTTAATTGTAATCATTACATTATGGTAAATAATGAAATTTAACACTATATGCTAATTTTTTGAGAAGGACCTGTAGTCAATATCTTTGTAATTCCGAACATCTTAAAAAAAAATGAATTCCTGCTATTCCATTTGATTGGGCTAAGCCTCTATGCCTTTAATGTCTTCTCCACCTCCCCCAATACATTCTACATTATAATTAGTTGTTTTCCTTCATATAGAATTAACCTACAAGGAAAGAAAGGGTTTATTTTAATTCTGATATTTGTGTCCCATTGACTTGCATTGGTTTCCGGTATCGGTATCGGCGATATCTGATATTTTTTGGACATCGGCCGATCCAATCCGATACCAATATTTTCGGATATCGGAAGGTATCGCTCAACACTAGTGAGAACCCAGACAAAAGTCTGTGCTGGACAATAGACATACAAGAAAGGCAGGACACACCAAGAGCCGCAGAAAGAGTGCAGACCTACAGGAAATTGGCAGATCTGAAGAAGAACTTAGATGCATGTTGTAGAATTGACAAGAATCTGCAGCAGTGATTGCAGAGTAATGTGAACAGTATCTAATAACAGTTCGTAATGCTACAGCCAACGATGGGCAAATCAAGAGGTCTGAGAAGCAGTAGATGCAAGTTGTAGCATCCACAGCAAATTGTAACATAATGTGAAAAGTCTTTAGTAATAGTTTGTAATGCTTTCAGGAAACAATGGGTTACCAACAGGTCAAAGAAAAAGTAGATGCAAATTATAAAATCCACAGCAGATTGCAACGTAATGTTAAAAAAAATCTACAGTAGTAACAGTTTATAGTTCATAGTTACAGTGAATGATGGGTTAACCAACAGGCCTCAGAAGCAGTTTGCAACAAAGATACAGTCAGTCTTAAAGGGGTAGTCCAAAACCAAAGTTAAATTTAATACTAGATGTCTATATATTTAATGTAATAATCTAATCCCCCTTCTAATATACAGTACATTGTTTAAAAATGTCCTATCCTTCCCTAACTGTTCTATCTTCCTATTTTTTTCTAACTTCTGTTCTGAGTAGTTTCATTTGAGAATGCCCAGTGCATCCAACAGGATGTCATCAAGGAGCCAAGGCTGTGGTTACTGCTGCAGCTGATTTCCGTGCCCTGAAACAAAGCAACAGTTTCGGGATATAAACTAGTCCCCTTCTCAACTGAGCATGCAATGGGTGTCAATTCCGATCCATAATTAGTATGTGCTTCCTGCTCTATATTTCTTTGAATGCTCATTGACAATGTGCTCCCTTGCTGGCTGTAAAGAGAAGCGATGAGCTGGGAAGAGAGCACACTGTCAGCGTACATTAAAAAGGAGAGATTGTGGCAAACAAGGAGAACAGAAACCTGCTCAGCCCCTGCAACAGACAATACTGATGATATCTGTTTCGGGGGCTGAGCCGGTCTTTGTTCTCCCTGCTAGCCGTGTTCTTTCATTTTCAATGCGCACTGACAGTGCGCACTCTCATGCCAGCTTGCCGCTTCTCATTAGAGTGCATTGTCACTGCACTTTCAAAAGAATATAGTACTTTGAGGAGAGAGCATAATAGGAATCTATAACCAAAGTATGGTCAGTAGAGTAGGGTCTAGCCCAGCCCCTTGAAATGGACATCACTTTGGATGCTTCGTATCATGGTGGTGCCACGACTCCCCATCCTTCTGATGATGCCGTTTAAGAATCCAAGCATGCACTGGGGATTCTGAAATGAAAAGTGAACTAAACAGAAGTTAAGAAAAAAATAGTAAGACGATAGAGAGAGGGAATGGTTGTGAATTTCTAGTATATTATAAAAGTAATTAGATTGTTACTAGGGATGAGCGAATAGCTTCGGATAACTACTTATCCAAATAGCTATAGCGCTTACCGAATAGCTGCTCCGGGAACCCGGATACCTGGAGTGCTCCCGATAATCAGCTGTTTGGTGCTGCAGCTGCATGCGTTGCGGCTGCATGACAGTCACGACACAGGCTCTCCATGCATGTGTTGTTCGAAGCTCTTTGCTTATCCCTAATTGTTACCCTAAAGAGATAGAGATTTACAATTAAATTCAATTTTATTTTTCGGACTACCTCTTTAAAAGGTCTTGGATGAAGATGTCCTGGAGGCATATCAGTCAACTTGTAAAGCCCAATGTACACAACATCAAAGTTTGGTAGCAGTAAAGAAAGGGAGCGCAGCCCCTCAAAAGATCCAAGATAGGTGCATAACACCAAAGTCAAGTGTACGGCCTCATGCACATTGTTGTGTTACAGCTCTAGTTTGTACAGACTATAGAACACAACAGGACCTTATATGCTGTCAGCTACATGTACAGGGTGGAGCGCGGTAATTTGCTTTTTTGCACTGCATGCTGTGGCGGCACTGTCGGTCGAAGAGAGGGGAGAGTGGGTGTGGCTTACAGTGGCTGATGGGAGATTTGTATTCCTCTGCCTTTCAGTTGCCATCATGCAGTGGACACGTGAGGAGAGGTCATTTTGTGTTGAAGCGTATTTTTCAAATGCCCACTCGATCATTGCAGTGCAGCGTGCTTTTCGTTTACAATTCGCTGTTCCTCCACGCGGACGTGTTCCTGGACGGCAATCAATTGTAAATTGGGTGAATGCATTCAGAACAGCAGGGAATGTGTCATGTGTATGAAGGGGACCTGAGAGAAGGATTACAACACCACAAAACATCGAGAGAGTTAGAGCAGCAGTACTGCAATCTCCGAAACGCTCTGCTCGGAAGCAATCATTTGCTCTTGGCATTTCAAGACGTTCTCTCCACCGGATTCTTCATGATGAACTGAATTTTCACCCGTATAAAATGTGCGTGGTCCAACATTTGTCAGCATGGGACTATTTGACACGGCGGACCTCTTGTGAAGACATGTTAGCAACGATACCCCGTGACGCAATTGTGTTTTTTTCTGATGAGGCACATTTTCACCTCAGTAGGTGTGTAAACAAACAAAATATGCGTTACTGGAGTGAAACAAACCCCAGAGAAGTTCACGAGAGACCTCTGCATTCGGACCGCGTCACTGTGTGGTGCGCCATATCACGAGTAGGCATCATTGGTCCTTACTTTTTTCAGGATAATGGTCGTGCCGTAACTGTGAACTCCGAACGGTACTTGTCTATGATACAGGATTATTTTCAGCCGGCTCTTGAGGCAATGGAACTAGAGGATACATGGTTCCAACAGGATGGTGCCACTGCACACACAGCGAGGGTTACCATGAATTGTTTGAGGCAAATGTTTCCTGGACGGCTTATCTCTTTGAGGGGAGATGTGAACTGGCCAGCACGCTCACCAGATTTAGCCCCATGCGATTTTTTCTTTTGGGGGTTACCTGAAGTCTAAGGTGTACAGGTCCTTCTCAAAAAATTAGCATATAGTGTTAAATTTCATTATTTACCATAATGTAATGATTACAATTAAACTTTCATATATTATAGATTCATTATCCACCAACTGAAATTTGTCAGGTCTTTTATTGTTTTAATACTGATGATTTTGGCATACAACTCCTGATAACCCAAAAAACCTGTCTCAATAAATTAGCATATCAAGAAAAGGTTCTCTAAACGACCTATTACCCTAATCTTCTGAATCAACTAATTAACTCTAAACACATGCAAAAGATACCTGAGGCTTTTATAAACTCCCTTCCTGGTTCATTACTCAAAACCCCATCATGGGTAAGACTAGCGACCTGACAGATGTCAAGAAGGCCATCATTGACACCCTCAAGCAAGAGGGTAAGACCCAGAAAGAAATTTCTCAACAAATAGGCTGTTCCCAGAGTGCTGTATCAAGGCACCTCAATGGTAAGTCTGTTGGAAGGAAACAATGTGGCAGAAAACGCTGTACAACGAGAAGAGGAGACCGGACCCTGAGGAAGATTGTGGAGAAGGACCGATTCCAGACCTTGGGGAACCTGAGGAAGCAGTGGACTGAGTCTGGTGTGGAAACATCCAGAGCCACCGTGCACAGGCGTGTGCAGGAAATGGGCTACAGGTGCCGCATTACCCAGGTAAAGCCACTTTTGAGCTACAGAGAAGCAGCACTGGACTGTTGCTAAGTGGTCCCAAGTACTTTTTTCTGATGAAAGCAAATTTTGCATGTCATTCGGAAATCAAGGTGCCAGAGTCTGGAGGAAGACTGGGGAGAAGGAAATGCCAAAATGCCTGAAGTCCAGTGTCAAGTACCCACAGTCAGTGATGGTGTGGGGTGCCATGTCAGCTGCTGGTGTTGGTCCACTGTGTTTCATCAAGGGCAGGGTCAATGCAGCTAGCTATCAGGAGATTTTGGAGCACTTCATGCTTCCATCGGCTGAAATGCTTTATGGAGATGAAGATTTCATTTTTCAGCACGACCTGGCTCACAGTGCCAAAACCACTGGTAAATGGTTTACTGACCATGGTATTACTGTGCTCAATTGGCCTGCCAACTCTCCTGACCTGAACCCCATAGAGAATCTGTGGGATATTGTAAAGAGAAAGTTGAGAGACGCAAGACCCAACACTCTGGATGAGCTTAAGGCCGCTATTGAAGCATCCTGGGCCTCCATAACATCTCAGCAGTGTCACAGGCTGATTGCCTCCATGCCACACCGCATTGAAGCAGTCATTTCTGCCAAAGGATTCCCGACCAAGTATTGAGTGCATAACTGAACATTATTATTTGTTGTTTTTTTTGTTTGTTATTAAAAAACACTTTTATTTGATTGGATGGGTGAAATATGCTAATTTATTGAGACAGGTTTTTTGGGTTATCAGGAGTTGTATGCCAAAATCATCAGTATTAAAACAATAAAAGACCTGACAAATTTCAGTTGGTGGATAATGAATCTATAATATATGAAAGTTTAATTGTAATCATTACATTATGGTAAATAATGAAATTAAACACTATATGCTAATTTTTTGAGAAGGACCTGTATATCAACCGTCCCAACACCTTGGAAGACCTAAGGAACAATATTGAAGCTGAAATTGGCAGAATACCAGTGGACATGCTTGTTAGAGTTCATGAAAACTTCAGAAAACGTATGCAGCAGTGTGTGGATAGCGAAGGTCGACATTTGCCAGATACACTATTTAAAACCATGTAATTTAAAAATTCCATTACTGTTCAGTATAATTAAAATATAAAATAAATTTTTCTAATGATCATAATTTTTTTATTTCATTCCCAAATCAGCAAATTACCGCGCTCCACCCTGTACATACTGTAACTCTACAGTGTGTATGAGGCTTATGGATTTCCATAAATTATGCCCAAACAAGTAATGTTGTTAATGTCATGCTTCAATTATTTTTCAACTACTTGATCTAAATTGCCCAGTTACTGTCCCATATTGTCTAGAAATGTAGTTTAGTGGGACAAATCAATATTCATGGCTGCTTTATGAATGCACGGTCAGAAAAGTCCTGCAGGCTATGGGTAAAGTCACAGCTAGTATGGATTGATTGTTTTCTGTATGACTGCTCTTTTTATACATGACCAGAATGAGACAGTAGCGTGAAAGTAAATTTCATGTACTTGTACAAAACGTGTATGGATATATTTTAGCGTGTGAAGGTTTTGTTTCTTCACAAAGGCTGTCTCTTCTCTGCGATGTTTCAAATCTGGCTGCTTTCAGACAAATGTATGAAAATTCAACTAGAAAGATGGATGACTTTTCATCCATGTGGAGTGCTCAGTGCTTATTTCATCTGTATGGCACATCCATTTTGAAAACTGTATAGCATTCATTACATAGTAAATACATAAAAAATTGATGTGTATGGTTTCCTATGTTATTAATTGCAATGGTCACATTAAAAATGGATTCCATATGAGTGGTATTTGTTTAGCACCCATTTTATTATGCAGCCTATGAGTGTAATGGGCAAGTCTGATGAAAAAAATGAATTCAGAGTAGTACATCCTGCGATTTTTACTTGTGAATCGTTCCATGTGTTAAAACGTTCATCTCAACTACCCCAATCATTTGCATTAGTCCATGTGCTGTATGGATCGCCCCCGTAAGGTAGTGGAGTACTCGGTACTTGGTCATTTGGTTCTCAAAGGGGCATGTCACGGTGGCTGACCCGGTCCGTGGCCCTCGGGAGGTCCGTTGTAAAAGGGGGAAAGGTCTTTAAAGGGATAATGTTAGTGACGCCACCTGTGGTATTCGGTCAGGGTGACCGACGCTACTTAGGGGTCCGCTGGGGTGATCTTATGGCAGCTAGATGGTATACCTTCCCACAGGTGAAGTGTGTCCCAAGGGCTTCCCAGTGTGTAAGATGGTGGATGGTGAATGGCGCAGTGAAGAACGAGGACACAAGGTTGCAGTCTCTTTACCTTTTTACTGAAGGCTTCAGCATCCACAGTCCAGAGCACAGATCACAGGGCAGGCAGAGTCCGGCCGGTCTGAAGGCAAATCCACAGTCCTCTTATCCAGGTGGAAATCAATAGCCTTCCTCTAGCTCCTGGGTGTTGTAGTACCTTACTGCTGAGCTTCTCGTAAGGTCCTCACAACTGTTGTAGATGTTATAGATGTTATGTCTCTCTCTGTCCCCCTGATGGATAGGAACAAACCCATATGACTAGTGTCCTGAGGCTTTTTACAGGGACTCTAGCATGCACCGGCCCCCACAAGTTGCCATGGTGCCTCCTGGGTATAGGACAGATCAGTAACTTGGAATTAGCTGTCCTGCTGATCTTTGGAGCAAGGCATAGAGACTGTTGCTCCCTCGGTCTTCCGGCTACCGGATCCTGTGCCTCAGAAGGAGGCAGCCTGTGCAGGGCAGAACTCCTTCTGGTTGTCCTCTCCTTTTGCTATGACTTCGTTTCTCACCCTTTACAATACAATTTGCTGTTTGTGTCCTTCCTTAGGATGCTGCCGCACGTGGGGAAGGCGCAGCTCCGTGTCCTTCCGTCTAAGTCTCTGACAGGATCCCACCCCTGTCAGGGACCACCCTGTTGGCAAATCGTGGATGTTCCTCCTTCCTCTCTGTCTGCCTGACAGGAACTGACTGAGTGAGGTTCAGCCAGCATCTGCCTAACTTCCTATCCAGACCACCAGTCTTACCTAATTGTGAAGAGTGCCCTAATGAATAGGAGCATAGCTCCCCCCAGGTGGACTGGAGTGTGAAGTGTGTTGCATGTATGTGATACCTGGTAAAGAGATCTCCTTTATTGCCTTCAAACGTAACATCACTCCCCCTAGAGGAGAATGATATTACTGCAATGACCAGGACCCTGGGACGCTGCATGTACATGTGTAGTCTTATTTGGCACAATGATAGCACACACTGATGGAATGTATGGTCATATTAGTGAGCCCTTAGGCTACTTTTATTTTTACGAGAAGCTCAGCACTGACAAAAAAGGATAGTGAGTCTTTGCCGTAAATAATATTCCAAATTTTATTTAAATCCAGACAGATAATATCCAACATTTTGACCAACAGGTGGTTTTTATCTAGGGCATCTAAAGTATACAACATGGCATAGAGAGTACATTAAAAATGCATGTACAAACAAAATAATAGAAATAAAATGAAAAAAAAAGCTAAATAGGTTTTGTTTTTAATTAACGATTAGATTAGGAAATGGGAGACTACATTAATTTCCATTTCCTAGTTTAATCATTAACTAATCTTTTGTAGTTTATGTCATTATGTTAATTTTATTTTTTCATTTTTCCATGATCCCCCTTTCTTGATACCTGCTACCAGTACAATTTATTTTAGTTTTGTTTGTTTTTTGTCATTACAGAGGTTCTCATCAAATATATTATACGATCATTTCCTTTCCTCAATCATGAGCAACTAAGTTTCGGCTATTCTTTACATGTGCTTAGGCTGCTTTTAGGTAGGCAGAATAGGGGAGCTTTTCTGTCTATATTACTTAGAAACACCTTCACCTTCCTCAGTGCAATAGAACCAAAGCTTGCCCATTAAAGGCTTCTATGGTGTTCTAACTATGGTTCTAAAACATCAAAATCAAATGAGTCGTCAAGGATTTTAACCCCTTAGCGACCGCCTATATACCTTTTCATGGCAGCAATTAAGGGTACTTAAACCACAGCACCGTTAATTAACGGCCATGTGGAAAAACTTTATAGCGCCCCCCAGAGTCAGAATTTCTCTAGGGTCTCGGCTACCAAGGGCAGCCGAGACCCCAGAGAACATGATTCGTGTCGGTTCTTACCTGCCCCAGTGTTGTGATCGCCGTTATTAACGGCTATAGTGAGTTGCGCTAATGTTAGGGTTAGGGATAGGGTTAGGGCTAGGGTTAGGGTTAGGGCTAAGGTTAGGGATAGGGCTAGGGTAAAGGTTAGGGTTAGGATTGGCATTAGGGTTTTGGGTGTGTTAGGGTTAGGTTTGTGGTTAGCGTTATGGTTAGGGTTGGGATTAGGGTTGGGGTGTGTTATGGCTAGGGTTGTGGTTAGGATTGGGATTAGGGATTAGGGTTAGGGGTGTGTTGGGGTTAGGGTTGGAGTTAGAATTGGGGTGTTTCCACTGTTTAGGTACATCAGGGGGTCTCCAAGTGCCACATGGCGCCTTCATTGATTCCAGCCAATTTTGCATTCAAAAAGTCAAATGGTGCTCCCTTTCTTCTAAGCCCTGCCATGCACCCAAACAGTGGCTTTCCCCCATATATGGGGTACCAGCATACTCAGGAGAATTTGCATAACAAATTTTGTGGTCCATTTTCTCCTGATTCCCTTGTGAAAATAAAAAAATTAGTTCCAAAGTAAAATTTTTGGTGAAAAAGTAAAATGTTCATTTTTTTCTTTCCACATTGCTTTAGTTCTCGTGAAGTACCTGAAGGGTTAATAAACTTTTCGAGTGTTGTTTTGCGCACCTTGAGGGGTGCAGTTATTAGAATGGTGTCACTTTTGGGTATTTTTTGTTATATTGACCCCCCAAAGTCACTTCAAATGTAAGGTGATCCCTATAAAAATGTTTTTGCAAATTTTGTTGGAGAAATCGCTGTTCAACTTTTAACCCTTATAACAGCTGTAGCATAGCGACTGGTCATGTGAATGATGGATGGGATGTATCGCAGAGGTGGGTGGCCCTGTGATGGAAGCCTGGGTATGTTTTGCTGTGGATCGGCGGGTCCACGAAGTCCGCAGTGCAGAGCCTTGTGAAGTGCAGTTGCAGCAAAGGAAAAAAAAAAAAGACATTGCTGGTTTAGAGTGTGCAGACTCTTAAAGGGCCAGAGTCACATTGGTGTGCTGTGCGAACTGGGGCCTGATAGTACGGTGGGAAGTCCACGGGGTGTACCCCAGAGTGGGGTGGTGTCCCTAAAGGGGTGGAGTCCCAAAAACGGAGTGGTGACCCCAAATAATTATGGTTGGCCAAAAAGGGGCTGCGTCTCAAAAGGGGGTAGTTGCCCAAAAGGGGGTTGAGTCCCTAAAAGGGGTGGTGGCCCTAAAAGAGAAAATGGTCCTCAAGGGGGCGGTAACCCAAAAGGGGGTGGAGTCCAAAAAGGGGGCGGCGACCCAAATAGGGGTGGTGGCTCAAAAAGAGGCGGTGGTGAATGCATCATTGGATAGTAGGCCGGACTATAAGTTATCCTCAGACTTGTGGGAGGAGGGGGTTCCTCTACAGCTGGAGGGTGGAAGTCTCATTACTGTTGCAGGGGCATAAGTTAAGTCAGTAATGGGTCCCAAAATTGACGGGTCAGACATCGGGGTGACCAGTGTGAAGGGTTCGTCTGCCCAACTTACCAACATGATGTCACCAAATGTGTACACCGAAATGACTCTTTATGGTGTGGTAGATAAACTGTGTGGAGCTGACGCCCAGAAAGAGTGTGACTTGGGGGTTCACCATACTGTGGGGTATGACACAGACTATGCGGGTGACTGTGACTCTGAGGAAGTTAGGGAGTACAGTGAAGAGCCCCACCAAAAGAAAAAGTCTTCCTGTCGCTGGAGATGTAAAGGGTGCAAAGAAATGGTACCAGTTGCACTTTGTGTGAAGAAGTGGAGGAGGCCACCAATGGAGTGGGGCCTGAAGTTGACTCAGGGATGAGTGACATAGGTGGAAGACCTTGTAGCCAAAGTGTAGTGACTAAAGGTTTGGTGACACAGATACGCTGTGACGTAAGGGCCAAAGCTCAAGGCCTACGTGGTGACCGCTGGGGGCGGGGCAAACCAAACAAGGAGATGTTGATGTGTGATGCCCGACTGAGACGGTTCTCTCGACTGGTAGGGCAAGGTCACTGTGACGTGTCATTACCAGTAGCAACCACTAGAGCTGAGTACGAGGTTGTGCGGACGGAGGCACTGACACAGGGGAAGGATAGTCCTCCCCAAGGTAAAGTCAGGATGGCACGGGTAGCCATAATAGAAATTGTGACCTGTGTGAGGGCCGGCTGCAGGTTACAGGATGACCGATTGGGTGGTGGTGACTCCCATTCAGATGTTGACGCCAGATGGAAGAGTTAGAGGCAGTGACTCCTCCCTTAGCTCAGGGCTCAGTGACCTAAGCGTGAGATCCTGTAGCAGAAGAAATGACAAGGGGTCATCCTTATCAAAGCGTGTGACGGAAATGGCTGACAGACGGTTTGATTGTCAGGGACAACAGAGAAGGGTCTCTGGTCGGGTAATAGAAAGTGCCAAAGCCCCACGGCTTTAGGCAGAGGGGGGAATATGTAGCATAGCGACTGGTCATGTGAATGATGGATGGGATGTATCGCAGAGGTGGGTGGCCCTGTGATGGAAGCCTGGGTATGTTTTGCTCAAGCAGATCTACTGCTTAGGGGTTTGTTTACATTGGGAAGGCTTCCAGGTGATTGGAGAGATGGGTGGGTTCAGTCACCTACAAACCCAGCCAAAGAGGCGTGTCTGAACACATAAGATGGTTTTGTGTGTAAGGACCTGTGGTGATGTCACGCTCACCTGACTAGCCATGTGACAGGTACCTGGGTGTGGTTACACCTATGTAAAAGAGAGAGGAAGAGAGAGGTTGAGGGAGATTGAGTGAGTCTCTGTCAGGGTGGACACACTTCCGTGTGTCCTGGCAGGACACTGCAGAATGGCCTGTGTGTTGGACGGTTCCAAGTGGGGACGTCCTGGAAGCACACAGAAACCATTCCAGGCTGGAGAGCCTGCGTGCTGGACATAGCACGGACGGTCGGTGTTGGAGGCTCTTGGGAGTGGAGTTGTCCTGGAAGCACCTGGAGACCGTAGACCTGGACGGTCGGTGTTGGAGGCTCCTGTGAGTGGAGTTGTCCTGGAAGCACCTGGAGACCGTAGACCTCGACGGTCGGTGTTGAGGACCTGGGACTGACCTGAAGTCAGTGTAAGGAGTGGAACTTCTGAGAGGTAACCCCGGACAACGGGATTATAATATACAGCAGAGAAGCCTATCTGCTACGTGAACTGTCTAATGTTTCATGGCTGTAATGAAATGGACTGTACCCTGTCTGGTTTATGCTGAGTTTAAATAAACCATATGGACTGATATGTGTGAGATATCATGCCTGAAGTGTTCATCCTGCTGCCAAGCGAGTATCCCCAAGACCTGTAGCGGGTGAAACGCTACACAGCCTAAAAAAATTGTTTCCAAAATTGTGCTGATGTAAAGTAGACATGTGGGAAATGTTATTTATTAAGTATTTTGTGTGACACCACTCTCTGATTTAAGGGCATAAAAATTAAGTTTGAAAATTGCAAAATTTTTAAAATTTTTGCCATATGTGTTTTTTTTAATAAATAAACGCAAGTCACATCAAAGAAATTTTACCACTAACATGATGTACAATATGTCACGAAAAAACAATCTCCGAATCAGTGGGATCCTTTGAAGCGTTCCAGAGCTATAACCTCATAAAGGGACAGTGGTCAGAATTAGGGTTGAGCGAAACGGATCGGTCATTTTCAAAAGTCGCCGACTTTTGGCACAGTCGGGTTTCATGAAACCCGACCCGATCCCTGTGTGGGGTCGGCCATGCGGTACGCGACTTTCAATTTTTCAATTATGCGAAAAGCGCCATTTCTCAGCCAATGAAGGTGGACGCAGAGTGTGGGCAGCGTGATGACATAGGTCCTGGTCCCCACCATCTTACAGAAGGGCATTGCAGTGATTGGCTTTCTGTCTGCGGCGTCACAGAGGCTATAAAGAGGCGTTCCCGCCGACCGCCATCTTACTGCTGCTGATCTGAGCATAGGGAGAGATTGCTGCCGCTTCGTCAGAAGCAGGGATAGCGTTAGGCAGGGTACATTAACCCCCAAACCGCCTGTGCTGTAGCGATTTCCACTGTCCAACACCACCTTTTGTTTGCAGGGACAGTGGAAGCTACATTTTTTTTCCTCAGCGCTGTAGCTCATTGGGCTGCCCTAGAAGGCTCCCTGATAGCTGCATTGCTGTGTGTACGCCGCTGTGCAAACCAACTGCTTTTTTCAAAGCACAAATCCTGTTGTTCCTTCCTTTCTGCACAGCTATCTTGTTTGTTTGTCCACACTTTTGATATAATTTGTGCAGCAGTCCACTCCTCGTTCTTGCTGCCTGCCATACCTGGCTGAGATTACTGCAGGGAGATAGTAACTGTAGGACAGTCCCTGTTTTTTTTTTTTTTTGTTTTTTTTTAAAATTCTCCCTGAAAAAAAATCAATAGTGGGAGATTAAGATTGGCATTTCTGCTAGAGTGCCAGTCCTGTGTGCCATCTCTCTCAAATAGTGGGCCACAGAAAGCCTAGTGTCTGTTTTGGGTTTGTAAATTCTCCCTGACAAAAAAAAATAAACAGTGGGAGATTAATATTGGCCTTTGTGCTTGTGTGCCAGTCCTGTGTGCCATCTCTCTCAAATAGTGGGCCACAGAAAGCCTAGTGTCTGTTTTTGGTTTTTAAATTCTCCCTGAAAAAAAAAAAAACAGTGGGAGATTAATATTGGCCTTTGTGCTTGTGTGCCAGTCCTGTGTGCCATCTCTCTCAAACAGTGGGCCACAGAAAGCCTAGTGTCTGTTTTTGGTTTTTAAATTCTCCCTGAAAAAAAAAAAATAAACAGTGGGAGATTAATATTGGCATTTGTGCTTGAGTGACAGTCCTGCGTGTGTGGCATCTCTCTCATTTGGTGCCACAGAAAACCGAGTGTGTAACATTGTGCCTGATTTTCCTTGCAGTCTCACCCACCTATAAAGGGATATCTAAATCCTACAGAAGTTTGAGTTCACCTAGTAAGTTGTTTTACAGTAACAAATACCGTTACTTTGGTTACGCTTTTAAAACAATGAGGAAGTCTGGTGGAAGAGGCCGTGGGCGTTCATTGCTAGCTGGTAATGATGGTAGTGGTGGTGGAGCATCAGGTGGTCATGGGAAAAACAATATAGCACCTACAGTAAGTCTCGAGCTGTGGAGCCAGGTTCGTCGTCTGGCTACACAAGGCCTCGAACGCTCCCTTTTCTGGGAGTAGGAAAACCGCTTTTAAAACCGGAGCAGCAAGAGCAAGTTTTGGCTTACCTTGCTGACTCAGCCTCTAGCTCTTTTGCCTCCTCTTCTGAAACTGGTAAGTGAAAAAGCAGCGCGTCGTTAGTGGATGTTCACGGTCAGGGACAGGGACAAGTCGCTTCCTTGTCCTCTTCAGCAAAAACAACAACAGAGAAGGATGCGTCAGGCGACACAATGGGTTACTCCATGGAGCTATTTACACATACCGTCCCTGGGTTAGAAAGTGAAACAGTTAACAGGCCATGCCCATTACAAGTTGAATCGGACATGGAGTGCACTGATGCACAGCCACAGCCAGATTACTATGCTGTTCCTTTGACTCAGACCACAACATTGCCCTCGCAGTGTACTGATCCAGAATCAGACCCTGATGAGACTATGGTGCCCCGTCACGAACGCTACACCACCGACTTACACGGTGACACAGACTAAGTTGCACACGAGATAGAAGAGGAGGTCATAGGTGACCCAGTTGTTGACCTCGATTGGCACCCATTGGGGGAACAGGGTGCAGGCGGTAGTAGTTCTGAAGCGGAGGAGGAGGGGCCGCAGCAGGCATCAACATCGCAACAGGTTCCATCTGCCGGGCCCGTATCTGGCCCAAAACGCGTGGCAAAGCCAAAACCTGTTGGAGGACAGCGTGGCCATCCGGTTAAAGCTCAGTCTGCAATGCCTGAAAAGGTATCCGATGCTAGAAAGAGTGCAGTCTGGCATTTTTTTAAACAACATCCAATTGATCAGCGCAAAGTCATCTGTCAAAAATGTTCAACTACCTTAAGCAGAGGTCAGAATCTGAAAAGTCTAAATACAAGTTGCATGCATAGACATTTAACCACCATGCATTTGCAAGCCTGGACTAACTACCAAACGTCCCTTAAGGTTGTAGCACCCTCGGCCAATGAAGCTAGTCAGCAACGCAACATCCCTTCCGTCACTGTAAGGCCACCATTTTCCGCACCACCTGCAGTATCTGTGCAGGTTTCGTTGCCAGGCCAAAGCAGTCAGGGTCAGGGAAGCACCAGTTTCGTAGTAGGAAACACTGCATCTAGGGAACCGGCGGCAACAATACCGTCTCCAACCGTCTCTCAGTCTGCCATGTCCACCGGCACCCCCGCTAGTTCCATGATCTCCAGCTCTCCAGTCCAGCTCACCCTACATGAGACTCTGGTTAGAAAAAGGAAGTACTTAGCCTCGCATCCGCGTACACAGGGTTTGAACGCCCACATAGCTAGACTAATCTCGTTAGAGATGATGCCCTACCGGTTAGTTGAAAGCGAAGCTTTCAAAGCCCTGATGGACTACGCTGTACCACGCTACGAGCTACCCAGTCGACACTTCTTTTCGAGAAAAGCCATCCCAGCCCTCCACCAGCATGTTAAAGAGCACATCGTCCATGCGCTCAGGCAGTCTGTGAGTACAAAGGTGCACCTGACAACAGATGCATGCACCAGTAGGCATGGCCAGGGACGTTACGTGTCCATCACGGCACACTGGGTGAATGTGGTGGATGCAGGGTCCACAGGGGACAGCAATTTTGGGACAGTTCTGCCTAGCCCACGGTCTAGGAAACAGTTGGCTGTAACCGTTCGCACCCCCTCCTCCTCCTCCTCGTCCTCCTGCAGAAGCGAGAGCTCGTCCACAGACCGCAGTCGCACAACCACTCCATCCGCAGCTGCCACTGTTGCACACCAGGTGTCCCATTATGGGGCAGCTACTGCCAAGCGTCACCAGGCTGTATTGGCTATGAAGTGTTTGGGCGACAACAGACACACCGCGGAAGTTCTGTCCGAGTTCTTGCAGAAAGAAACGCAGTCGTGGCTGGGCACTGTAGATCTTGAGGCAGGCAAGGTAGTGAGTGATAACGGAAGGAATTTCATGGCTGCCATCTCCCTTTCCCAACTGAAACACATTCCTTGCCTGGCTCACACCTTAAACCTGGTGGTGCAGTGCTTCCTGAAAAGTTATCTGGGGTTATCCGACCTGCTCCTCAAAGTGCGTGGACTTTGCTCACATATCCGCCGTTCGCCCGTAAACTCCAGCCGTATGCAGACCTATCAGCGGTCTTTGAACCTTCCCCAGCATCGCCTAATCATCGACGTTGCAACAAGGTGGAACTCAACACTGCACATGCTTCAGAGACTGTGCGAACAGAGGCGTGCTGCTATGTATTTGTGGGACGATACACATACACGGACAGGCAGTAGGATGGCAGACATGGAGTTGTCAGGTGTGCAGTGGTCGAAGATACAAGACATGTGTCAAGTCCTTCAGTGTTTTGAAGAATGCACACGGCTGGTTAGTGCAGACAACACCATAATAAGCATGAGCATCCCCCTAATGCGTCTGCTGATGCTAAGTCTGACGCACATAAAGGAGCAGGCGTCTGCAGCAGAGGAAGAGGAAAGCCTTGATGACAGTCAGCCATTGTCTGGTCAGGGCAGTGTACAGGACGAGGTAGCGGGTGAACAGGAGGACGAGGAGGATGATGGGGATGATTATTTTTGTAATGAGGAAGCTTCTCCGGGGCCGATAGCAACTGGTGGCGTTGCAAGGCCGGGGTCAGGTTTTTTTAGGGAGACAAGTGACTTAGATGTGCCTGAAACTGCCCCTCAACCCAGCACAACCACAGATTTGACAACTGGAACTTTGGCCCACATGGCGGATTATGCCTTACGTATCCTCAAAAGGGACACACGTATTTGTAAAATGATGGCCAATGACGATTACTGGTTGGCCTGCCTCCTTGATCCTCACTATAAAGGCAAATTTCAAAATATTATGCCACATGAAAACCTGGAACAAATATTAGCAACCAAACAATCAACTCTTTTTGACCGTTTGATTCAGGCATTCCCAGCACACAGCACCAGTGATCGTTATCACATGAGCTGCAGGGGGCAGCAGGCCAGAGGTGTTAGAGGTGCACAAATCAGAAGTGGTGTTGGACAGAGGGGTTTTCTGACCAGGTTGTGGAGTGATTTTGCTATGACCGCAGACAGGACAGGTACTGCAGCATCAATTCAAAGTGACAGGAGACAGCATTTGTCCAGTATGGTTACTAACTATTTTTCATCCCTTATCGATGTTCTCCCTCAACCGTCATTCCCATTTGATTACTGGGCATCCAAATTAGACACCTGGCCAGAATTGGCAGAATATGCATTGCAGGAGCTTGCTTACCCAGCAGCTAGTGTCCTATCAGAAAGAGTATTCAGTGCTGCAGGTTCAATATTAACCGAAAAAAGGACTCGTCTGGCTACCCAAAATGTGGATGATCTAACCTTCATTAAAATGAACCACAAATGGATTTCGAATTCTTTTGCCCCACCTTGCCCGGCTGACACCTAGCTTTCCTATGAAAAGGTCTTGCTTGTGGACTGCTCTGACTGACTTTTCCAATCTCGTAATTTGCAGCAGCTGTTTGTCCAGCATACGACATGTTTACACCTCCCTAAATGGCCAAACTCCCCCCACGGGGCCGTGGTCTCGCCACTTGGCGGAAGCACCCGTGAGAGTGCCGTTTGTCTGAAGAGGTGGGTGTGCCCGCTTTTGGTCGACGGCACTGCCACTGGGTCCCTCATAGTACAATAAAGTGTCTCTGGCGGTGGTGGTGCACACCCAACATCAGACACACCGTTGTAACATGAGGGGCCCTGGGCCTGTACCGCCGGCCACAAGAGAGTTCCCCCCCCCCCAGCTCAAACATTGCTCTACCACTTGCACAATTATCTCTCACAGTTCCACCAATGTTTAGTCTATGCGCTGACATCTTTCAATGCCTGGCACTGACAATACCAATGTGTTGACATGTATGATGGTACTTAAAATAGTCAGGGGCAGTGTCCTATATTTACACCAGTAAATACTTAGCGCCAAATTACTAGGTATGAAACTCAGCAGAGGAGCCCACCCCTGTACCTTATTATTCCACCCTTTTGTGTTTTGGTTTTGTTGTATTGCGAGACATTAACATCTATTTATTTTTTGTGTGTACTAACTGTCAGACACTCATTACAATCGGCCTCCGCTGACAACACCAATGCTGCCTGTGTACCCCTGCAAGAGAATTCCAAGTGTCTACAGCCCACTTTTGTTATGTTAGGCCTACTAAGCCTGTCTGCGGTCCCTCCTTCTACTAGTCCTCCACTGAACAGACCACTGCTGCCCGTGTACCCCTGGAACCTATTTTAAATTGCATAGAGCATCCTTTTTTTTAATAGTAGGCGTACAAACTCTGTCTGCGGTCCATAATTGAAATTGTCCTCCACTGAAGAGACCAATGCTGCCTGTGTACCCCTGTAACCTTTTTTAAACTGCATTGAGCCAAATGTTGTGTTTAAGGCCTGCTACCTGTGTCTGTCTGCGCCACTCAATACAGCTGTCCTCCTTTTAAAAAAGCTGAGCGTCAATAGTCTGGTTTTCAGCCTATAAGAATTTGAAAACTGCATTGGGGCTACTACTACTACTTCGGAAGGGCCTACTAACGGTGTCTGCCGCTCCAAGGTGTTCCCCAGGTTTCCTCTCCATAGCTTCAATCTTAAAGCTCTTGTTTAGTAGTTGTTGAAAACAACACTGCATTAGGCCTACAAGTTGGGTCTGGGTTGTAGAGACGGTGTCTTCCGCTCCAAGGTGTTCCCCAGGTTTCCTCTCCATAGCTTCAATCTTAAAGCTCTTGTTTAGTAGTTGTTGAAAACAACACTGCTTTAGGCCTACAAGTTGGGTCTGGGTTGTAGAGACGGTGTCTTCCGCTCCAAGGTGTTCTCCAGGTTTCTTCTCCATAGCTTCGAGCTTCTAGCTCTCGTTTAGTAGTTGTTGAAAACAACACTGCATTAGGCCTACAAGTTGGGTCTGGGTTGTAGAGACGGTGTCTTCCGCTCCAAGGTGTTCCCCAGGTTTCCTCTCCATAGCTTCAATCTTAAAGCTCTTGTTTAGTAGTTGTTGAAAACAACACTGCATTAGGCCTACAAGTTGGGTCTGGGTTGTAGAGACGGTGTCTTCCGCTCCAAGGTGTTCCCCAGGTTTCCTCTCCATAGCTTCAATCTTAAAGCTCTTGTTTAGTAGTTGTTGAAAACAACACTGCTTTAGGCCTACACGTTGGGTCTGGGTTGTAGAGACGGTGTCTTCCGCTCCAAGGTGTTCTCCAGGTTTCCTCTCCATAGCTTCGAGCTTCTAGCTCTCGTTTAGTAGTTGTTGAAAACAACACTGCATTAGGCCTACAAGTTGGGTCTGGGTTGTAGAGACTGTGTCTTCCGCTCCAAGGTGTTCCCCAGGTTTCCTCTCCATAGCTTCAATCTTAAAGCTCTTGTTTAGTAGTTGTTGAAACAACTCTACATTAGGCCTACAAGTTGGGTCTGGGTCGTAGAGACGGTGTCTGCCGCTCCAAGGTGTTCTCCAGGTTGCCACATAATCGAAGCTGCATAGAGCCTATTTTGTAATTTTACGCCTACAAAGTCTTTCTGCGGTCCCTCCTTCCAATTGTCCTCCACTGAGCACACCAATGCAGACCGTGTACCCATGTAACCTTTTTTAAACCTGCGTCGAGCCAACTTTGTGGTTTAAGGCCTACTTGTAGTGTCTGGCTGCGCCACTCAATACAGCTGTCCTCTTTACAAAAAATGACCTACAATTATCTGGTTTTCAGCCTATCGGAATTTTAAAAATGCAGTGGGCCTACTAGTTGGGTTGGGGCCTTCTATCGGTGTCTGCCGCTCCTTGCTGTTCTCCAGTGAACAAAGCTGTGCCGCCTGTTTACTACTGTTGCCAATTTTGAACTGCATTTAGACTACTTACTAATTTGGGCCTACTCTCTGTGTCAGCCTCTCATTCCAGTTGTCCTCCACTGAACAAAGCAATGCCCCCTGGTTAGTCCTGTTACCAATTTTGAACTGCATTTAGCCCACTTTATTCTTTGGGCCCATATCTGTTTCCCCCTCATCCTGCCCATTGCCCAGCCAGTGATAGATGAGTCTGCTGGTACATTGACCCATAACGCAACATTCCCCATGCACGCTACACTGCAAGATTGTGACCCTGCTGAAAGTCAGGTCCCCCTTCCCGCATACCATACCACCTTACACGGGGACAAAGAGGAAGGTGCAGGTTCCTTCATCTGGTGGGGGGAGGAATACTCGTTGGCGACATCACTGGCACAGGGCCCCTCATAGTACGCAAAAGTGTTGCTGCCGGTGGGAGGCGCCCCCGCCGTGCAAACACACCGCTGTACTTTGAGGGGCCCTGTGCCAGTGCCAATGCCAACGAGTGGGCCCCCCCCTGCTTGCTCAGGATCACAGCACTTGCAATACTTACCTCTCCCTGCTCCACTGCCGTGACGTGGTCCAGATTTCCTGGGCCCACTAAATACTTGAACCAGCCCTACCCCCCACAACTTTAGCCAAATCACCTCCAATTTCCAATGCCTTACTATAAATATAAGGTAAATTAAGATTGACAAGCTTCAGTAACAAGAATGGATGATTTTGCCATTAATATGGGCACTGTAGGTGTTTTCCTGGCTTCCACTCACTACCGACTATGCTCCCCCATTGACTTGCATTGGGTTTCGTGTTTCGGTCAATTCCCGACTTTTTGCGATAATCGGCCGATTCCACTTGACTCGACTTTTGAGATAGTCGCGTTTCGCGAAACCCGACTCGACTCTAAAAAAGTCAAGGTCGCTCAACCCTAGTCAGAATTGTAAAAATTGGCTTGGTCATTAAGCTGCAAACTGGCTCTGTCGAACACAATATAAGTTGTGTTCTTAGACTTAGCATGCAAGAACAACGGGAGGACAGTATGAAGGTGATGAACAGGTGAAAATTAACAAGTGATTAATTACAAAAAATAAACGCATATGTGAATGATCCTAAAAACAACAAATAAAATTACATGGATTGTAACAAATAATAACCGGCATCATAATGTCAAAAGGAGAACAAAATAATACATAAATAAACATGTATTTACAGTATATATTAATTATGCAACATTATTTCCTTTTGTACATTCAAGCCCGCGCTGGGACTCGGGTATTTAATCAATAGATCCAGAAAGCTTCTCTGTCGCGTAGTAACCTTTCTCTATCAACCCCTGGTGCATGTCTTTTTGCTTTTGGATGGCAAACACATTACAATGTTTAGTTTCTCTATTGTGAGCCAAAATGAAATGATTTGAAATATTAGATACATTGTGATTTGAAGGATGAGAAATATCATATAAATGTTCACGTATTCTAGTTTTTAATTTTCTGATAGTGGAACCTGAGATTGCAAACTTTGCATTCAATTAAGTAGACCACATATTCAGAATTGCAATTAAGAAAATTATTAATTGTGAAACTCTTGATATTATTAGAGCACAAGAAGGTAAGAGGTTTATGAGAAAGTAAGCAAGTTTTATACAGGGATTGTCCACATTTATGATAACCCACACTAGATAACCAATGATAGGGTCTAGAAATATTATTGGGTTATAAAAACTAGGAGACAGAGAACTACCTATTGTAGGTGCTCGTCTAGACACTATTCTAATGCCATTGTCCAAAATTTTATCCGTGGTGCTGTCATTTCTTAAATCAGGTTACGATGCACTATATTTGAATTTGATTTGAAATGTGTACTGTAGGCTAACATCAAAGTTGTCTGGTCTGATTATTTGTTATTTTTTGCTTTTAATATATTTATACCATTTGATTTATTATGACTAAAGAGGTTTTCCCTGGACTTGGTATTTTCAATGCGACACGCGGGATTCATAGTCCTGTTAAGATATATTTTTGTTTTTTAAACAGTGTTTTATTGATTGTATCTCTTGGTTAAATGTAACAATCTCATTGCAATTATGCTTTGCTCTAATGATTTCACCTAGAGGAATAGATTTGATTGTATGAAACAGGTGGAAACTTTGTGCATGTAGTAATGTAGTATGGTATTGACTGCAGTTTTTTTTGCGGTAAGTACAACTGGAAACAGGTTTATGCGGTTCTTCTGTCAAACATAAATCCAAAAAGCAGATCTGATTTTTGTGGAAATAATTAGTAAATGTTAAATTAAATTGGTTATTGGATCACATTAGAGAGAAGAATATATCTCATCATTTGAGATCATATCCTCAATGGCAGAAACATAATGAGTTTAGTTCATTACTACTACCGATTCGTCTTTATGCGACATTTTGATAAGGGTGTTAGGGTATGTTTGAAAAATTTTTAAAGCAATTTGTTCTGCCTTTGATATATTAATTTTACAAGGATGAGAAATTGGGTTAGCAAGTAAGTTTTTGGGTCGGTCTTGGGTTTTTAAAGCTGAATCTGCTTTGGATACTCCACTACTGCTTACACTTGCTGTCTGTCACTTATACTCTTCTACAAGCTTTCCTCTGACATACTCCAATATAATGTCATAATCTGGGTGCGCATCTAGTGCAGTGTGTCATAGCTTTCTGGTAGACCGAGTAGTAGTTGTGCAGTAACATGAGAATCCATTACATCTTCCCCAATGCCCAGCTGGTGCGCCACAATTTCTACATTATTTCTTGTGTTGTCCTTATTTAGCTTTGACTGATACAACTTTCTCATTAAATAGAGCTTATTGCTGAGATTTATCCTTTCATGCACTTTCTGCAGCTGTTTTCACATTTCTTTTGCAGGTTCACATTTACATACATTTCACATTTTGGATGCTGCCCTTCCCGTGGTTGTTCCTTCCCGGTGAAAGACCTGGCTATTTATTGCTTGCGTTGAGAAACACGTGATGGTGTCTCCGCGGCTTTTTTACATGCATTTGCATATTTCCCATAAGGGATGGGAGCAGTGTTCTGGATCACTGCGTTGAGAAACACGTGGTGGTGGTCTCTGCGGTGTTGGATGTTTTGATCTCCCCGAGGTCATTCATCCTTATGTTTATAGTCCTTTTACCAGGTACTGCTCCTAATAGCCAGTTTCCTACTCCACGCTGATGAGGGGCAAATACCCCGAAACAGCTGTCTGTGCATGGATACCATGTTTTGGCATAGGTGGTTTTCCTTTTTGAATGCTGCCCTTCCCGTGGTTGTTCCTTCCCGGTGAAAGACCTGGCTATTTATTGCTTGCGTTGAGAAACACGTGATGGTGTCTCCGCGGCTTTTCTACATGCATTTGCATATTTCCCATAAGGGATGAGAGCAGTGTTCTGGATCACTGCATTGAGAAACACGTGATGGTGTCTCTGCGGTGTTGGATGTTTTGATCTCCCTGAGGTCATTCATCCTTATGTTTATAGCACATTTACATACATGCACAGTCTGATTATCTATACTGAGAGATATTTTTTTATCCTTTGCTACGCAGTCTTCTGGAAATGGGTCAGGTCGAGACTCCTGTGTGCATTTCCACATACCTTCTCTTATCAGCCACATCTTTACCTTGAATTTCCAGGATGGGTAGTACTGGTTAGTCAGATTTGGCACTGTGAACTTCCAGAGTTGCTGCTGGTGGCCATCTTTGCTTTTTCTTCTTAGTACACTATTGTTTTCTCATATCTGCACTGTTTTCTCAGTTTCTGGGACCATAACCTGTAGCCAGCAGATTATTCTCTCTAATGTCCAGCCATTCAACAGTAAATATATACAGTGCCTTGCGAAAGTATTCACCCCTTGGAACTTTTCACCCTTTTCCCACATATCATGATTCAAACATAAAGATACCAAATGTAAATTTTTGGTGAAGAATCAACAACAAGTGGAACACAATTGTGAAGTTGAATGAAATTTATTGGTTATTTTAAATTTTTGTGGAAATTCAAAAACTGAAAAGTGGGGCGTGCAATATTATTCTGTCCCTTTACTTTCAGTGCAGCAAACTCACTCCAGAAGTTCATTATGGATCTCTGAATGATCCAATGTTGTCCTAAATGCCTAATGATGATAAATATAATCCACCTGTGTGAAATCAAATCTCCGTATAAATGCACCTGCTCTGTGATAGTCTCAGGGTTCTGTTTGAAGCACAGAGAGCATCATGAAGACCAAGGAACACAACAGGCAGGTCTGAGATACTGTTGTGGAGAAGCCGGATTTGGATACAAAATGATTTTCAAAACTTTAAACATCCTAAGGAGCACTGTGCAAGCAATCATATTGAAATGGAAGGAGTATCATACCACTGCAAATCTACCAAGACCCGGCCATGCCTCTAAACTTTCATCTCAAACAAGAGGCCCATGATCACTCTGGAAACAATTGCAAACCAAGCACACACTCCAAGGGTCAGGCACACAGACTAGACGAAAGTGTAGCTGACAGGGAATCCTAGTCAGGTGTGAGTATAAATACCCCTCCCAGATCCAAAGGGAGGCCAGCAAAAGTAACCCTGAGAGAACAGGACATTAACCATATCCTAACCATGACAACATTTCTGCTGATTATGTAATAAACAATATGGAATGTTTAAGAGGATCAAACCATAGGTAAACCACAATTGTATCCCCATTATATAATACTGTATGCATTCTTTGCCATTTAAAAAGTTTATTTTTGTTCTTGTGCTGGTATGTCACATTATATTATATGGTTATTTTTCCTAGTGGGCCTGTGCACTTGTTAGTTTGCGTTTTGTAATGGTCTGGTGGACTCTTGCACCTGGTGGTGCAGAGTAGTTGAGTAGTAGAGTAGTTGGTACAAGGAATAAGATTCCCTATATGTAGGTGTAGAAGGTGTCAGAAGGACCAATGCAGATAGCAGCTTATGCTGATGTGATCAATGTTCATAGGTCAGTATAAAGGTGCATGGTATACTAGAGATAACTGTTCTTTTAGTGATCAAAGGAAAGACCTGAGTCCAGCTGGTGGGGAGTAGATGCCTTTAAGTTATTGAGACCCTGATAGAAGCAGTTATCCATTGTGGTCTCTGAAAACTGCTATAAGTAAAGCAATGTGACCTAGCAGTGGGACTTGTGGATCCAGGGAGACAGTGTGATTGTGATTACTTTGTAAGTCCAGAGGGCTTTTAAGTCAGAAGGTAAATATGTTGTGAGTTAAATTCGGGCTCTGTTACTGTGGGTTGAGAAAAATATCCTCCCATTAGACAGTAGTAGTGTAGTAAGGATTGTTTTTCCATAGTCTTGTTGAAGACCCAAAAAGAAAATACCCAGCCATGTGTATGTCTGCCAGAATTGGAAGACAAAAGAAATTGGTCAGCAAATGGAAGAACCATAAGCCAAGCTTTTGTTAGTGCATTACTTTTCTTTCAAGATATAACTGATACCAAGAATCTTATGTGGCAGATGGCAATGTTTCTGTTAAGCAAAGTGCCTTTATTATTTATGTGCAAAGGCAATACTCTTATATAAATGATGGTTATGATTCATCAAGACCATTGTGAACAATGCTTCTCTTAATTAGTGGATGTGTCAGACACTTATGATTTATTAAGAAGCACAAGCCACTTAATGAGTCATGGGTGTCTGAGAAGTAGCATGCTCCGCAGTGATTCTTGCCACAAATTCAACTCCATTCAAAGACTGGAGTGAGATTTCTGGTGTAATAGCCATAGCTTATCATGAGCTAAATGAACTGTGGCGTCACTCTCCCATCCTACCCCAGTTCCTCCCATTTGGAGTAAGTTTTATGGTGGAGGCGCACCACTTTGCACTTCACAAGATTCATTAAGAGGCATGTGCCTCTTAGTGAATCAGGCTCCTCTCATGTCACCTTGCCCCTTCAAGACTAGCGTGAAAAACTTCGGTCTTGATGAATCAGGGACAAAGGCTTGAACTGTTTGGACGATCTAGTGGATACAGACCATGCTTTGATAGCGCAAAAGGGATGAGTTGCATATTCATTTGATCATATGTGGACGTGGATAGTAGGTAGTTAAATCAGTAAATGGGAATGGCCTAACACTTGCAAGGATCCACAGAGTTGCTGACCACTTATGGACAACTGCCTGATAAAACCCTGCACCTAAAGCATAGATATGGTTGACTATGGTGAGGAAGACCCAAAGAGGCATAGAATGTTCAGGTTAGAGCAGTTTGACCATCCTGTGCTTAACCGGACTTTCTGATGATTTATGGTTGCTTTCACAGTTCTCCTCATCCTAATAAAAGACAACTATATTAAAAATTCTATAACCATTCATTTGTTCATCTTGTGTGAGTGTGACCATCAAGAAAAAACATTGCCCAGGCAGAGCCACGGGTGCACAGACCCATGACTCAGCTATGTAGGGCATAGCAGGGGTTAAGATTTGAGATTGTTAGGAGGTTAGGTGGAGTGAAAAAAGTGGGAAAAAAGAGCGGGCTATAAAGTGTTGGGAGGGGAGGTGGCCCGTAGCCTGCACTTTGTCACCATTCCAAAAGATTTCCTACATTCCGCTCCTACAACTACCTGATCCTGATGATGGAGATGGAGGTGATCCTGGGGCATTTGCTTTCAGCAATTTGCTGCATGTGTGGAGTCTGAATCACAGCAAGGCTGCAGGAGATAATCAGTGGGTTGGATGCTGGGGGTGAGAATGTGATGCTTGCTTCTTGGTGCAGGGCAAGGCCACTGGAGATCATGGTCTGTCATCGGATGCAGCACCTCCTCCTCAGCAGTGTCTAAGGTGCCCCACCAGGAACGCTTCAAGATGTGGCATTCCCCACCCTCCTCTGGCTGTAGGTCTCGCCCTGGGTGGAATCCAATTAGATTGTCAGGTACAGCAGATGAGCACAGGCAAGCAGTTGGTCACTTGACTGTGCCTGCTTCCTCTAGAACCACAGGCTCCAACAAAATGGCAGAGGTTCCACCAGCTGAGGTTCCAGTTGGTGGGGCTGCTTTGGCTACAGGATGATCTTTGCGGGGTTGCCCCTAGCTCAGGACTGCAGGGACCTTCAGGATAGCAGCATGCTGGCAGCAGACATGGATCCCATATTGAGGTGTGGCCTTCATTTAGCTCCATGGTGATGACCAGGTATGAGCACAGCAGCTGGGAGGAGTTACCCTGAAAAGGGGGTAAGTTCAGTGAGACGTCCGACGATGGTCCCTTATCTAATTAGATACCCAAAAAAGAGATGTTGTTAAAGGAGGGTTTTCATTCTGGTTTCAAGATACCCTCCCCAGCACAGTAGGTCCCATTTACTTAAAAAAAAACACCTTAAAGTTTGCTTTTCAGCATCCATCAGTTGTAAACGAAAAGATTACGTATGAAGTTAAATACATACAGATGGGAGGTCCATTTCATTCTTCCCCCTTACATAACTTAGTGGTTTCACCACTGGGGATGGCACCAAAGAAGAAGCTTAATAAATTTTGGCTTATTCAGCATTTGACGGCCCGTAGAAGTTTTTCGGTGAATGACGGCAAAGATCTGGAGCTTTGAACTATGGTTTATACTTCAGTTGATACAATGATAAATTGAGTGAGGAATTATGGAAAGGGGGCACTACTAGCGAAGAATGATATTGAGTATGCTTTCCGTTTGTTACCATGTTTCTGGGAAGGGTCATATTTTGTTGATAGGTGTCATGAACGACATGGTTATGGCCAGCGGATGGCACAACATATACCAACAACGGGATGGAATGGGGTGAGGAAGGCCCTAACCATAGGGAATGAGGGATGGGGTGCCTCCTGAACTCCAACCTGTGCCTGTCCCTAAACTCCCCTAATGCCCAAAGAGGGTCCTTCCCCCCACGGGCATCACGTGCCTAGTCCCTGATTGTCACCTCACTATTCCCTGGCTAGAGCACTGGCCGGCAAGGAAGCTAGCTTCACCACTGCAGATGGTTAACAACACAGGGAGAGGGACAACAAGACCGAAAGAAGAAGGGGAAATAGTACTTAACATTGTCCCTGCTGTAAAGCACTACCCAGCAGAGGATAAGGTACCAGGACCACAAAATGCACAAAAACAGCAGATTCACCACTGAAACCAAAGAGCTCTTTACTCCAGGCTGTTCATCATATATTACTCTATCACCGACAGTAAGCTGATGGGTCATGTGACTTTTTAAAGGATAGTGGAAGTGGTCACCACCCACATCAGCGGACTAGCACCAAAGCAGCAGCCAGCAAGGAAACTGACATTAACCCTTGCTGGCCTGATAGGAAAAAAGCTACATATAAATTATAGCGGAACCAGAACTGCCATGAATCCTCCAAAAATTGAATGCTCAATTTTATGCTCCCTTTTGAGGCTTTTAGTTCATTTTTGGAATGGGTGGTTCATGATGTAGCGGGGATACCGTCAGTCACTCGTTATTTGGAACATTTTTTGTGCATTGGTCATCCAGATTCTCTGATTTGCCAGTCATTATTAAAATCATTGGAATGTGTGGCTAGTTCTTTTGGGGTTCCTCTTTCACAGAAAAAAATGGAAGGACCAGCCACCTGTCTTAGTTTTTTGGGTATTACTATTGATATGGAAAATATGGAGTGCAGGTTACCTAAAGGGAAAGTTGTAGCATTGCACACAGAAGTCCACCACGTGATTGGGCAAAAAAAGATACAGTTGAGGGACCTTGAATTATTGCTCAGAAAGCTAAATTTTGCTTGCCCGATTATTCCTATAGGTCGGGAGTTTTTTGTATCGGCTGGCTGTGGCAATGGCAGCATTTTATTCCATAGACACTACATTCGATTGACTCAGGGATGATCTGATAGTTTCGGAAGGCTTTCTGAACAGGTATAATGGATGGTCCGTAATGATAGCTGAGATTGTGGAGAATTTTGAATGTGAACTCTTTACTGATGCAGCCAGCGGTGTGGGTTTTTGATGCTTACTGCAAGTGTTAATGGTGTGTGGGACAATGGCCAGAGTCATGGATTGAGGCAAGTTTACTGGAAACCTTACACTGTTTGATTTTTTTCCGATAGTGGTGACACTGTCAGTTTGAGCGAGGAATTTAGGGACAAGATCAGGTTCCATTGTGATAATATGCCAGTGATGATGGCTATTAATAATTGATCTGCCTCCTCTCCTCCTGTGATCCGTTTACTGCACTATTTTGTTTTGCGTTCTTTTAGCCTCAATTTTTGGGTGGTGGCAGTGCATTTGTCTTGGTTGGAGAACTCTATTGCTGATTCCCTTTCTCAATTACAGTGGGAGCGTTTTTGGAGCTTGGCATCGGAGTCTGTGAGCTGCACATGGCCCATGAAGCTCTGGAAATTGGTCTAAGAAAATCAAAAGCATTAATTAGGGCTTCCCTTTCATGTGTAGGGCAGAAGACGCAGCTTTGAATCAATAGGTGTGTTGGATTCAACGGATGGGGGTTTCCGGGTCCGATAAGAATTACATAGTCGCTTTGATTTGTTGGTTAGGATGTGTCCTTTTTCATCATAATATCAGTTTGTGTCTGTGTTTAGAAAGTGCTTGATGGTTTAGAGGGAGATAGATTTTCACCACACTGATTCTGAACTGGTGCTGCAATAGAAGCAGAGACTGGTCGGCATCAGTGCAGAAATGGTTCAGGAAATAGGCAGGTGGGAATCTTCGAAATATAAACCCATTTGTTATAGAAAAAAGGGTGTCATTAGTGGTGGTGTTCTCACTTGCTGACTTCCTTTTCTCCTTTTTCCCCTTATTACTGTAGGCAGAGTGTGACTAGTATTAGGCTACTTGTTTGTTTATTGGGGAGAGTTGAGGGCCGATGTTCAAAAAAAAAACAGACGCCTATTGGATTTTTCCACCAATAACGTGGTAATTAGTTGTATAGGAGTTTGTGGTATAAGCTGGCCATGGGTATTTCCGAAATTTCACAGTTTCTCCAGGTTAGCTCGCCCGTGGAGGTGCTGGTATTATATGTCGAGGGAAATGATTTAGGAGCCTGCCCATGCAGAGATTTAATAGGAACAATTAGATACTATTTATTGCATTATGGGTATCATATCTGAACATGAAGATAGTTTGGTCAGATATTGTACTCTGAAAAGTCTGGCGGGCTGCTTGATCGGTAGAAAAAAAAATCAACAAAATAATGAAAAGTGAACAAGTCTGTAGGGAGTTTATTAGCCAGAAACAATGGGGTCATAGTGAGGCATTTGGATTTGGAGTCCAGGGAAGAGAATTTGTGGCGGAGCAATGGGATACATTTGAACTCAATAGGTAGTGATTTATGGGCTTTCAAGATTCAAGAGTACATGGAACAGGCAGGGATTTTGTTGGGAGAACTCGTATTATTGTGAGAGGCAGCCAGGGCTGTAGTCATGGCCCTCACAGTTGTCTGATTTAGTGCGCCCTGGCCGCTCGCATCACATACATATAGTCGCACTATTTCACTCACCTGGTTCTCCAAGTCCTCTCTTAGATGCAGAGACTCTTCTTCCTTTGATCTGGCACATAAAGAGACAGAGTCCAATTCCAACTTTAAATGTAGAACTTTACTCGTTTTCAATCACAGCACGTCCACATCAGCTACAGCATCAACACACAGTTCTGCACAGTTCACATCCTTTGCTTTCCCTGTGTTCTTCCCTATGTCTTTCAGTTGATACCCAGGTCGTACCGTTTTGCCCAGTACTGCAGCATCCTCCCTGTTCAGCTTCACAACTTTAATGGGTTCCCCTGTCCGTTTCGCCCCAGACATAAGGGCATCTGCTCAAGTAGAAAGCTGCCACATTTTGGAGCAACCTGCATCTCTATACTGATGTGGATTCTTTTGTAGCCTTCCACTGTAGTTTCTGGCCACCATAGACTCTGGACACCTGGGCTCCTAGCTTGACAACGTTGCGCGGTCACTCTGCTGTCCCAGAGCTTTAAAGCTCGTCTGGACTGTTTGGGCTCCGTACTACTCACAATAAGGAAATATCCTAGCTAAGTCACAGTGGCCCCTCTTATCTTAACTGTGTGTACTAAGGTACCTCATCTAGTGTCATAACTGAGGTACTGCACTTTCCCTGTCAATAATGTAGAAATAGCAGCACTAGGTACGGCATATTAAATACAAGAATGAATACATGGTTTAATGGCATTACAAGACAGCAATATACATACAGTTAACCAGGACGTGTTTGGGGCACAAGACCATTTTTATGACCCCTTACATTATGATGGGTTCAGGTAATGCTCACTGTGCTGAAGGGAGGGGGTTCTTGGAGTAGGTGACAAAAATAGTAGTGGAGATTGTACATTGTAGAGATGGGAACCTCCCATTGGCTTTGGAATTATGATAATTGCCTTGTGGGCTTTGGGGTTTTCAAAGTGGGGTCGCTGGGAGTTGGGGGTATGGAAATGTTTTCCAGCCATTGTAGTGCTCCAAGTCTGTGGTCACAGTTGGGGGTAAGGCTGGATGGTTATACACTACCCTTCAAAAGTTTAGGATCAACGAGACAATTTTGTGTTTTCCATGAAAACTCATACTTTTATTAATCAAAGGAGTTGCCAAATGAATTGAAAATCTAGTCCAGACATTGACAAGGTTTGAAAAAAAGATTTGTATTTGAAATAATAATTTTCTTCTTCAAACTCTGAGTTCGTCAAAGAATGCTCCCTTTGCAGCAATTACAGCATTGCAGACCTTTGGCATTCTAGCAGTTAATTTGCTGAGGTAATCTGGAGAAATGTCACCTCATGCTCCCAGAAGCCCTTCCCACAAGTTAGCTTGGCTTGAAGGGCATTTTTTGAGTACCATACGGACAGGGCCGGTTTTAGGCAAAGTGGGGCCCTAGGCAAAAGTTTAAAATGGGGCCCCAAATGCTACCAAATTGTACCATCACACAGAAACATTTCGGTTGCAGTTACATGCGCCGATTTCAGGCCACTAAACGAGTGTGATTAACAATATTGAAGTTAGTCGCCGCTTGTTTCCAGCCACTTTACACCGGCTGAGGAATAATGATGGGGACAGAATAATCACTAGTAGATCAATCTGTCTACATACAGTATCATCTTAGCAGCATATATGCAGTTTTCACCGGGAGATGGGCTGCTGAGAACAATGATTTTTGTTGCGGCATAACCGATCCAATCACTCGATGAATATCTTGCATTTTGCACTCCCCCTAGTTCTCCATATAGTATAATACACTTCCATAGACCTCCATATAGTATAATGTACTCCCCCTAGTCCTCCATATAGTATAATGTACTCCCCCTAGTCCTCCATATAGTATAATGTACTCCCTCTAGTCCTCTATATAGCATAATGTACTCCCTCTAGTCCTCCATATAGTGTAATGTACTCCCTCTAGTCCTCCATATAGTCTAATAGACTCCCCATAGTCCTCCATATAGTATAATACATCCCCACAGTCCTCCATAGAGTATAATACACTCCCATAGTCCTCCATAGAGTATAATGCAGCCCCATATAGAATATAATTCTGACCTCATATAGTAAAACGCAACCCCCATAGCATATAATGCAGCCCCCCATAGAATAAAATGCAGTCCCCAACAGAATATAATACTGTTTGTAATAAACATATATATATGTGTTACACCGTACATACATAGATACACATACATATACTGTACATACAAACACACACATACTGTACATACACACAGATACACATACATATACCGTACATACATACACACAGATACACATACATATACTGTACATGCAAACACACACATATACCATACATACACACAGATACACATACCGTCATACATACAAATACTGTACATACACACATGCATATACTGAACATACACACACATATACCGTATATACACACACATATACTATACATACACACAGATACACATACATATACCGTCATACATACATGTACTATACATACAAACACGCATATACCGTACATACACAGACATACCGTACATACATATACCGTATATGCAAACACACACATATACTATACATACACACAGATACACATACATATACCATCACACATACATATACTGTACTTACACACATATACCATACAAACATACAGATACACATACTTGTACCGTACATACATATACACACATACCGTACATACACACATACTGTATATACATACACATACTGTACATACACACACACACACCGTTATATACACATATAGTATACACATACCGTTCACACATATACATACACATACTGTACATACATGCACAAAAAGATACATATATACCATATATACCTACAAATATATCGCATATACACAGATACACACATATTATACACAGACATACACATATACTGTACATGCGTACACATAGATATATACACACACACTGTACATACACAGATGCACATACATACATCTACAAGCATATACATACACACATACTAATCTTGTATATCAGGTGATCAGATGAGCCCTGGAGGAGGTCAGTTCAGTTGGAGAGGGCTGCAGAACCCACTGTGGGGGATGGGGCACAGAGCAGACAGGAATGATATCAGCCCCCTGGTGCTGCCTGCTGTCCCGTGCAGTGAGCCTCCTCCCCCATCTCTTCACAGTGAGGAGATGCTGCAGCCTTCTGAGAACAGAACAGTGGAGGGAGCAGATATACAACTTAAGTCCTGCTCTTCCTCCTCTTCTGTCCCTGACTCCCTGTGTGCTGTGCGGCGGGGCCCCTGACTGTAGGCAAGTACTCACCAGTCTCCATTGGGATGCGCCATGCAGGAGAACAGGGAGACAGCAGCCAATGAGAGCTCTCCTCAGTCTGGTGAGGAAAGCGTTCATTGGCCAGCATCTCTCCCTGCATGACACGCCCCCCTTTTGAACTCCTGCACTCCACGCGCCTCTCTCTCCCTGGCACTGGGTGTTAGCATGATTACAGGAGGGAGTGAGAGGGGCCGATGCTACATGATACGGGGCCTGCCTGCAGAGACCACCCTCCACCTCTCGGCCCCAGAGCAGTGGCTCTAGCGGTATGTCCGCCCCTGGCTGGGGGCCCCTAGGGCACTGGGGGCCCTAGGCAGCTGCATAGTCTGCCTGCCCCCAACGCCGGCCCTGCATACGGTCAAGCTGCTCCCACAACAACTCAATGGGGTTGAGATCTGGTAACTGCGCTGGGAACTCCATTACAGATAGAATACCATCTGCCTGCTTCTTCCCTAAATAGCTCTTGCATAATTTGGAGGTGTGATTTGGGTCATTGTCCTGTTGTAGGATGAAATTGACTCCAATCAAGCTCTGTCCACAGGGTATGGCATGGCGTTGCAAAATGGAGTGATAGCCTTCCTTATTCAAAATCCCTTTTACCTTGTAAAAATCTCCCACTTTAAAAGCATCAAAGCAACCCCAGACCATCACATTACCTCCACCATGCTTTACAGATGGCGTCAGGCACTCTTCCAGCATCTTTTCAGCCGTTTTGTGTCTCACAAATGTTCTTCTGTGTGATCCAAACACCACAAACTTGGATTCGTCTGACCATAATACTTTTTTCCAATCTTCCTCTGTCCAATGTCTGTGTTCTTATGAATCTCTCTTCCTTTTATTAGTCTTAGATATGGCTTTTTCTTTGCTACTCTGCCCTGAAGGCCAGCATCCCAGAGTTGCCTCTTCACTGTAGATGTTGACACTGGCGTTTTGCGCATACTATTTAATGAAGCTGCCAGTTGAGGACCTGTGAGGTGTTGATTTCTCAAACTACAGACTTTAATGTAGTTGTCTTGTTGCTCAGTTGTGCAACTCTGGTTAGACCATGTTTGTGTCTCCTCTGATGGGAGTAGTACACACCGTTGTAGGAAATCTTCAGTTTCTTGGCAATTTCTCACATGGAATAGCCTTCATTTCTAAGAACAAGAATAGACTGTCGAGTTTCACATGAAATTTCTTTTTTTCTGGCCATTTTGAGATTTTAATGGAACCAACAAATGTAATGCTCCAAATTCTGATCTAGCTCAAAGGAAGGTCAGGTTTATAGCTTCTCTAATCAGTCAAACTGTTTTTAGCTGTGCTAACATACTTGTACAAGGGTTTTCAAGGGTATTCTAACCATCCATTAGCCTTCTTACACAGTTATCAAACACAATGTACCATAAGAACACTGGAGTGATGGTTGTTGGAAATGGGCCTCTATACACCTATGAAGATATTTCATTAAAAACTAGATGTTTGTAGCTAGAACAGTAATTTACCACATTAACAATGTATAGAGTGTATTTCTGAATCATTTAATGTTAGCTTCATTGGAAAAAAATGTGCTTTTCTTTAAAAAATAAGGAAATTTCTAAGTGACCCTAAACTTTTGAACAGTAGTGTATATACATTTTGTTTTGGAGCTCCAAGAACCTCCTTAAACCAAGTTATTTATTTTATGTTATGCTTGTTGTAAGAAAGGCCGATTTGGCCAATTTAATAAAAAATGGTGTTATGTCTATTTATTTGGGAGAATCCGGGAATAAGGGGTTTTGGTGAGAAAAGGGGGAATAATAATTTAAAATTAATGTAATTAAAAAAGGTAGCCTCTGCAATACTGCGGTCAAGGAAAAACATAGCCCCAGCAGCGCCATGAGCGCAGTGATCCATGATTCAACTATGTCGGAGTCGGGCTATAAAGGGTTGAGATAGGAAAGTGGCCACCTAAGCTGAACGTAGTCACCATTCCAAAAGTTCCCACTCACCTGTTATTAATTTTGTTAAGGGTGAGTAAGTGGATTTTAATCTACTTAAGGTTGATAGTTTTTGTCATTCAGCAGGCATGTGAGAATGGGTTCGTGGAGTTGGTGACAAAGGGTGAGATCCTTAGGAGTCCTTGGAAATATTTGTTGTAATAAAAGCCGATTTGGCCAATTTAATCTGGATTGCTGTTATGTCTGTTTATTTGGAAGAATCTGAGAATAAGGGGTTTGGTGAGAAAAAGGGGAACTTGTAAGTTAAATGGGAGCCTCTACAATACTGCAGTCAAAAATCATTCACAGTGACTGTATTGTCTCTTCGCGCTTCTGTGTGAATTAAAAAATCGTCATCTGAACAAAAAGTATTTGTCACATTCCAGCAAGATGCTGATGAATAAGGTGCACTGTGGAGATTGGCAAATCACTTAATTAGTCCATGTGAAATCGAAAGGAACAATCGGGATTGTCAACCTTAGTTTTTCTTTTTTATAGTCACAGTCATGTAATATTTTTTCATGGACAAATTTTAAAACTATACGGGCCCCATTCATTATTGCACCTGTGCCTTTTTTGTTTAGTTTTTGGTGCTTTTAGACTATCTTTTCTATTACTTTTCTTTTTTTGATATCTGTCAAAGTGGGCAGAGTTTTTGTTTTCTAAATTTTTGCAGCTAATTTATCAATTGTGACTTTTTAACTAGTTGCATTATTTTGCCACAAATGTACTCTAGTCCCCATGTAGAGTGATTTTATGTATACTGGAAATTTTGTGCACATTTTCCGACATTGTATTTGAATATTCAACTTTTTCTCTAAAAAGCAGAAAAAATGGTTAAAAACAAAATATAAGTACCAGTTTTGCTTTTGTGCAAAATTCATGGACTAAGTGCACCATTTTGAAGAATTTGTAGTTAAAAAAAATCAACGAATGCCACTTCATAATAAAACAAAAGTGACTAAGTGACAAAAAATGCAAATGATGAATAGAGCCCCAGGTGTTTATTTTCATAATCTAAAATGCTGAAACAAATTAGCAGCATTTATTACGATCTGTGAATTGATTAAATTAATTATAATTACTATAATCTGTACAAGCTCTTCTGGCTTACAAAAGCTCGCTGAACATTTCCTTTTTGTTATAGATACTAGAACTGTCCAGAATTATATGTACATGTACAGTCACAGACAACCCTTTTCCTAATAGTGCCTCTGATCATTTGGTATATCAAAATTCTATTTCATCTGCTGGAAAAGTTCTTTAGTTGCTAAGATCATTTCTGCCATCTAGTGCTAGACCTTATGTTTGCACCCTTCGTGGGCAATCTGTCAAATATAACTAGGAAGAAATGGATAATAATTTTTATGATTATAGTGACATTATTTTTTTTATCTATTAATAACTACTATATAAGTTAAAAATTTAATTTACACAATTAATATTTGCCATGACACTTTGCTAAAATTAGCCTCAAAGTTCATTCATACTTATTAGAGATGAGTGAAAATGCTCAGATAAGGTGTTATCCGAGTATGCTCGTGTGTTCACAGAGTGTCTTTGGTGTGCTCGAAAAATATGCTCGAGTATCCGTGGCTCGATGTCTCCTGGCCTGTTTGTCAGGCAATCCCTGCATGTGTTGCTGCTGTTGAACAGAAGCGAGACACACAGCCGCTGGGACTCAAACATATTATTCAAGCACACTAAAGACACTCGGTTAGCACCAAAGCATGGTCAGATAACACCTAATCCGAGCACATTCACTCATCACTAATACTTATTCAATTTCAGAACTGGCTTTCTGGGAGATGAACATAGATGATGTACTGGGCCATTTCTAAAAAGCATAAAATTAACACAAACAGAGCTACAGACACCAAACTTGAAACTTATGAGTAGAAATGTTCATGTATCTGTGACACATTATTAGGCGTTCCTACATAGGTAACAATTCAGAAATTTAGAACTGGATCAGGTTAGTGTTCAAAGGATGTCTTTACCCCTATATTCATCTCCGAAAATCTCAAAAGTAGACATGGTCTTCGAAAATGAAATGCTTTAGTCCGTGGTAGACATACAGTACACAAAAGAGGGCACCTGTGCAAGACAAGTACATGGGTCCTTTGCAGTCCAGTAGCTAATCATAATGCACAATTCCATCTACCTTATAGGTGGAAATGGACTCCCTTACATTTGGGCTCCTGTGCAGCTAGTATGCCCGCCCCCAGCTTTAGTCATGACCCTCAAGGTATGCCAGTGCACATTATGACCAGGATGTCAGTTTGTAATCTGCTCAGAAGATGAATAACGTCTCTTTCAAATGTTTGAAGCATTGATTTTTTTTCGAATATGAGAAAAACGGATGAACCAATTATGATAAAATGTGTCACATGGATTAAAAATGTATGAATATCAGATTCATCACAATGATGTTTTTTCTCATAAATAAAGATGATGTGACTCGATTGACAAGACCCAGATCAAGGGTCTGTCAGTATTCCATGGCCGTTGGATGGGAGCCACCTCCTACTTGCCAGTATCCCCGACTCTTCTTTTGATTAGCATGCTTGGTGCGACGTCATATGTGCGTCACGCCACAAAGATGACGTTGTGGTGGGCTGACTAATCAAAAGAAGACCCAGGGATGCGGTCAGGTGAAAGGCTGTTTGACGGTCTTCCAGCCACCAACCACAGATTACTGATGTGGCTGCTGGACTGGATCCTCATAATCAATTCGCTCCATCTATACTCATATGCAAAGAAAAAAGCAAAACAAAAAATAAAGGACATACCTTCTGGAACTAGAAACCAGACAAAGTGACAGGGGTAAAGAATTGGGCATACTCAGAGGCAGATTATGAGAATTATCTCACATTTACAAGTAGACAAATCTGTCTGGCAAGAATCAGATAATTATGAGGACTGTCACAAAGTAAAATGCACCCAGTTAATAAGGGCTTTAGCAAATCCTCAGATCAACAGAATTTTATTGTTCTGGAAAATTAGGCAATTCTCAAGGCTTAATGCAGGAGAAATTGTGAGTCTAAAACCATTGTGTGATATGATAGTGTCATTAATTGCTAAGCATGAACGGTAGTGATAAGAAGATGCAGTGAGGGCGGAACGGGTAATTGTGAGGAGTGGAGTGCTGTAGAGGTGACTGGTGAGGTGAACTTAAAGTTGTTTTTTTACCTTTTGATGGTCAATTACTGTTCAGAAAAATGGCCATTGTGCTAAAATTTGTAAAATTGTAAAATATGAGTAGTATTCAGTTGCACTGAAATATAATCGCTCATTTCTTCTGCTAACAGTTAACAGTTTATCCCTTTACTGTCAAAGCCTGTTTTCACCTTCCTGACCAGGCCACATTTTTCAATACAGACCTATGTCACTTTATCTCATAATAACTCTGGAACGCTTCAATGAATCCCACTGATTCTGAGATTGTTTTCTTGCGTTACGCAAGGTACTTTATAATAGTGGTAAAGATAGGTCAATATCGTTTGCATTTATTAATGAAAACATTGAAAATGTGGTGAAACTTTTTAAAGATTAGCAATTTTCAAATTTTTAATTTTTACGCACAGAAAACAGATCGTCATGCCAATAAAAATACTTAATAAGTAATACTTTCCACATGTTTCCTTTACACCAGCATCATTGTTAATTATTTTTTTTGTTAGAAATGTTTAAGGCTGCCATCACACTAGCAGTATTTTGTTAGTATTTTACATCAGTATTTGTAAGCCAAAATCAGGAGTGGAACAATCAGAGGAAAAGTATAATAGTAACATATGCACCACTTCTGCATTTATCACCCATTCCTGGTTTTGGCTTACAAATACTGATGTGAAATACTGACCAAATACTGCTAGTGTGACGGCAGCCTAAAGGTTAAAAGTTTTGCAGCAATTTTTCATTTTTCCAGCAAAATTTACAAAACCTTCTTTATTAGGGACCATTTCACAATTGAAGTGACTTTTGGGTCTTATATGTCAAAAAATGCCCAAAAGTGACTCCATTTTAAAAACTGCACCCTTCAATGTATTCAAAATACATTTACGAGGTTTGTTAACAAAAAATGAAAATTGTGTTATTTTTCACAAAAATGTTGCTTTCGCCCCAAATTTTTCATTTTCACAAGGGTAAAAGGAAAAATGGACCATGCTATTTGTTGTGCAATTTCTCCTGAGCCTAATGCCCCTTATTTGGGGGAAAACTACTGTTTGGCCACATGGTGGGGCTCGGAAGGGAAGGAGTGCTATTTGAATTTTGGCTGGAATAGATTGCGAACACCATGTCGCATTTGCCAAGCCCCAGAGGTACCAAAACAATAGAAACCCTCACAAAGGTCACCAACTTGAAAACTACACCTGTCAAGGAATTAAAAAAGGTGTGAGGTGACCATATTGAACTTGCAAGTGCTTCACAGAATTTTATAACATTAGTAACATAGTAACATAGTTAGTAAGGGCGAAAAAAGATATTTGTCCATCCAGTTCAGCCTATATTCCATCATAATAAAACCTCCAGATCTACGTCCTTCTACAGAACCTAATAATTGTATGATACAATATTGTTCTGCTCCAGGAAGACATCCAGGCCTCTCTTGAACCCCTCGACTGAGTTCGCCATCACCACCTCCTCAGGCAAGCCATTCCAGAATCTCACTGCCCTAACAGTAAAGAATCCTCTTCTATGTTGGTGGAAAAACCTTCTCTCCTCCAGACGCAAAGAATGCCCCCTTGGGCCCGTCACCTTCCTTGGTATAAACAGATCCCCAGCGAGATATTTGTATTGTCCCCTTATATACTTATACATGGTTATTAGATCGCCCCTCGGTCATCTTTTTTCTAGACTAAATAATCCTAATTTCACTAATCTATCTGGGTATTATAGTTCTCCCATCCCCTTTATTAATTTTGTTGCCCTCCTTTGTACTCTCTCTAGTTCCATTATATCCTTCCTGAGCACCGATGCCCAAAACAGGACACAGTACTCCATGTGCGGTCTAACTAGAGATTTGTACAGAGGCAGTATAATGCTCTCATCATGTGTATCCAGACCTCTTTTAATGCACCCCATGATCCTGTTTGCCTTGGCAGCTGCTGCCTGGCACTGGCTGCTCCAGGTAAGTTTATCATTGGGATGTGAAAACCAAAAATTTAACTTTTTTCCACAAAAATGTTGCTTGAGCCCCAAATTTTTCATTTTGACAAGAGTAACAGGAGACAATGGACTGCACAATTTGTTATGCAATTTCTCCTAAGTACCATGATATCCCAAATGTGGTCAGAAACTACTGTTATGGCAGACACCAGAGCTTGCAAGGGAAGTGGCGCTGAATTTTGAAGCACATTTTTGGCTAGACTATATTGCAGACGCCATGTTGCATTTGAAGAACCCCTGATATGCTAAAACAGCAGAAACCATTTTGTAAACTGCACCCCTGAATGAATTTATACATGGCTATTGTGAGCATTTTGAACCCACAGTTGCTTCAAAGAACTTCATAACATTGGGATGTGAAAATATGAACTCAATTTTTTCCACAAAAATGTTACTTTAGACCAGTGTTTCCCAAACTCCAGCCCTCACGGACCCCACAGGTCATGTTTTCAGGATTTTTTTAGTATTGCGCAAATAGTGGAAGTATCATCAAGGCATCAGGAATTGTCTCATCTGTTCAACACTATGGAAATCCTGAAAACATGACCCGTGGGGTCCGTAAGGACTGGAGTTTGGGAAATACAGCTTTAGACCCAATTTTTTATTTTACCAAGAGTAGTAGGAGAAAATGGACCACACAATTAGCTCTGCTATTTCACCTGAGTGCAATGATACCCCACGTGTGGTAGAAAATTACTGTTTTGGTGCACAGTAGGGTTCGTAAGGGACGGAGCACCATTTAAATCCAATGAAGAGCCCCTGACTTGCCAAAACAGACCCCCACAAGTAACCCTATTTTGGAAACTATACCCCTTAAAGAATTCATCTTTGGGTGCAATGAGCATCTTGAACAGTGAGAGTGAAAAATTACAATTTTTTCCATTAAAATGTGGTTTTAGCACAATTGTTTTTAATTTTCAAAAGGTTAATAGTTAAAAATGGACGGTTTAATTTGTTACACAATTTCTCCTGTTTTCGCAATATGTGGTTGAAAAATACTTTGAGGCACAGTGCAAGCTCAAAAGGGAAGGCGTGCTATTCTGGAGTTCAGATTTTGGGGTGCTATGTCACATTGGCAGAATCCCTGAGGTTCCAGAACAGCAGAAATCCACCAGAAATTTACCCATTTTGCAAACTGCATCCCTCAGTGAATTCATCTGAGAGTGCAGTGAGCATATTGACACCAAAGGTGTGACAAAATGTTATACTATTGGGCAATTAAGAAATATTAGTAACATTTTTACTATTAAAATGTTGTTTTAGACCCAGATTTCCAATTTTCAGAAGGGAAAATAGGTTAAAATCGGATCATGGCTATACCACATATATGGCTGTACAGTACAATTTGGCCATACGGAGTGTAGGAGCACTATTTGACTTTTGGAGCACAGATTTTCCTAGAATAAATTGCAGACTCCATTTGCAGAGCCCCCAAGTGCCAGAAACATATGACCTCATTTTGGAAATTACGCCCCTTTGGGACTTCATGGTCAAGTGTAGTGATTATTTTGTTTCTGGAGTCACCCATGGGGTCAAATGCAGTGAATGTTGCAGAATGAAAATTGTATAATTACAGAAGATTTTTTATCGAACTTTACTCCACTTTCTTGTTGGCTGTATGATGAAAAACATTTTTTCTAGTTTTTTTTAGTGGTGTCTACTACAGGCTTTAAAAAAAATTGACTGTCTTTTTGCCACTCTTCTATAAAGGCCAGATTTCTGGAATCTACGACTAATTGTCCTATGGACAAAATCTCTAACCTGAGCTGTGGATCTCCGTAGCTCTCCCAGAGTGACCATAAGCCTCTTAGTTGCTTCTCTAATTAGTGCTCTTCTTGCTTGAGATGTCAGTTTAGGTGAACAGCCATTGGTTGGTAGACTTGCAATTGTGTCATACTCCTTCCATTTTTGGATAAAGGATTGAGCAGTGCACCGTAAGATGTTCAGAACTTGAGTCATTGTTTTATAACCTAACCCTGCTTTACTCTTCTCCACAACTTTACCCCTGACCTGTCTGCTGCGTTCCTTGGTTTTCATAATGCTGTTTGATTCCTAATGTTCTCAAACAAATGTCTGAGACCTCTGAAGCTGTTCTGTGGAATAGCTGTATTTGTACTGAGAATAAATTACACACACATAGACTCAATTTACTAATTACTGTATGTGATTTCAGGGGGCAATTGGCCAGTCAGAATCTTATTTAGGACATCAGATTACAGGGGCTGAATAGAAATGATGTCACAATTTTCAGATGTATATTTATAAAATAATTAGAAAACCATGTATTATATCCTTTACACTTCACATATACTTGCTTATTTGTGTTGGTATATCACATAAAGTCCCAGTAAAATACATTTAAGGTTGTGGGTGTAATGTGAAGAAATTTGGAAAAGTTCACAGGGTGTGAATACCTTTTAAGGCACTGTATACTGTAGTGCCAGGTTCTGTTATTTTCAACTATGCATCCTGCAAATTTTTTTCTTCAACTCAATACACATATTCTTTTAACATTTCAGCAGTATCTTAGCTCTAGAGTCTACAGATTTAGAGCAGAAGAGGAGGCATTGTTTTTCTTGACCAGTAGAGAGCACTGTGAAATAGGAAATGTGTTTAAAAAAATATATGTATTTTCATGTAGAATTATTACTTTATTTGAAGACACATAGCATTAATCCTGTATTGTAATCTCAACCACCATACTAGGCAAATACACAATAATTTTTTACTTTACAATTTCCACTGCGTTGCGATTTTAGAGAGAGGCAGATTTTAAATGAGGTCAATCTGGCCTATCATGTGGGGCCCGAGGCTTTAGGGGCAGGGCAATGCCTAGATTGCCTTCTCCGTAATCTCTTTCAACATCAGCAGTACACTGGGCAGGGAGTCTTTATGCAGCTCCGCTGCAGAGCTACATGAAGTCTTCCTCAGGTTCCTGATCTTCCTGTTCAGAGCTCTCCTTATGTCAAGTGCCTAGCCAGAAGGATCATGTGTTTAAAAAATAGGATCAGATTATTATAAAAAAAAACACAAAAAAAACAACAGTGATAGAGAACACAATGGAATAAGGGGAAGAGAACAATACAATATCTTATAAGAAATGGGTAGAGAGAAGGCAATACAGGGTCTCATAATGAATTTAAAAGTTAGAGAAGAAATACAAGGTCTTATAATAAATGTGAAGATGGTGAGAGAGGTCAACACAAAGTCTTATGATGAATTGGGTAGGAGAGCAGACAATACAGGATTTTATACTGAATTGGGGGTGAATGAGGACAGTGCAGTGTCATATATTGAATGGGGTGTTAAGAGGACATTACAGGGTCTTATAATGAAGTGGGGGTGAGAGTGGACACAGAAAGGGTACTGGTAGTGCATTTAGAGGGAGCGTTACAGTGGCTAATTAATGGCTAATTAGTGGCTAATTAATTTGTATTTACAGGGGGCGATGGAAAAGTTTCTGACTACACTTAATGCGGGTTCCATTGCTGGCTTATCAAATTATATTTTTAATGGTTTGTGGCTAATATATACTAATGGTGGTGCCAATATTTGTATTGACGGGTGCAGTGTGAGAGATTTTTTATTCAAGAGGCAAATGTATCTGTACAGAATATGTGATTTTGTTATTTTCAGGAGCAGTAAGACAAAACGAGTCGAGGTTGGAAAATGTCGACATGAAGATCTGACCAGCTGTAGAAGAAACAAGTAAAATAACTCTCATCAGATGAGAAGTCAACGTTAAGTTACTGTAGGTTATACTGTATTAGTGCAGGTCTTTTGAAATTTGAATTTGAGGGTTGACAAAATGTCCCCATAAAATTTGATTTGTTTTGAATAAATTTGCCAGTCGCATTTCCGAAAAACTTGTAATTGCTCCAAAAATATACGCTGGGGAGAGAAGAGAGAACTCCACTGACCATAAGAGCTTGCACTCTTTAGAAGAGAGAGAGGCTTTCACTCAGAGAAGACCTTGCTGATGATAAGAATTTACACTCTACAGGAGAGAGAGAGTAGTGCATGTATACTAATGCTAGAAGCCTCGCCAACAAAATGGACGAATTAGAATTAATGTTGTTGGAGCATAATTATGACATGGTGGGGATATCTGAAACGTGGCTGGATGACAGCCATGACTGGGCTGTGAACTTGCAGGGCTATAGCCTTTTCAGAAATGACCGTACAGATAAGCGAGGGGGAGGGGTGTGTCTTTATGTAAAATCGTCCTTAAAACCCATCCGGCATAATAATATAGGTGAATTTAACCCCTTCATGACTGGGGGATTTTTCGTTTTTTCGTGTTCGTTTTTCGCTCCCCTCCTTCCCAGAGCCATAACTTTTTTATTTTTCCGTCAATTTGGCCATGTGAGGACTTATTTTTTGCGGGACAAGTTGTACTTTTGAATGACATCATTGGTTTTAGCATGTCGTGTACTAGAAAACGGGAAAAAATTCCAAGTGCGGTGAAATTGCAAAAAAAGTGCAATCCCATATTGGTTTTTTGTTTGGCTTTTTTGCTAGGTTCACTAAATGCTAAAACTGACCTGCCATTATGATTCTCCAGGTCAGTACGAGTTCATAGACACCTAACATGACTAGGTTATTTTTTATCTAAGTGGTGAAAAAAAATTCCAAACTTTGCTAAAAAAAAAAAAAAAAAAAATTGCGTGATTTTCCGATACTCGTAGCGTCTCAATTTTTCATGATCTGGGGTCGGTTGAGGGCTTATCTTTTGCGTGCCAAGATGACGTTTTTAATGATAGCATTTCGGTGCAGATACGTTCTTTTGATCGCCCGTTATTGCATTTTAATGCAATGTCGTGGCGACCAAAAAAACGTAATTCTGGCGTTTCGAATTTTTTTCCCGCTACGCTGTTTAGCGATCAGGTTAATACTTTTTTTTAATTGATAGATCGGGCGATTCTGAGCGCGGCGATACCAAATATGCGTAGATTTGATATTTTTTTTATTGATTTATTTTGATTGGGGCGAAAGGGGGGTGATTTTTTTATTTTTTCACATTTTTTTTAAACTTTTTTTTAAAACTTTTGCCATGCTTCAATAGCCTGCATGGGAGGCTAGAAGCAGGCACAGCACGATCGGCTCTGCTACATAGCAGCGATCTGCTGATCGCTGCTATGTAGCAGAAATGGAGATGTGCTGTGAGCGCCGACCACAGGGTGGCGCTCACAGCCACCGGTCATCAGTAACCATAGAGGTCTCTAGGACCTCTATGGTTACCATCCAGACGCATCGCCGACCCCCGATCATGTGACGGGGGTCGGCGATGACGTCATTTCCGGCCGCCCGGCCGGAAGCGGTAGTTAAATGCCGCTGTCTGCGTTTGACAGCAGCATTTAACTAGTTAATAGGTGCGGGCAGATCGCGATTCTGCCCGCGCCTATTACGGGCACATGTCAGCTGTTCAAAACAGCTGACATGTCCCGGCTTTGATGCGGGGAGCCGGCATCGGACGGTATAGTACGTCCGATGCCGGTAAGGGGTTAATGAAAATGTAGAGTCCCTGTGGGTGGAGATAAGGGGAGGGGGAAAAATAATAAATTACTGATAGGGGTTTGTTATAAATCTCAAAAAATAATGGAAGCAATGGAGAATATCCTCGTAAAGCAAATAGATGAAGCTGCGACTCAAGGAGAAGTCATTATTATGGGGGACTTCAACTACCCTGAAATAGATTGGGGAACAGAAACCTGCAGTTCCAGCAAAGTTAATCAGTTTTTGACAACTATGAGAGACAATTACCTTTTACAATTGGTTCAGGACCCAACAAGAAGGGAGCACTGCTAGACCTAATATTAACCAACAGGCCAGACCGCATATCAAATATAAGGGTTAGGGGTCACTTGGGGAATAGTGATCACAAAATAATAAGTTTTCACGTATCCTTTAATAAGATGTGTAGTAGAGGGGTTACACGGACACTAAACTTCAGGAGGGCAAATTTGCAACGGATGAGAGATGATCTTGGTGCAATTAACTGGGACGATATCCTGAGACATAAAAATACACAAAGAAAATGGGAGACATTTATTAGCATCCTGGATAGGACCTGTGCACAGTATATACCGTATACTGTGTACAGTATATACTAGAAATAGGAGGAAACCAATATGGCTAAATAGAGCTGTAAGGTGCGCAATAAGTGACAAAAAGAAAGCATTTAGAGAATTAAAGGAAGTAGGTAGTGATGAGGCATTAAATAAATACAGAAAATTAAATAAAGTCTGTAAAAAGCAAATCAAGGCAGCAAAGATTGAGACAGAGAGACTCATTGCCAGAGAGAGTAAAAATAATCCCAAAATATTCTTTAACTACGTAAATAGTAAGAAACTAAAAAATGATAGTGTTGGCCCCCTTAAAAATAGTCTGGGTGAAATGGTGGATGAGGATGAGGAAAAAGCCAATATGCTAAATGACTTTTTTTCATCAGTATTTACAAAAGAAAATCCCATGGCAGACAATATGATCAGTGATAACAAAAATTCCACATTAAGTGTCACCTGCTTAACCCAGCAGGAAGTACGACAAATCTCCGGGCCCGGATGGGATACACCCCCGAGTACTGCAGGAATTAAGTACAGTCATTGATAGACCATTATTTTTAATCTTTAAAGAGTCCATAATAACAGGGTCTGTACCACAGGACTGGCGTATAGCAAATGTGGTGCCAATATTCAAAAAGGGGACAAAAACTGAACTCGGTAATTATAGGCCAGTAAGCTTAACCTCTTCTGTGGTTAAAAGCCTGGAGGGCATTCTAAGGGATACTATGCTGGAGTATCTGAAGAGGAATCAGCACGGGTTTACTAGGGACAGTTCATATCAGACTAATTTGATCAGCTTCTATGAAGAGGTAAGTTCCGGACTGGACCAAGGGAACCCAGTAGATGTAGTGTATATGGACTTTTCAAAAGCTTTTGATACGGTGCCACACCAAAGGTTGATACATAAAATGAGAATAATGGGGATAGGGGAAAATATGTGTAAGTGGGTTGAGGGCTGGCTCAGGGATAGGAAACAAAGGGTGGTTATTAATGGAACACACTTGGACTGGGTCGTGGTTAGCAGTGGGGTACCACAGGGGTCAGTATTGGGCCATCTTCTTTTTAACATATTTATTAATGACCTTGCAGGGGGCATTCAGAGCAGAATTTCAATATTTGCAGATGACACTAAACTCTGCAGGGTAATCAATACAGAGGAGGACAATTTTATATTACAGGATGATTTATGTAAACTAGAAGCTTGGGCTGATAAATGGCAAATGAGCTTTAATGGGGATAAATGTAAGGTCATGCACTTGGGTAGAAGTAATAAGATGTATAACTATGTGCTTAATTCTAAAACTCTGGGCAAAATCGTCAATGAAAAAGACCTGGGTGCATGGGTGGATGACAAACTCATATTCAGTGGCCAGTGTCAGGCAGCTGCTACTAAGGCAAATAAAATAATGGGATGCATTAAAAGAGGCATAGATGCTCATGAGGAGAACATAATTTTACCTCTATATAAGTCACTTGTTCTACCACACTTAAAATACTGTGCACAGTTCTGGTCTCTGGTGTATAAGAAAGACATAGCTGAACTGGAGTGGGTGCAGAGAAGAGCGACCAAGGTTATTAGAGGACTGGGGGGTCTGCAATACCAAGATAGGTTATTACACTTGGGGCTATTTAGTTTGGAAAAACGAAGACTAAGGGGTGATCTTATTTTAATGTATTAATATATGAGGGGACAGTACAAAGATCTTTCTGATGATCTTTTTAATCATAGACCTGAGACAGGGACAAGGGGGCATCCTCTACATCTGGAGGAAAGAAGGTTTAAGCATAATAACAGACGTGGATTCTTTACTGTAAGAGCAGTGAGACTATGGAACTCTCTTCCGTATGATGTTGTAATGATTGATTCGCTACTTAAATTTAAGAAGGGACTGGATACCTTTCTGGAAAAGTATAATGTTACAGGATATATACACTAGATTCCTTGATGGGGTGTTAATCCAGCTAATTAGTCTGATTGCCATATGTGGAGTCGGGAAGGAACTTTTTTCCCCAATGTGGAGCTTACTCTTTGCCACATGGGTTTTTTTTTGCCTTCCTCTGGATCAACATGTTAGGGCATGTTAGGTTAGGCTATGGGTTGAACTAGATGGACTTAAAGTCTTCCTTCAACCTTAATAACTATGTAACTATGTAATTATAAGACCTTACACTCTATATGGGAGATTGTTAACCCTGCTGACCATATGGGCTTATAGACAAGAGAAAAGAGAGACTTACACAGTGATTCTGGAATTGGAAAATGACTACCGTACACCTGTGCTCCACTGGGAACCGCCGATCTGCGATGACCCAGGTACTGACTATCCTTGTGTCTATGGCCACCCCACTGCCTCTTCCTGACTGTTGTGGTCCTGTGGATCCCTTCCCCCGTGCGCTGCATTGCAAAAAATACAGGCCACATATTTGGCAGTGTTGCATTTCCGTGACAGGCCTCATATCTGCATGCTCCAAGTTTGGGAATGTTAGGCCGGTTTTCCACTGTTTTTGCTGTCTGTTACTCTACTTATATACAGCACTATTTTGCATTTAAAAAAATTCTACAAAACCCCACAAAAAATTTAAGACAGTCTGTTATGTCAGACTGAGGCCTGTTGTATCTGTGGTGGAAAAATCGTAGCTTGACAGGCATAAGTTTCATAGTTCTGTCTGCTAGCTTTGCCTTTTTTTAAAATTATACAAAACCCTAAAAAAAATTAACACAGTCTGTTATGTCAGCCTGAGTTCTGTTGTATCTGGTTTAGAAAAATCATATTTCAGCAGGCCAATCTTTTTTGGGAGGTTTAAATTCACCAAAAAGCCCAAAAAAATGTAATACAGTCTGTTATATCAGGCTGAGGTCTGGTGTTTGTGTTTGAAAAATCGTAGCTTTGCAGGCATACTGATCAGATATCATTTAGCTCCAAACTAATACATTTGGGTTGAGCTTTTGAAATAGTGAAGTAGTTCATTTAAAATGGGCAAGGCAAGGGGCAAGGGACGGGGAAGTGGACGTGATGCTGATAGTGCATGCAGAGGACGAGGCCGTGGCCAAGGTGAAAGCGGGCCACAACAAAGGCCCACATCTTCTCGCTTGACCTTCCTGTCCCAGTTTCTAGGGGACCGCAGCACACCGCTATTGAAGCCAGAGCAGTGTGAAATGGTTGTTGGTTGGATAGCGGATAATGCTTCCAGTCACTTAGCCACCATCACCATGTCTTCCACATGATCACGTCTGAGTAAATGTGAGTGTGGCCCGGATATTCCTCACCCTGATCCTCCTTCCTCCCACCATACCAAGTGCCCTGAGCCAACTGATACCACACTTGGACACTCTGAAGAGCTGTTCAGCTTACCATTTCAAGATTGCGGACTCTCGGCCGGTCAACTTGGAGTGGGGCCAGATGAAATCGCATTTAGCGATGCCCAAAGCTTTGACCAGCCATGGTCACACGAAGGCGATGGTGGGAAAGTGTTACAAGAGGTGGACGATGATGAGACACAATTGCCAGAAAGTCAGGAGGAGGAGCAGGGTGCGGATGTGGAAGATGAGGTGGTGGATGACATAGTGACTGACCCAACCTGCCAGGAAAACATGCAGAGCGAGGGCAGCAGCACACATGAGGAAGGAGGCATATCCCCCCAACAGGCAGGAAGAAGCATCCGTTCACCGTAACACCAACATGAGGGAAGTTGCCATTCCAACTGTTAGATCTTCCCAAGTATGGTTATTTTTTAAAGACTCTGCCAATAACCCCAAACAGGCCATTTGCAGCACCTGCCATGCCTGAATCAGCAGGGGAAGCAAAACAACCAGCCTGACCACCACCAGCATGATCAGGCACATGGCAGCAAAGCACCCAACTTTGCGGGCTGAACCCCAGGCTGCAGGAACACTGTCTGCAGGTGACACCACTGCTTCTTCTACTGTTTTGCATAGAAGGCAAAGCCAATCCCCAGTCCACCGTGCATGTGAAGATGCCTCTAGCCCTGTACCTGTTGTTGCCCACAGTCAAGCAGCACCATCATCAAGCCTGTCCATGTCCTTGTCCCAGCACAGCCTTAAGTTGTCTATACCCCAGTCTTTTGAACACAAGCGGATATACCCAGCCAACACCCTACAGGCCACAGTCAAAAATTCTAACATTTCTCTTCTGCTTGCGCTGTTGCCTTTTAGACTCGTTGAGACAGAAGCTTTCCGCAACCTGATGGTGGCGGCCATCCCAAGGTGCTCGGTCCCCAGTCGCCACTATTTCTCCTGGTGTGCCGTACCGGCATTACACAAGCATGTGTCCCACATCATTGCCCATTCTCTCAACAATGCTGTTACAGGGAAAGTCCACCTAATCATAGACACGTGGACAAGTGCTTGTGGGCAGGAATGGTACATCTCACTGATGGCTCACTGGGTTAACATAGTGGAAGCCGGGACCCAGTCGGGCCTTGGGATGGAACACATCCTCCCCATGCCGAGGATTGCTGGCCCTACATCAATCAGGGTTGCCCCCACAGTCTACAGCTCCTGCACCTTCTCATCATCCTCCATCTCTGAAATCAACACATCTGTCAGAAGCTGGAAGCACTGCAGCACTGCCTCAGCCAAGCGGCAACAGGCTGTGCTGAAGCTAATCTGCATAGGTGACATACTGCACAATGCAGAAGAGTTGTGGACAGCATTCAAAGAGCAGTCAGATATTTGGATGACAGCGCTGACCCTACAGCCAGGCATGATCATGTGTGACAATGGCCGGAACCTGGTGGTGGCTCTGAGGCAAGGTGAGCTCACACATGTACCTTACTTGGCCCATGTGCTTAACCTCATGGTTCAACATTTTCTGAAAAGCTACCTAGAGCTGCCGGATCTGCTAGTGAAAGTACGCCGTCTGCCCATTTTAGAAAGTCAGCTACAGCTTCAGCCGCCCTTGCCGTGCTTCAGCAGTGTTTGCAGCTTCCAGCTCACCGACTGGTGTGTGATGGCCCCACGCGCTGCAACTCTATGCTGCATATGTTGGAAAGGATTTGTGAGCAGAAGAGGGCAGTTGTTGACTACCAACATCAACAAGGCTGTCGATATTCAGTTCAGGCTCCACACATAAGACCTCAGGAGTGGACATGGATGTCAGACATATGTACTATCCTCCAAAACTTTGAGGACTGCACCAAGATGGTGAGCGGCGATGATGCCATAATTAGCATCACCATCCTGCTTCTCAGCATTCTGAAAAACTCTGCTCACAATTAAAGAGGATGCATTGAGGCAGAGCACGAGGACATGGAGCAGGGAACCATACGGGGTGATTACACTGAGCCCAGCCTCATGTCTTCTCAACGTGGATTGGTAGTCAATGAGTCAATGAGGAGGAGGAGGAAGAACAGGTGCTACTTTCATGCGCTATAGACAGTACTACAAACGCAGCTGTCCTACCGTCTGTTCAGCGGGGATGGCCTGAGGACAGGGAGGAGGAGGATGAGGAGGAGGAGGACAGCATGGTCAGTCGTCCTGTTGCTGAGGACACGGAAGTCTTGCCTGTTAGCAGTCTGGTACGAATGGCTGACTTTATATTGCGCTGCGTTTCATGTGACCCTCGCATTATAAAAATTTTGGGTGACACTCATTACTGGTTGGTGACACTTCTAAACCCACACTACAAGGAGAACTTTCAATCTTTTCTGCCAGAGGCAGGTGTACTAAAATGTTGCAGTACTAGAGGGCCCTTGCAGCGGAATTACTTAGGCTAGGTTCACATTGCGTTAGTGGGTGTCCGCTATCGGAATCCGTTACATGGCGCAATTGTCGCAATTAACGCTATGTAATGGATCCGTTAGCGCACCCATTTGTTGTGAATTCTGTTGTCGGGCTCCCTCCTGTGGTCATGAATGGTACTTCGGCTGGTTCTATCCATGGACTTCATCTGGTGGCTGTGGGTGTTTCTGAGTTTCCTTCCACAGGTGACGAGGTTAGTTCGTTAGCTGGCTGCTCTATTTAACTCCACTTAGATCTTTGCTCCATGCCACCTGTCAATGTTCCAGTATTGGTCTAGTTCACTCCTGGATCGTTCTTGTCACCTGTCTTCCCAGCAGAAGCTAAGTGCCTGCTTGTTTTTCTCTGGTTTGCTATTTTTCTGTCCAGCTTGCTATTTTGATTGTTGTCTTGCTTGCTGGAAGCTCTGGGACGCAGAGGGAGCGCCTCCGCACCGTGAGTCGGTGCGGAGGGTCTTTTTGCACCCTCTGCGTGGTCTTTTTGTAGGTTTTTGTGCTGACCGCAAAGCTACCTTTCCTATCCTCAGTCTGTTCAGTAAGTCGGGCCTCACTTTGCTAAATCTATTTCATCTCTGTGTTTGTATTTTCATCTTTACTCACAGTCATTATATGTGGGGGGCTGCCTTTTCCTTTGGGGAATTTCTCTGAGGCAAGGTAGGCTTAATTTTTCTATCTTCAGGGCTAGCTAGTTCCTTAGGCTGTGCCGAGTTGCATAGGGAGCGTTAGGAGCAATCCACGGCTATTTCTAATGTGTGTGATAGGATTAGGGATTGCGGTCAGCAGAGTTCCCACATCCCAGAGCTCGTCCTATATTATCAGTAACTATCAGGTCATTCCGTGTGCTCTTAACCACCAGGTCCATTATTGTCCTGACCACCAGGTCATAACAGTACAGGTGGCCAAAAGTACTAATGCATCTCAATAGAGGGATAAGAGAAGTTCTGAGACCATTTTTTTTTCTCTTTGCAGTGTGTTTTGTCTCTCTTTTCCCCTTTACATCTGGGTGGTTCAGAACACAGGTGTAGACATGGACATTCAAGGTCTGTCCTCTTTGATGGATAATCTCACTATAAGTGTACAAAACATTCAAGATTTTGTGGTTCAGAATCCGATGTCAGAGCCTAGGATTCCAATTCCTGATTTGTTTTTTGGTGATAGATCTAAGTTCTTGAATTTCAAAAATAATTGTAAATTGTTTCTTGCCTTGAAACCTCCCTCCTCAGGTGACCCTGTTCAACAAGTAAAGATCATTATTTCTTTGTTACGTGGTGACCCTCAAGACTGGGCATTTTCCCTTGCGCCAGGAGATCCGGCATTGCGTGATGTTGATGCGTTTTTTCTGGCGCTTGGATTGCTTTATGACGAACCTAATTCAGTGGATCAGGCAGAGAAAATCTTGCTGGCTCTGTGTCAGGGTCAGGATGAAGCGGAGATATATTGTCAGAAGTTTAGAAAGTGGTCTGTGCTCACTCAGTGGAATGAATGTGCCCTGGCAGCAATCTTCAGAAAGGGTCTCTCTGAAGCCCTTAAGGATGTCATGGTGGGATTTCCCATGCCTGCTGGTCTGAATGAGTCTGTCTTTGGCCATTTAGATCGATCGACGCTTGCGTGAGCGTAAAGCTGTGCACCATTTGGTGGTACGATCTGAGCATGGGCCTGAGCCTATGCAATATGATAGGACTTTGACCAGAGCTGAGCGGCAAGAACAAAGACGTCGGAATGGGCTATGTTTTTACTGTGGTGATTCCACTCATGCTATCTCCGATTGTCCTAAGCGCACTAAGCGGTTCGCTAGGTCTGACACCATTGGTACGGTACAGTCTAAATTTCTATTGTCCGTCACTCTGATTTGCTCTTTGTCATCCTATTCTGTTATGGCATTTGTGGATTCAGGCGCTGCCCTGAATTTGATGGACTTGGAGTATGCTAGGCGCTGTGGTTTTTTCTTGGAGCCCTTGCAGTATCCTATTCCATTGAGAGGAATTGATGCTACGCCTTTGGCCAAGAATAAGCCTCAGTACTGGACCCAATTGACCATGTGCATGGCTCCTGCACATCAGGAGGATATTCGCTTTTTGGTGTTGCATAATCTGCATGATGTGGTCGTTTTGGGGTTGCCATGGCTACAGGTTCATAATCCTGTATTGGACTGGAAATCTATGTCTGTGTCCAGCTGGGGTTGCCAGGGGGTACATGGTGATGTTCCATTTTTGTTTATTTCGTCTTCCACTCCTTCTGAAGTTCCAGAGTTTTTGTCGGATTATCAGGATGTATTTGATGAGCCCAAAGCCAGTGCCCTACCTCCTCATAGGGATTGCGATTGTGCAATTAATTTGATTCCTGGTAGTAAGTTTCCTAAGGGCCGATTGTTCAATTTATCTGTGCCAGAACACGCCGCTATGCGGAGTTATATAAAGGAATCCTTGGAGAAAGGCCATATTCGCCCGTCGTCATCACCGTTAGGAGCAGGGTTCTTTTTTGTGGCCAAGAAGGATGGTTCTTTGAGACCTTGTATTGATTACCGCCTTCTCAATAAAATTAGTCAAATTTCAGTATCCTTTGCCGTTGCTGTCTGATTTGTTTGATCGTATTAAAGGGGCTAGTTGGTTCACCAAGATAGATCTTCGAGGGGCGTATAATCTTGTGCGTATTAAACAAGGCGATGAATGGAAAACAGCATTTAATACACCCGAGGGCCATTTTGAGTACCTGGTTATGCCATTCGGGCTTTCCAATGCTCCATCAGTATTTCAGTCCTTTATGCATGACATCTTCCGAGAGTACCTGGATAAATTCCTGATTGTGTATTTGGATGATATTTTGGTCTTTTCGGATGATTGGGAGTCTCATGTGAAGCAGGTCAGAATGGTGTTCCAGGTCCTTCGTGCGAATTCCTTGTTTGTGAAGGGGTCAAAGTGTCTCTTTGGAGTTCAGAAGGTTTCATTTTTGGGGTTCATTTTTTCCCCTTCTACTATCGAGATGGACCCTGTTAACCCCTATCTGACCTTGGACGGGATAGTACGTCCAAGGTCAGATCCCCTGCTTTGATGCAGGGCTCCGCGGTGAGCCCGCACCAAAGCCGGGACATGTCAGCTGTTTTGAACAGCTGACATGTGCCCGTAATAGGCGCGGGCAGAATCGCGATCTGCCCGCACCTATTAACTAGTTAAATGCCGCTGTCAAATGCAGACATAGGCATTTAACTACCGCTTCCGGCCGGGCGGCCGGAAATGACGTCATCGCCGACCCCCGTCACATGATCGGGGTCGGCGATGCGTCTGGATGGTAACCATAGAGGTCCTAGAGACCTCTATGGTTACTGATGACCGGTGGCTGTGAGCGCCACCCTGTGGTCGGCGCTCACAGCACACCTCCATTTCTGCTTCATAGCAGCGATCAGCAGATCGCTGCTATGTAGCAGAGCCGATCGCGTTGTGCCTGCTTCTAGCCTCCCATGGAGGCTATTGAAGCATGGCAAAAGTAAAAAAAAAAAAGTTGAAAAAAATGTTAAAAAAATAAACAAAATATAAACGTTTAAATCACCCCCCTTTTGCCCCAATCAAAATAAATCAATAAAAAAAAATCAAATCTACACATATTTGGTATCGCCGCGCTCAGAATCGCCAGATCTATCAATTAAAAAAAGCATTAACCTGATCGCTAAACAGCGTAGCGGGAAAAAAATTCGAAACACCAGAATTACGTTTTTTTGGTCGCCGCGACATTGCATTAAAATGCAATAACGGGTGATCAAAAGAACGTATCTGCACCGAAATGCTATCATTAAAAACGTCATCTTGGCACGCAAAAAATAAGCCCTCAACCGACCCCAGATCACGAAAAATGGAGACGCTACGAGTATTGGAAAATGGCACAATTTTTTTTTTTTTAGCAAAGTTTGGAATTTTTTTTCACCACTTAGTTAAAAAATAACCTAGTCATGTTAGGTGTCTACGAACTCGTACTGACCTGGAGAATCATATTGTCAAGTCAGTTTTAGCATTTAGTGAACCTAGCAAAAAAGCCAAACAAAAAACAAGTGTGGGATTGCACTTTTTTTGCAATTTCACCGCACTTGGAATTTTTTTCCCGTTTTCTAGTACACGACATGCTAAAACCAATGATGTCGTTCAAAATTACAACTTGTCCCGCAAAAAATAAGCCCTAACATGGCCAAATTGACGGAAAAATAAAAAAGTTATGGCTCTGGGAAGGAGGGGAGTGAAAAACGAACACGGAAAAATGAAAAATCCCATGGTCATGAAGGGGTTAAAGTCCAGGCCATTTACGATTGGACTCAGCCGACATCTGTGAAGAGCCTGCATAAGTTCCTGGGCTTTGCTAATTTTTATCGGCTCTTCATCGCTAATTTTTCTAGTGTTGCTAAACCGTTGACTGATTTGACCAAGAAGGGTGCTGATGTGGTCAATTGGTCTTCTGCAGCTGTAGAGGCTTTTCAGGAGTTGAAGCGTCGTTTTTCTTCTGCCCCTGTGTTGTGCCAGCCAGATGTTTCACTCCCGTTTCAGGTTGAGGTTGATGTTTCTGAGATTGGAGCTGGGGCTGTTTTGTCGCAAAGAAGTTCTGATGGCTCGGTGATGAAGCCATGTGCTTTCTTTTCTAGAAAGTTTTCGCCTGCTGAGCGCAATTATGATGTTGGTAATCGAGAGTTGTTGGCCATGAAGTGGGCATTCGAGGAGTGGCGTCATTGGCTTGAAGGAGCCAAGCATCGCGTGGTGGTCTTGACAGATCACAAGAATTTGACTTATCTTGAGTCTGCCAAACGGTTGAATCCGAGACAGGCTCGATGGTCGTTATTTTTCTCCCGTTTTGATTTTGTGGTTTCGTACCTTCCGGGCTCTAAGAATGTGAAGGCGGATGCCCTGTCAAGGAGTTTTGTGCCTGACTCTCCGGTTGTTCCTGAGCCGGCGGGTATTCTCAAAGAGGGGGTAATTTTGTCTGCCATCTCCCCTGATTTGCGGCGGGTGCTGCAAAAATTTCAGGCTGATAGACCTGACCGTTGCCCAGCGGAGAAACTGTTTGTCCCTGATAGATGGACTAGTAGAGTTATCTCTGAGATTCATTGTTCAGTGTTGGCTGGGCATCCTGGAATCTTTGGTACCAGAGATTTGGTGGCTAGATCCTTTTGGTGGCCGTCTTTGTCACGGGATGTGCGTTCTTTTGTGCAGTCCTGTGGGACTTGTGCTCGGGCTAAGCCCTGCTGTTCTCGTGCCAGTGGGTTGCTTTTGCCCTTGCCGGTCCCGAAGAGGCCCTGGACGCATATTTCTATGGATTTTATTTCGGATCTCCCCGTCTCTCAAAAGATGTCGGTCATTTGGGTGGTTTGTGATCACTTTTCTAAGATGGTCCATTTGGTACCTTTGTCTAAATTGCCTTCCTCCTCTGATTTGATGCCATTATTTTTCCAGCATGTGGTTCGTTTACATGGTATCCCGGAGAACATCGTTTCTGACAGAGGTTCCCAGTTTGTTTTGAGGTTTTGGCGATCTTTTTGTGCTAGGATGGGCATTGATTTGTCTTTTTCCTCGGCTTTCCATCCTCAGACAAATGGCCAAACCGAAAGAACTAATCAGACTTTGGAAACATATCTGAGATGCTTTGTTTCTGCTGATCAGGATGATTGGGTGTCCTTTTTGCCGTTGGCTGAGTTCGCCCTTAATAATCGGGCCAGCTCGGCTACTTTGGTCTCGCCGTTTTTCTGCAATTCTGGTTTCCATCCGCGTTTCTTTTCAGGGCAGGTTGAGTCTTCGGACTGTCCTGGTGTAGATACTGTGGTGGATAGGTTGCAGCAGATTTGGACTCATGTGGTGGACAATTTGACATTGTCCCAGGAGAAGGCTCAACGTTTCGCTAACCGCCAGCGTTGTGTGGGTCCCCGACTTCGTGTTGGGGATTTGGTTTGGTTGTCATCTCGTTATGTTCCTATGAAGGTTTCCTCTCCTAAGTTTAAGCCTCGTTTCATTGGTCCGTATAAGATTTCTGAGGTTATCAATCCTGTGTCATTTTGTTTGGCCCTTCCTGCTTCTTTTGCCATCCATAATGTGTTCCATAGGTCGTTATTGCGGAGATACGTGGCACCTGTGGTTCCATCCGTTGATCCTCCTGGCCCGGTGTTGGTGGAGGGGAAGTTGGAGTATGTGGTGGAGAAGATTTTGGATTCTCGTATTTCGAGACGGAAACTCCAGTACCTGGTCAAGTGGAAGGGTTATGGTCAGGAAGATAATTCCTGGGTTTTTGCCTCTGATGTTCATGCTGCCGATCTGGTTCGTGCCTTTCATTTGGCTCATCCTGGTCGGCCTGGGGGCTCTGGTGAGGGTTCGGTGACCCCTCCTCAAGGGGGGGGTACTGTTGTGAATTCTGTTGTCGGGCTCCCTCCTGTGGTCATGAATGGTACTTCGGCTGGTTCTATCCATGGACTTCATCTGGTGGCTGTGGGTGTTTCTGAGTTTCCTTCCACAGGTGACGAGGTTAGTTCGTTAGCTGGCTGCTCTATTTAACTCCACTTAGATCTTTGCTCCATGCCACCTGTCAATGTTCCAGTATTGGTCTAGTTCACTCCTGGATCGTTCTTGTGACCTGTCTTCCCAGCAGAAGCTAAGTGCCTGCTTGTTTTTCTCTGGTTTGCTATTTTTCTGTCCAGCTTGCTATTTTGATTGTTGTCTTGCTTGCTTGCTCTGGGACGCAGAGGGAGCGCCTCCGCACCGTGAGTCGGTGCGGAGGGTCTTTTTGCGCCCTCTGCGTGGTCTTTTTGTAGGTTTTTGTGCTGACCGCAAAGCTACCTTTCCTATCCTCAGTCTGTTCAGAAAGTCGGGCCTCACTTTGCTAAATCTATTTCATCTCTGTGTTTGTATTTTCATCTTTACTCACAGTCATTATATGTGGGGGGCTGCCTTTTCCTTTGGGGAATTTCTCTGAGGCAAGGTAGGCTTAATTTTTCTATCTTCAGGGCTAGCTAGTTCCTTAGGCTGTGCCGAGTTGCATAGGGAGCGTTAGGAGCAATCCACGGCTATTTCTAGTGTGTGTGATAGGATTAGGGATTGCAGTCAGCAGAGTTCCCACGTCCCAGAGCTCGTCCTATATTATCAGTAACTATCAGGTCATTCCGTGTGCTCTTAACCACCAGGTCCATTATTGTCCTGACCACCAGGTCATAACACCCATTGACTGCAATGGGCTAACGGATCACTAACATATGCCTTTTTTGGCATGCATCAGCGATGTCCCGTTATTTTCGGACGGACCTCGAACGCTGCTGGCAGCGTTCAGGGTCCGTTCTTCACTAGCGCAGATCAGGCATCTGTGCTAGCGGGATTGCCAAACGCAATCCCTTTTTGGACATTGCGTTAGTGCAATCCATTTAGCGGATACGCTAATGGAATGTGCTAACGCAATGTGAACCTAGCCTTAGAAAATTCCCATGTGAGAATGCTGGCAGCAGACGTCAGAGTTTGTTGTACAACCAAAGAGTCCAGGCGAGAGAGAAGTACAATCCAGCTCATGCTGGGGAACAATGGCAAAGTTCTGGGACAGTTTACTCAAACCCTGCCATCGTAACAGCACAGAGGCAAGGGGTGCTGTCACAAGAAGTGCAATGATTGGGAAGATGGTGAGGGAGTACCTTGCAGATCGCATAAATGTCCTCTGTGATTCCTCTATGCCTTTTAATTATTGTGTATCCAAGCTGGACACGTGGCATGAACTGGCTCTCTATGTCTTGGAGGTCCTGGCCTGCCCTGCTGCTAGTGTTCTGTCAGAGAGGATTTTTAGTGCCGCTGGTGGAATTATAACAGATAAGCTCATTTGCCTGTCAACTGAAAATACTGACAGGCTGACTCTTATAAAAAATGAACAAGGGCTGGATTGGGAAAGACTTCTGTACACCACCAAGTGAAAACAGCGAAACATAACCTCAAATACAACCTTATAACCTCAAATACATTCTCTGTTTTGGGGAGGTGTACTCTCATGCACCTCTTCACAACCACACATGGGTATACACTACCAGATTTGGTCTGTTTGTTTTTATCCTCCTCCTTATCCTCATCCTCATGTGCTCTATACTGTTATAGGCTGGTGAATTTTGGGCAAGGGGGCTGTGATGGCACTATTTTATTTATTAAAAAATGGACCCCCCATTGGGGAAGTATTTGTCAGCTCATTCCCTCCATTACAAGTCTTAGAGACCCACACCCCTACATTGGGCCTACTTCTTAACTCGGTCTCCTGCAATGTCTCTTCCTTACCTGCCACTAGATCACCAGGGTTAACGTGACCTGTACTGTTATAGGCCACTGAATTTTGGGCAAGGAGGTTGTGATGGCACTAGTTTATTTATTAAAAAAGATACCCCCCCATTGGGGAATTGTTTGTCAGCTCATGCACTCTATTACAAGTCTCAGAGACCCACACCTCTACATTGGGCCTACTTCTTAACTCGGTTTCCTGCAATGTCTCTTCCTTATCTCTGATGACATGACCTGGGTGAACGTGTTCTGTACTGTTATAGGCCACAGAATTTTGAGCAAGGGGGGCTGTGATGGCAATAGTATATTGGTGAAACCACATCCTTGTTGGCAAAGACTTCATAACATTTGTGTACCTTAAAGAGCTCACTTAAAAAGCTCCTTTTTGTGTTGCCTGGTTGCTCACATTGGACACAATACACTTCAATTTGATAAAGCAATGCTGTTAGTTTGGCTCAGTAGTTCATTACAAATATGTCTTTGTCCACTATATTAGTTTCTCTCCTGGAGAGCCATAACTTTGGCTGCATCAAATGTACAAATGGTGAATATACAAATGGCAATTTGGAATCCAGATTTAAATACTATATAGCGAATGCATTCAGACAATTACATCGCTGCATTCTTGTAAAACATTTACAGATGTGACAGACAATGCTCATAGTGACACAATCTTGAGAAATGTTTGTTTATTCACTTCACAAACAGTTCTAAGCCTCTATATGTTTGCAGTTTGTCATTGTAAAACATTAAGGTTTACTGAAACTCTGCCTGTGGTGGTTTGCTCTAAATCCTCATGGCTTTTATATTCTAGGAGTTTCATACAACCTTGAAAGCTGGCCTCTTGAAGGGCTGGGTGAAACTAGAGTTACTACATAGTGTAAATCACTATATAAGACCAGAGAAACACGACTAAGACAGATACCAAAACTTGGGTACCTGTACATGTAAAGTGTGCAGTGTGCTCATACCTACATAATCGGGGTGCCCATGCAGTGCAGGTAATCTATCAGTGGTTCTCTGTCTTGGTGTTGCTTCTCTGATATTCCAGACGGGTGATGTTTAAAAGCCTCTTGTTGATGATGTAAGTATACTGTATGTAGTTAATCTTTATATATACATAATCATTTTATGTATTTAATCCTTATATGTACTTATTAACCTTTGTATGTTAAGTACATATACAAAAGTGTATACACTCATACTATTCAATCATACTATTCCTTGAATTTAGCACTTTGCAATAAAATTGTGTTGTATTGCAAGTAGAGTTGAGCGACATTGACCTTTTTAGAGTCGAGCCGGGTTTCGCGAAACCCGACTATCTCAAAAGTCGGGTCGAGTGAAATCGGCCGATTATGACGTAAAGTCGGGATCGACCGAAACACGAAACCCAATGCAAGTCAATGGGGCAGCATAGTCGGCAGTGAGTGGGGGCCAGGAAAACACCTAGAGTGCCCATTTTAATGTCAAAACCATCCATTCTTCTTAATGAAGCTTGTCAAGCATAATTTACCTTATAATAATTGGAAGGCATTTGAAATTGGGGGTCATTTGGCTAAAGTTGTGGTGGGTAGGGCTGGTTCAAGTAATTAGTGGGCCCAGGAAATTTGGACCACGTCACGGCAGTGGAGCAGGGAGAGGTAAGTATTTTAACTTTGCAAGTGCTGTGAACCTGAGCAAGCAGGGGGGGCCCACTCGTTGGCATTGGCACTGGCACAGGGCCCCTCAAAGTACAGCGGTGTGTTTGCACGGCGGGGGCGCCTCCCACCGGCAGCAACACTTTTGCGTACTATGAGAGGCCCTGTGCCAGTGACATCGCCAACTAGTATTCCTCCCCCCACCTGATGAAGGAACCTGCACTTTCATCTGCACCTTCCTCTTTGTCCCCGTGTAAGGTGGTATGGTATGTGGGAAGAGCAACCTGACTTTCAGCAGGGTCACAATGTTGTTGTGTAGCGTGCACGGGGAATGTTGCGTTATGGGTCAATGTACCAGCAGACTCATCTATCACTGGCTGGGCAATGGGCAGGATGAGGAGGAAACACAGATATAGGCCCAAATAATAAAGTGGGCTAAATGCAGTTCAAAATTGGTAACACAGGAATAACCAGGGGGCATTGCAGTGGAGGACAACTGGAATGAGAGGCTGACACAGAGAGTAGGCCCAAATCAGTAAGTAGTCGAAATGCAGTTCAAAATTGGCAACCGTAGTAAACAGGCGGCACAGCTTTGTTCAGTGGAGGAGAACAGCAAGGAGTGGCAGACACCGATAGTAGGCCCCAACCCAACTAGTAGGCCAAATGCAGTCTAACATTAACAACTACTTAACGAGCGCCTGAAAACGGAATTTCAGGACAGGAAACCAGGAGAACAGCAAGGAGCGGCAGACACTGTTAGTAGGCCCCAAACCAACTAGTACGCCAAATGCAGTTGTTCCATTTAACCACAATTTAACGAGAGCCTGAAGATAGAAGCTCAGGAAAGGCAACCTGGAGAACACCTTGGAGTGGAACACACCATCTCTCTCCACCCCATACCCATTTTGTAGGCCTAATGCTGTGTAGTTTTCTACAACTACTAAACGAGAGTCGGAAGACCGAAGCAATGGCAAGGCAACCTGGGGAACACCTTGGAGTGTAACACACCATCTCTCTCCACCCGATACCCATTTTGTAGGCCTAATGCAGTGTAGTTTTCTACAACTACTAAACGAGAGTCGGAAGACCGAAGCAATGGCAAGGCAACCTGGGGAACACCTTGGAGTGTAACACACCATCTCTCTCCACCCGATACCCATTTTGTAGGCCTAATGCAGTGTAGTTTTCTACAACTACTAAACGAGAGTCGGAAGATCGAAGCAATGGCGAGGAAACCTGGAGAACACCTTGGAGTGTAACACACCATCTCTCTCCACCCCATACCCATTTTGTAGGCCTAATGCAGCCTACTTTCCGACAACTACTAAACGAGAGCATGAAGATCGAAGCTCAGGAAAGGCAACTTGGGGAACACCTTGGAGTGTAACACACCCTCTCTCTACACCACGGAAGGGCTGATTCTTAGGAAGGAAGGCTGTCGGAAAGAAGCAGGGCGCGTCCGAGGGTGATTATATTCTTATTAGGTATATACTCACCCTCGGACGCGCCCTGCTTCTTTATTTGTAATGAATGTTTATTTGCAATGTGGTTTTGACTTACTCTATTTTTTTGGTAAATAATGATTTTATTATTTTCATTGTTTTGCATCTTCTTGGCAATAATATAAAGAAGACGCGACAGGACAACACTCGGTGGATGCCATATCTGTGTTTTAAATTGAAAAAAACTTTCAGTTAACTACTTGCAGGAGAAAGTTATTGTAGCTGGTGGCCATTTTTAGTACTGTACCAGATTTTTGTTGTATGTGTTTGTTTTTAATGTTAAAATGTCTGCATTTGATATCTCTCCAGTATTTTCTTTTTTATAAGCAAAATACTTATTTTTATATTTTCTGATGTTGGTTCAAGGGGTACACGGGCAGCAGTAGACAGGTCAGTGGAGGCCTAGTGGAAGGAGGGACCGCAGACAGGCTTCGAAGCCCTAACATAATAAATTGGCCTGGCTGTAGGCAATTTACAATTGGTTACAGGGGAACACGGGCGGCAGTAGACAGGTCAGTGGAGGCCTAGTGGAAGGAGGGACCGCAGACAGGCTTCGAAGCCCTAACATAATAAATTGGGCTGGCTGTAGGCAATTTAAAATTGGTTCCAGGGGAACCCGGGCAGCAGTAGACAGGTCAGTGGAGGCCTAGTGGAAGGAGGGACCGCAGACAGGCTTCGAAGCCCTAACATAATAAATTGGGCTGGCTGTAGGCAATTTAAAATTGGTTCCAGGGGATCCCGGGCAGCAGTAGACAGGTCAGTGGAGGCCTAGTGGAAGGAGGGACCGCAGACAGGCTTCGAAGCCCTAACATAATAAATTGGCCTGGCTGTAGGCAATTTTACAATTGGTTCCAGGGGAACACGGGCGGCAGTAGACAGGTCAGTGGAGGCCTAGTGGAAGGAGGGACCGCAGACAGGCTTCGAAGCCCTAACATAATAAATTGGGCTGGCTGTAGGCAATTTAAAATTGGTTCCAGGGGAACCCGGGCAGCAGTAGACAGGTCAGTGGAGGCCTAGTGGAAGGAGGGACCGCAGACAGGCTTCGAAGCCCTAACATAATAAATTGGGCTGGCTGTAGGCAATTTAAAATTGGTTCCAGGGGAACCCGGGCAGCAGTAGACAGGTCAGTGGAGGCCTAGTGGAAGGAGGGACCGCAGACAGGCTTCGAAGCCCTAACATAATAAATTGGGCGGGCTGTAGGCAATTTAAAATTGGTTCCAGGGGAACCCGGGCAGCAGTAGACAGGTCAGTGGAGGCCTAGTGGAAGGAGGGACCGCAGACAGGCTTCGAAGCCCTAACATAATAAATTGGGCTGGCTGTAGGCAATTTAAAATTGGTTCCAGGGGAACCCGGGCAGCAGTAGACAGGTCAGTGGAGGCCTAGTGGAAGGAGTGACCGCAGACAGGCTTCGAAGGCCTAACATAAGAAAAATGTCAATGCAATGGTATTGACAGTGCCAGGCATTGAAGGATGTCAGCGCATAGACTAAACATTGGTGGAGGTGTGAGAGAAAAATTTGCAAGTGGTAGAGCACTGTTTGACCTGGGGGGAAGGACTGTCATGTGGCCGGCGGTACAGGCCCAGGGCCCCTCATATTACAACGGTGTGTCTGACGTTGGGTGCGCACCACCACCGCCAGACACTTTATTGTACTATGAGGGACCTAGTGGCAGTGCCGTCGACCAAAAGCAGGCACACCCACCTCTTCAGACAAACAGTACTCTCACGGGTGCTGGCGCCAAGTGGCGATACCACGGCCCCGTGTGGGGACTTTGGCCATTTAGGGAGGTGTTAACATGTCGGATGCTGGACAATCAGGTGCTGCAAATTACGAGATTGGAAAAGTCGTTCAGAATAGTCCACAGGCAAGACCTTTACATAGGAAAGCTAGGTGTCAGCCGGGCAAGGTGGGGCAAAAGATTTCGAAATCCAGTTGTGGTTCATTTTAATGAAGGTTAGATCATCTACATTTTGGGTAGCCAGACGAGTCCTTTTTTCTGTTAGTATTGAACCTGCAGCACTGAATACTCTTTCTGATAGGACACTAGCTGCTGGGCAAGCAAGCTCCTGCAATGCATATTCTGCCAATTCTGGCCAGGTGTCTAATTTTGATGCCCAGTAATCAAATGGGAATGACGGTTGAGGGAGAACGTCGATAAGGGATGAAAAATAGTTAGTAACCATACTGGACAAATGTTGTCTCCTGTCACTTTGAATTGATGCTGCAGTACCTGTCCTGTCTGCGGTCATAGCAAAATCACTCCACAACCTGGTCAGAAAACCCCTCTGGCCAACGACACTTCTGATTTCTGCCCCTCTAACACCTCTGGTCTGCTGGCCCCTGCAGCTCGTGTTAGAACGATCACGGGCGCTGTGTGCAAGGAATGCCAGAAGCAAACGGTCAACAAGAGTTGATTGTTTGGTTGCTAATATTAGTTCCAAGTTCTCATGTGGCATTATATTTTGCAATTTGCCTTTATAGCGAGGATCAAGGAGGCAGGCCAACCAGTAATCGTCATCGTTCATCATTTTTGTTATGCGTGTGTCCCTTTTGAGGATACGTAAGGCATAATCCGCCATGTGGGCCAAAGTTCCAGTTCTCAAATCTGTGGTTGTGCTTGGTTGAGGGGCAGTTTCAGGCAAATCCACGTCACTTGTGTCCCTCCAAAAACCAGAACCCGGCCTTGCCGCGCCAACAATTTCCACTGGCCCCGGAAAAGCTTCCTCATTAAAAATATAATCATCCCCATCATCCTCCTCGTCCTCCTCCTCCTCTTCGCCCGCTACCTCGTCCTGTACACTGCCCTGGCCAGACAATGGCTGACTGTCATCAAGGCTTTCCTCTTCCTCAGCTGCAGACGCCTGATCCTTTATGTGCGTCAAACTTTGCATCAGCAGACGCATTAGGGGGATGCTCATGCTTATTATGGCATTGTCTGCACTAACCAGCCGTGTGCATTCCTCAAAACACTGAAGGACTTGACACATGTCTTGAATCTTCGACCACTGCACACCTGACAACTCCATGTCTGCCATCCTACTGCCTGCCCGTGTATGTGTATCCTCCCACAAAAACATAACAGCCCGCCTCTGTTCACACAGTCTCTGAAGCATGTGCAGTGTTGAGTTCCACCTTGTTGCAACGTCTATGATTAGGCGATGCTGGGGAAGGTTCAAAGAACGCTGATAGGTCTGCATACGGCTGGAGTGTACGGGCGAACGGCGGATATGTGAGCAAAGTCCACGCACTTTGAGGAGCAGGTCGGATAACCCCGGATAACTTTTCAGGAAGCACTGCACCACCAGGTTTAAGGTGTGAGCCAGGCAAGGAATGTGTTTCAGTTGGGAAATGGAGATGGCAGCCATGAAATTCCTTCCGTTATCACTCACTACCTTGCCTGCCTCAAGATCTACAGTGCCCAGCCACGACTGCGTTTCTTTCTGCAAGAACTCGGACAGAACTTCAGCGGTGTGTCTGTTGTCGCCCAAACACTTCATAGCCAATACAGCCTGCTGACGTTTGCCAGTAGCTGCCCCATAATGGGAGACCTGGTGTGCAACAGTGGCAGCTGCGGATGGAGTGGTTGTGCGACTGCGGTCTGTGGACGAGGTCTCGCTTCTGCAGGAGGACGAGGAGGAGGAGGAGGGGGTGCGAATGGCTACAGCCAACTGTTTCCTAGACCGTGGGCTAGGCAGAACTGTCCCAAACTTGCTGTCCCCTGTGGACCCTGCATCCACCACATGTGCCGTGATGGACACGTAACGTTCCTGGCCATGCCTACTGGTCCATGCATCTGTTGTCAGGTGCACCTTTGTGCTCACAGATAGCCTGAGTGCATGGACGATGCGCTCTTTAACATGCTGGTGGAGGGCTGGGATGGCTTTTCTGGAAAAAAAGTGTCGACTGGGTAGCTCGTAGCGTGGTACAGCGTAGTCCATCAGGGCTTTGAAAGCTTCGCTTTCAACTAACCGGTAGGGCATCATCTCTAATGAGATTAGTCTAGCTATGTGGGCGTTCAAACCCTGTGTACGCGGATGCGAGGCTAAGTACTTCCTTTTTCTAACCATAGTCTCATGTAGGGTGAGCTGGACTGGAGAGCTGGAGATCGTGGAACTAGCGGGGGTGCCGGTGGACATGGCAGACTGAGAGACGGTGGGAGATGGTATTGTTGCCGCCGGTGCCCTAGATGCAGTGTTTCCTACTACGAAACTGGTGATTCCCTGACCCTGACTTCTTTGGCCTGGCAAAGAAACCTGCACAGATACTGCAGGTGGTGCAGAAAATGGTGGCCCTACACTGCCGGAAGGGATGTTGCGTTGATGACTAGCTTCATTGGCCGAGGGTGCTACAACCTTAAGGAACGTTTGGTAGTTAGTCCAAGCTTGCAAATGCATGGTGGTTAAATGTCTATGCATGCAACTTGTATTGAGACTTTTCAGATTCTGCCCCCTGCTTAAGGTAGTTGAACATTTTTGACAGATGACTTTGCGCTGATCAATTGGATGTTGTTTAAAAAAATGCCAGACTGCACTCTTTCTAGCATCGGATACCTTTTCAGGCATTGCAGACTGAGCTTTAACCGGATGGCCACGCTGTCCTCCAACAGGTTTTGACTTTGCCACGCGTTTTGGGCAAGATACGGGCCCGGCAGATGGAACCTGTTGCGATGTTGTTGCCTGCTGCGGCCCCTCCTCCTCCGCTTCAGAACTGCTGCCGCCTGCACCCTGTTCCCCCAATGGCTGCCAATCGGGGTCAAGAACTGGGTCATCTATTACCTCTTCTTGTAGCTCGTGTGCAACTTCGTCTGTGTCACCTTGTCGGTCGGTGGTATAGCGTTCGTGATGGGGCAACATAGTCTCATCAGGGTCTAATTCTTGATCAGCACCCTGCGAGGGCAATGTTGTGGTCTGAGTCAAAGGACCAGCATAGTAGTCTGGCTGTGGCTGTGCATCAGTGCACTCCATGTCAGATTCAACTTGTAATGGGCATGGACTGTTAACTGCTTCACTTTCTAAGCCAGGGACGGTATGTGTAAAGAGCTCCATGGAGTAACCCGTTGTGTCGCCTGCTGCATTCTTCTCTGTTGTTGTTTTTGCTGAAGAGGACAAGGAAGCGACTTGTCCCTGACCGTGAACATCCACTAACGACGCGCTGCTTTTACTTTTACCAGTTTCACGAGAGGAGGCAAAAGAGCTAGAGGCTGAGTCAGCAAGATAAGCCAAAACTTGCTCTTGCTGCTCCGGCTTTAAAAGCGGTTTTCCTACTCCCAGAAAAGGGAGCGTTCGAGGCCTTGTGTAGCCAGACGACGAACCTGGCTCCACAGCTCCAGACTTAGGTGCAATATTTTTTTTCCCACGACCACCTGATGCTCCACCACTACCCTCATTACCAGCTGACAATGAACGCCCCCGGCCACGACCTCTTCCACCAGACTTCCTCATTGTTTTAAAAACGTTACCAAACTAACGGTATTTGTTGCAGTCACACAACTTACACGGTGAGCTATAACTTCAGTATGATTTAGCTACCCCTTTACAGGTGGGTGAGACCACAACGAAAATCAGGCACAATGTTACACACTCTGTTGTTGGTGGCAACAAATGAGAGAGATGCCACACACGCAGGACTGTCACTGAAGCGCAAATGTAAATATTAATCTCCCACTGATTTGTGTTTTTTTTTTAAAAAGGAGACTTTAGAAAAAAAAAAAAAAATGATTTTTTAAGGCAGAATTTATAAACCAAATAAAATGAAATGATTTTTTCAGGGAGAATTTAGAAAACAAATAAAACATAAAATAGCCTTTCTAGGGCCCAGTGAGTGAGAGAGGACGCACACAGGAGTCAGGAGTGGCACACAAGCCCAGAGGCCAATATTTATCTCCCACTGATTGATTTAGTGATTTTTTCAGGTAGATTTTGGAACCCAAATCAAGCAAAAAAATTAATAGGCTTTCTATGGCCCACAATTGGAGAGAGAGAGATGGCACACCCAGGAGTCAAGACTGGCACACAAGCAGAAAGGGCAATATTAATCTCCCACTGATTTGTTTTTTTTTTTTTTTCAGGGAGACTTTAGAAAAAAAAAAATACAAAAAAAATGATTTTTTTCAGGAATAATTTAGAAACCAAATAAAATAAAATGATTTTTTCAGGGAGAATTTAGAAAACAAATAAAACAAAAAATAGGCTTTCTAGGGCCCACTGAGTGAGAGAGGACGCACACAGGAGTCAGGAGTGGCACACAAGCCCAGAGGCCAATATTTATCTCCCACTGATTGATTTAGTGATTTTTTCAGGTAGAATTTAGAACCCAAATCAACCAAAAAAATAAATAGGCTTTCTATGGCCCACTATTTGTGAGAGAGATGGCACGCTCAGGACTGGCACACAAGCCCAGAGGCCAATATTAATCTCCCACTTTTTTTTTTTTTTCCAGGGAAAATTTATAAACCCAATAAAAAAAATAATAAATAGGCTTTCTATGGCCCACTATCTGAGAGAGAGAGATGGCACGCTTAGGACTGGCACACAAGCCCAAAGGCCAATATAAATCTCCCACTGATTGATTTATTGATTTTTTCAGGTAGATTTTGGAACCCAAATCAAGCAAAAAAATAAATAGGCTTTCTATGGCCCACTGAGAGATGGCACACACAGGAGTAAGGAGTGGCACACAAGCCCTGAGGCCAATATTTTTCTCCCACTGATTGATGTAGTGATTTTTTTCAGGTAGATTTTAGAACCCAAATCAAGCATAAAAATAAATAGGCTTTCTATGGCCCACTGAGTGAGAGATGACACAGACAGGGATGGCACTCTAGCAGAAATGCCAATCTTAATCTCCCACAAAAAAAAAAAAAAAAAAGGAACTGTCCTTCAATTACTATCTCCCTGCAGTAATCTCAGCCAGGTATGGCAGGCAGCAATAAGGAGTGGACTGATGCACAAATTAAATAAAAAGTGTGTACAAACCAAAAAGATAGCTGTGCAGAAAGGAAGGAACAAGAGGATTTGTGCTTTGAAAAAAGCAGTTGGTTTGCACAGCGGCGTACACACAGCAATGCAGCTATCAGGGAGCCTTCTAGGGCAGCCCAATGAGCTACAGCGCTGAGGGGAAAAAAAAAAATGTAGCTTCCACTGTCCCTGCACACCGAAGGTGGTGTTGGGCAGTGGAAATCGCTACAGCACAAGCGGTTTGGTGGTTAATGGACCCTGCCTAACGCTATCCCTGCTTCTGACGAAGCGGCAGCAACCTCTCCCTAGGCTCAGATCAGCAGCAGTAACATGGCTGTCGGCGGGAACGCCCCTTTATAGCCCCTGTGACGCCGCGGACAGCAAGCCAATCACTGCAATGCCCTTCTCTAAGATGGTGGGGACCAGGACCTATGTCATCACGCTGCCCACACTCTGCGTTTACCTTCATTGGCTGAGAAATGGCGCTTTTCGCGTCATTGAAACGCGACTTTGGCGCGAAAGTCGCGTACCGCATGGCCGACCCCGCACAGGGGTCGGATCGGGTTTCATGAAACCCGACTTTGTCAAAAGTCGGCGACTTTTGAAAATGTTCGACCCGTTTCGCTCAACCCTAATTGCAAGTATTAGCCTTCTTTAAAACTGTATCTGAAACTTAGTGTTAAAAACATGGCAAATAAAATTGCCAAATTCTCCTGTAAATAATCCTGCAAAGAGGGAACCATCATACCATTAAAAAATACAAGTGGATTTTCATGGGTTCATCCAGTATGTGGGTTCAAAGGCATAATGGGGTGCATATGACTATGCAGCAGGGCTGGCCTTGCTGTGCCAATGCGTAAAGCAGAGGAGTACAGGAGTACAAAATGCATATTGTGAAGTGGATTTTCATGGGCGCATCCAGTATGTGGGTTCCAAGGCGTAATGGGGAGCATATGACTATGCAGCAGGGCTGGCCTTGCTGCCAATGTGTAAAACAAAGGAGTACAAAGCTTTGATAAAGATCTGTGTTCAGATGGAAACATGTCCCTTAATACTGTGGCACCCCTAGGAGTATTTGCCACAAAAATAGTTACTGACAGTAAATACAAATACTAAAATAGCAAGACTGCACTACCACCTCCGGCCAGAAGGGGGAGCTCCAGAGACTCCCCTTGATCCATTCTGGTCTGAGAGAAGAAATGGCAGTTGGGCTAAGGAGCTGAAAGTGAGAGGTCATACAGTTGAATCTCTAACAGCCCTGTGACTGTTACCAGGCCTAAATCACCGGCCTGAGGAGAAGAGGGACAGAGAAAAAGGACATTGTGAGAACCGGGTAGCATTAATCACTACCCAGAACAGGCGCAAAGACGGATACCGGATCCGTGGCTGTATTCATTACATATAATACAGCACCTGGAAAAACATGAGGTGATATCAGCTTCACTAGGGCCGGACGCAGCAACAGACACAGAGTTCAGCGTTACTCCCGGAGGGGGTAAGCTGATAAAAGGACTCGGGTTGCCCGTCGAACCAGGACCCGGAGGGGACAGATTGGGCCGGCAGCCAGTTCACATACAGCAGCAGGGCCACACAGAAATTGCGTACAATAAGAGGCGAAGACCCCGGCAGGGTCAAAGTAACTCAGAGTTCCCATACAGACTCCGGTGACAGGACTGGTTGTAAATCCCTTTATGTTAAAGTAAACTGGTTAAACGTTTCAGTGCCTCAGTCTTTCATTTGGACAATAGCCAATATCCAGGATCGGGATCATCGCCGCTGGGAGAACCTGCTGCTGATCAAGTAAGTGCCTCCTCCCTCACGATACCCCTTACACTGTGCATTGCCTGAGGCTACAGCACCGGGTCAAGCCACCCGTGACATCCCCCTTAAGAGACAGACCCCATTGGTCCGGTGCTGGGTATCCCGGACTCCTGGGCGTTACAATTGGCGTCACGAACAGGATCTAGCCAGCCCGTATACCGGGTATTGTGTGCCGTGATTGGAGCCCAAAACTGTGAAAACTTGGATGAAAAATCTTGAAAATTGACTTTATTAAAGAAAAATCCATTCCCCATTGAAAACTATTGAAAGTGACTTTTCCCCATTGGTTATAATGGAGTAAAGATGGCCGCCAACCCCTGAGGTAATCACCTCATAACCGTTAGGCACGAGACTGTTAATTGAGCTACGCCATCACCTGAACCCCAGTCTGACTGAAAAACTTCAGAATCCGCCATTACAGAGCGCGCGGCGGGCGGGAGCAGCAGGGGGCGTGTCATTGTGGGCGGCACCAAGCTGAGCGCTCTGACGTCAGAGCAAGGGGAAAACCGATCCTGTTGCACAGCGGAACGAATCTACACTATCCCGACGGAAGCGGAGGACCGGAAGGGTCCGGATTAACTAAGGGGGCACAAAATGTCGCAGTGCGGAGACGCCGCAGCACCCGGCGACGCTAATGCAGCTGAAAGACAGAGTGTCGATAGAGAGTCCGGTAGCGCAGCGGTGCAAGGAGTGGCGCCCATCATGCCGATGCTGATGCCATATACCCCGGGTGGCCCATGGCTTCCAATGTATGAAGGTGAGCCTAATACCCTTGACGATTTCAGAGAAAAGATGCTGGCCCATTTTGACATGTTCCCCGTGGGTGAAGTTCAGCATGTTAGTCTCCTGATGATGCAGTTAAGTGGCCATGCTAAGCGAGAAGTCACAGCATGGGCAGCTGATCTGAAAGGCACTGTTGAACGCATATTTGCTGGATTAAAAGCTACATTTGAAACCACTGCCAGCAGCAAAGCTAAAGTACGATTCTTTAATTGCAAACAAAAAGTTAATGAGGGCGTGAGAGACTTTGCCTTAAACCTGCAGGAAGCCCTTAAATCACTTACACTGGCTGAACCCATTTTTAACACCGGAGCGGATAAACTGCTAAGAGATCAATTTATTGAGGGACTCTACACCCCTTCTCACCGGGGGCATGTGAGCATGCTTGTTTTTAAGAACCCTGAATTGACATTTGCCCAATTAAAGGAGAGCGCTATACGTCTCCAGCTGGCAGAGGCACCTCGGGATCAGGAGCCTGCGCAACCCATGGCAGAGGCTCCTCAACAACAGGGAGTGCCAGTGACATCAGCTATGTCCGGGGCCATTGCTAAGCCCCTGGGGCCCAGTACTAATGAGGCTCTTCAACAAAAGCTTGACTCTTTAACTGATGTTGTTGCTTCAATGGCTAAAACCATGCAGGAGATGAGAGGACATAAGATGGAGTTGGCAAACCGTAGAGAAGATGTTCCATGGATGAGACCCCGGAGATACCCGACATGGAGAGGACGACCCCGCGACTGCTACCAACCGGATGGACAGCCCATTTGCCGCCGTTGCCATCAGCCAGGCCACTTTGCACGAGATTGTGATTTAAACGGGAATCCCCTGGGAATGCGGGCCGCTTCGCAGGAATGAACTTTCAAGGCCCAACACCCTGGCACGACAGGTACATCGGAGGACGACCCATTATCCCTATCGTGCTGGACGGAATGCCCCTCAACGCTTTGCTGGACACAGGTTCCCAGATTTCATCTATACCGTATATCCTTTATAAGAGGTACTGGGCTGATGCAGATATTGATAAAGGGCCCTCTGATGTTGAACTAGATATATGGGCCAGTAATGGTAAGTTGGTACCGAAACTAGGTTTCAGGGAGATGACCATAAAGATTGGTAAAGTAGAATTGAAGAAACAGGGTATAATTGTTGTTGATGTTGACCGGCGGAACTGTGAACCAACTGTATTGATAGGAATGAATGTGTTAGAGAACTGCTTTTCCGAAGTCATTTCTGTCTTACAGCAAATTGCTGAAACTGCCCAATCCTGCCAGCAGAGAGTTCTCCGGAGGGAAATAAAAGTATTGATGTTAAGGCAACAGGTAGAAGTTGCAGGTGGAGAAATTGGCAGTGTGAGGGTAAGTGATCCAACATCTATTGTAATCCCACCAAAAACAGAAATGCTGGTATGGTGTAGAGCAGCCATTGGTACTAAGGGACGAGATTATCAAGCCTTAACAGAACCAGTGTACACCGACAGCAGGCCCACTATACTCACAGCACGAGGGATAGTCGAGGTACACCGAGGACGGGTGCTGGTACGACTTTTGAACTGTGGAGAGGAAGAGGTCACTTTGCCAAGGTATGCTACAGTGGCAAAGCTATATACTGTTGACAACAATGCCATCACAACCATTGAGCCCTTAGAACCAACCTGTCAGGTGGAAGGCAATGGCTCAGATGGAGAAATGGAGGATTGGTGCCAACAGCTACACGTGGGCATAAATTCAACACCTACCCATCAAAAACAAGGGGTGTATAGGCTAGTGACGGAATATGAACAAGTCTTCAGTAAACACCCATTGGACTTCGGACGGATAGAAGGGGTAGAACACACAATCCCCACCGGTGACCATCCCCCAATAAAAGAAAGATATAGACCCATACCGCCCGCTCACTATCAATGTGCAAAAGATATGCTGAGGGAGATGAAACAGGCCGGGGTAATAAGAGACAGCTGTAGCCCCTGGGCGGCCCCTCTAGTGATTGTCAAAAAAAAAGACGGAACCATGAGAATGTGCGTAGACTACCGGCAGATTAATAACATCACCCATAAAGACGCCTACCCCTTGCCTAGGTAGAAGAGTCCTTGACCGCTTTGAAATCTGCTAATTATTTTTCCACCTTAGACTTAACAAGCGGGTATTGGCAAGTCCCTGTGGCTGAGAGAGATAAGGAAAAGACGGCATTCACCACATCAATGGGTCTAAGTGAATTTAATCGCATGCCGTTCGGACTCTGCAATGCATCCGGTACCTTCCAGCGGCTGATGGAATGCTGCCTCGGACACAAGAACTTCGAGACCGTCCTCCTGTACCTAGATGATGTGATCGTCTACTCAAAGACTTACGAACAACACTTAAAAGACCTGGCAGAAGTGTTCGAAGCCTTATCCAGGTATGGCATGAAAATCAAGCCATCCAAATGTCACCTTCTCAAACCAAAGGTACAGTACCTGGGACACATTGTGAGTTCGGAGGGAGTAGCACCGGATCCCGAGAAAATAACCGCCATAAGGGATTGGCCGAGACCTACCAGCGCAAAAGAAGTGAGGCAATTCCTGGGATTGGTGGGTTACTATCGCAGATTTATAAAAGGATTTACCAAGTTGGCAGCACCATTGCAAGACGCCTTGGTAGGGCAGACGAAGAAACCTTCAAACCGAAACCCTCCTTTCCAGTGGAACGACGAAAGGGAAGACTCCTTTGAACAACTAAAGAAGGCACTAACCGGAGAGGAGGCTCTGGCATACCCAGATTACCATCAGCCTTTCATCCTCTACACCGATGCCAGCAATGTGGGACTAGGAGCGGTGCTGTCACAAAAGCAAGAAGGTCGGGAGAAAGTCATCGCCTTTGCAAGTAGAAAGCTCCGGCCTACTGAAAGAAATCCAGAAAATTATAGCTCCTTCAAATTGGAACTACTGGCAGTAGTTTGGGCTGGGACTGAACGTTTCAAACACTATCTGGCCGCTGCAGAATTTATTGTCTATACTGACAACAATCCGTTGACCCACCTGGACACAGCCAAATTAGGTGCGTTAGAACAGCGATGGATAGCCCGGTTATCTAATTACAACTTCAAGATCAAGTATCGAGCAGGTCGCAAGAATGGAAATGCCGATGCCCTATCCCGGATGCCACATTTGAGAGATGTAGAAGAAGAAATGGGGGAGCTTGAAGAAATTGAACTACCAGCCTTCCATCATCCCAAGGCGAAACATCATCAGTCAAGTACCTATCAGAAACAACAAGAGGTGAATTTTAATCCGTTAGCACACCATAGATGGGCTGACACCCAAGACAGCAATCCGGCTGTGAAGTTGGTGAAGGAACTGTTAACTGAGCAAAGTGCATATCCCGATGAGGATGCCCCAGAAGAGACGCATCAACTCTGGAAAGAGAGAGGCAAAATGTTCCTGTATCAAGGGAAGCTCTGTAGAAGGTACACCAATCCGAAAACACATGAATTGGTTTGGCAGATTATCGTGCCTAAACAAGATGTGAAGATGGTCCTCGAAGCTTACCATAATGGTGCTGGTCACTTCGGTTGGAAAAAGTTAGAAGTACTTCTAAGAGAAAGATTTTATTGGGTCGGGATGAGAAAATCAATCGAACAGTGGTGCAGAAATTGTGGCCCGTGCAACCTCAGAAGAAACGATCAAAAGAACCAAAGAGCACCACTGCAGCCCATAATCACCAAACAACCACTTGAACTTGTAGCCATAGACCACGTGAAGTTAATACCAAGCCGGTCCGGCTATGTCTATGCCTTGACCATCGTGGACCATTATTCACGCTTCTTGGTAGTAGTACCCGTAAAAGATCTGACAGCAAAAACAGCAGCCAAAGCGTTCCAAACGTACTTTTGTAGACCCCATGGATATCCGGAACAGGTTCTCACCGACCAAGGTACAGCCTTTGAATCAGAGATCTTCAGAGAATTCTGTAATATGTATGGTTGCAAAAAGATCCGGACGACGGCCTATCATCCACAAACAAACGGCTTATGCGAGAAGATGAACCATATTGTAATAGACCTACTAAAGACTTTACCTGAGACAGAAAGGAATCAATGGCTAGAGAAATTGCCTGACTTGGTGGATCTGTATAATCATGTCCCGGTGAGCTCCACCAACTGCACCCCAGCTTACCTTATGCGTGCAAGACCCGGCCAATTACCAATCGATCTAGAAATGGGAATTCTGAAACCAGACGCAGAAGTTCAAGACTCCAATTGGGATATCATACGGCAAAAGCAGTATCGCCAAGTGCAAGAGAGTGTGGAAAGAAGCCTTCAGCAAACTAGAGAAAGACGAGCGAACTTTCAACCAGAATGCTCTAGCGACCCCATTAAGACCAGGTGATCAAGTGCTCAAGAGAAACCGTCGAACCAATAAACTAGACATTCAGTGGGAAGCCGTACCCTACACAGTTTTACCAACAAGAATGGATAATCCTAAAATGTGTCTCATTAGCAAAAACAGAGGCTTAACATCTGTATTAGTGTCAAGAGACAATCTTAAATTGTGTCCGGAAGCATTGAAAGAGCCAGAAGTTGTCCAGCCAGAATCAGAAGTTATTCAACCCATACAGGTTCAACCAGTAAAGGAAAAAGAAGAGGAAGTGTATCACACCTGTATAGGAGACTTTCCCAAAACCCTACTAACATACCATGGTGCAGTAGTGGTTCCCATGGTGGCCTTTTACCCAACACCGAACCCAATACCAGAAGTCCCAAGACAGGAAGAGGCTGACCCCGTACTACAGGAGGTTCCAGGCCAGGAAGAACAGATTCCTGATCAGAGTAATCCCATTCACGGTGGACTTGCCAACTCCATAGTCATGGAATTATCTTTAGCAGAGTGGGCAGATACTACATCCGCAGTAGACAGTAGTACACCACATGAAGAGATACCGCTATTACGTAGATCACAGCTTAGTACCCAGGGTCAATTACCGGCCAGGTATGCAGATTACCAATTATAAAACTATAGTCATTGTTATCATTCTGCAACGTTTAAGCCCAGTACCTACAGAGACTTGTCTGTATGAACTTCTTGCATATTCTTGAACTTGTTATCAGCCCGGAGGCACTAAATCAAAGCTCCGGAAAGACTGCTTTTTGAACTTTGCTTTTTGCTCTTTTTGAACTTTCTTTAGACTTTATATTGACAACTTCGTTGGAAAAATGGAACTAAATTCCTGGACACAAAGTGCAGTGCCTTTCCTAGTACCTTCAAGGATAGGACTGTATTAATGGACGCTATTTGAAGTGACTTTTTACAGAACTCTATTTTTGTTTCCTTGAGTGGTTTTTGTAACTTTTCATTTTCAAGACTCTGTACATATTAATTGTTATTTCAAAATGTTATCGTCCCACAGTCCCAGAGTACTGTTCTTAACTAAGGGGGAATGTGGCACCCCTAGGGGTATTTGCCACAAAAATAGTTACTGACAGTAAATACAAATACTAAAATAGCAAGACTGCACTACCACCTCCGGCCAGAAGGGGGAGCTCCAGAGACTCCCCTTGATCCATTCTGGTCTGAGAGAAGAAATGGCAGTTGGGCTAAGGAGCTGAAAGTGAGAGGTCATACAGCTGAATTTCTAACAGTCCTGTGACTGTTTCCAGGCCTAAATCACCGGCCTGAGGAGAAGAGGGACAGAGAAAAAGGACATTGTGAGAACCGGGTAGCATTAATCACTACCCAGAACAGGCGCAAAGACGGATACCGGATCCGTGGCTGTATTCATTATATATAATACAGCAACCGGAAAAACGTGAGGTGATATCAGCTTCACTAGGGCCGGACGCAGCAACAGACACAGAGTTCAGCGGTACTCCCGGAGGGGGTAAGCTGATAAAAGGACTCAGGTTGCCCGTCGAACCAGGACCCGGAGGGGACAGATTGGGCCGGCAGCCAGTTCACATACAGCAGCAGGGCCACACAGAAATTGCGTACAATAAGAGGCAAAGACCCCGGCAGGGTCAAAGTAACTCAGAGTTCCCATACAGACTCCGGTGACAGGACTGGTTGTAAATCCCTTTATGTTAAAGTAAACTGGTTAAACGTTTCAGTGCCTCAGTCTTTCATTTGGACAATAGCCAATATCCAGGATCGGGATCATCGCCGCTGGGAGAACCTGCTGCTGATCAAGTAAGTGCCTGCTCCCTCACGATACCCCTTACACTGTGCATTGTCTGAGGCTACAGCACCGGGTCAAGCCACCCGTGACATCCCCCTTAAGAGACAGACCCCATTGGTCCGGTGCTGGGTATCCCGGTCTCCTGGGCGTCACAATACCCTTTGTCCACACTTTCAGAGGAGTTTTCACCACTGTATTCAAATTTATCATGGATTAATAAAGATTGAAGAATTTTAAGGACCTGGAATGCAAACCCATTTTTTCTTCTATGCTACACATCCTGTCAAGACGGAATTCCGTGTACCTGCCGTGTTTATCGGTGAGCTAGCTGTGGGTTTTACCCATGTTTTCTTTTGTCTAACTCTTGTATTGAAAATAGCTATGGAGGATACCCACTAAATAAAACATAACCTTTAATAAATATAGATAAAAAGCTCAGGCCCTAACATAACACATATAAACAAAACACACGTGCTCAGGTGAACCAGTGCTCAAGATAAAAAAATTGGATCAGTCTTACCAATTTAGACGGACACATGGAAATCACTCAAAGGTCATGAGGGTGGTGGTTCCAAAACGCTATGGGCCAAGGGTAGGGAAAAATACACTGCCACTGTCTTCCCTGTAAACCCTTATAAGAGCTCCTGTCCTAACAAGGACAGGCCCCAAGTGAGCCCTGCTATGGGAACCCACCAACCAAAATTAGTCCTAAATGTCTCTCTTCTCCCTACGCGTTTCAACTCCAATGGGGGAGCATCATCAGGGGAGTTTATACACTTAAGGAGATGCCAGTAGATCCCCTCTGTAATTCAAGGCAGGACAATCCATAAAAGTCCATACAGGTCCGTATGAGTCTGTATCCAATGGGTTCAGCAGTGGCTGGAAAATCCCACAGAAAGCTTGCTGTGTCCGCAGCTGAAGTAAGTCCTGATGTACTGACCATAATGCCCCCTCTTATATTGCATAGCTTATTGCTCAGCTGAGATAATTAGTCCCCTAATTGATTAACAGTGATTACATACCGTATTATGGCCATGCAGCCGCATCATTACCTTCAAACAGCGAGGACGCGCAAAGCCGGAAGTGCCGTCGCCATCTTTGATACGTCACTTCCGCCCACCATATTGGTGGAGCTTGGCGTCCTCGCAGATACGAAAGGCATATGTGTAACCTCCCGGCCGCACCAAGGGGGACACAAATACCAGCCCACCTACGCTACCTCCAGTACCGGAAGTGCCGTCGCCATTTTATATACGTCACCTCCACCCACCATATTGGTGAAGTCCGGCGTCCCCACAGATATCATAGGCGTGTGTATAGCCTATCAGCCGCCCCAGCCGCTCCAGAGGGGAGGCAGATGCCGACCCACCCGCGCCACCTCCAGTGCATAAGTGCTGCCCAATAGAGCACTCATATGGTACATGCAGGATAATCGCGCCATTATGTAAATACCTTTTCTAACAAGTGACAGACGCCATATTCAAAGAGTCCAGATGGATAGGGTGTCAGCGCCATAATGTGTGTGTATATCGTTAACCATGGATGTACCATACCTGGCAACTCCCAGGTGCATATATACCCATGTCCTCAAATACATAGTAACTGCCTAACACATCAAACACTCCTATAGATCACATAACACAAATATGCCATATTAGGCCCTTAGATTGCGGACGCCGTATTCAAGGGGTCCGAATAGCACACAAGGGATATGGGGTTATAATATGTGTACCCCATTTGCAATAAATTGCGAGCATGACACTTAAGGTGAAGATGTCAGTGCCACTTATAGGCTCGCCAAAGTAAAAAGATAATTTAGGTCATATAATACAACTGCGCCATCTCACACCCTTTCCATCTTAAGTAACGGACGTCATATTCAAGGAGTACGAGATGACACATAGGATGATAATATTGTGATATGGATGCCCCATTTGTCATGAATTATGAGCATAACACATATGATATATAAAGGAGTGCCATGCCCATAACTCATTGTGTGTTACAGCATACTCCTTGTTATGCATGTGCTATATGTATCCTAGTTTGCAAGCACCAAATTCGTAGAATGCAAATAGTCAGAGTGTCGGTACCAGAGTGACCCGGTCCGATAACAAAAGAGCGGCTAGACGAGAAAGAGGGGAGGAAGGTATCCTAGATGCTCAAAATAACCAGCCAACAGAACATCACACAAGAATAGATATCTGCGCGACATTTGTAGGGGGGCAAACGTTGACCAACATGGCCGCCAAGAAGTACATAATACACGTGAAAAAACTCCAGCTAGATCATGAGGGGGTCAGTACAGAGGACAAACAAAGTGATATAAAGTTAGGTCTGAGAAGAGATCAAAGAATTTCTTACAGAGCTAAAAAATGGGTTTTTAAAAAATACTAGTAAGATCCCCATTGCATATCGCTACTGTAAATATACGTGGTATGAAACAGTGGTTCCTATACTACAAGATAGAAATAAATATGACTGATTTTCTTTTCTTTGGCTAGCCCCATGACTAAACAGGCACTTGAACTTAATCCGAGTTACGCCAAACCTCGTCAAGACAAAGGGGGGGAAAAAAAAGAAAAAAAAGAAAAAAAAAAAAAGGGGGGGGGAGGGATAGGAAGGAGGGGGTTTTATTATTTGGGTTTCATGTGAAGGGAAAGGGGGGATGGTTACAAAAAACATCCAAAATTAATCTGGTCATTCAAACCTCGTGGATGGCAAGTGTCCAGGGTAAAAATCCACCTGGCCTCCCTCTGTAACAACAATCTGTCCAGGTCACCACCTCTTTTTGGCATGTCAATTTGGTCAATCCCCATAAACTGTATGACTCTAGTATCACCCCCATGTATACCATTGACATGTTTGGCAATTGGGGTGTCTCTTCGATGTCGTATGTCTCCAAGATGTTCTCCCACCCTTCTCCTAAATTCTCTGATTGTCTTCCCAATATAGGTAATACCACATTGACAGATGGCTCTATAAATAAGTGCATGATTTTTTAATATCCCTATGCGATTCAAATGGTGCTGAGCGCGTCTCTTGCTTCCGTGGTGGGCGCACCTTCCGTCCCGTGCCTCGCCTGTAGCGCCGCAGATCGCGCAATAGCGCGTCTCTGCGGAGCTGCCGCGGGATGCGGGGTGGAGGTGTTGTCGCCGTGGCAGCGGGCGACGCGCCGTTACCTATGCACCATATCCACTATGGCCTCTATGGTATAGTGTGCGTCACCGGCTTCTCTGGTATGCGCATGCTCCGTCTCCGGCCTGGCTTGTGACGTCTCGAGCAGCGCGCCGCGCCTCCTTGTGATGTCGCTGTTGGGCGTGGGGCGGCGTGTGGGCGCCGGAGTGGCATGTGAGGCACGTAATAAGGCGCCGGTAATAGGATTGGATAGGGGCTCAATTTTGATCATATATAAAGCGGCAGCTCGACCTCCCTCACATCACTCCCTGAAGAAGCAAGACGTGTGAAACGCGCGTTGGAGTGTGAGGAGGTAGCTTCGGTCCATCTATCATGACTACTGGTTAGTATGTATACCTTTTGCACTATGCACTATGCACTTTTTTTGGCTTCAAAACTGCTTTATGTAAAGGGTAGGTGTGGGATATGAAAGGTCATCTTTAGGATCTCCACTTGGATATTGATACTGTTGTACCTTCTCCTACACTTATGTCCCATGGTGGAAATATACTAATACAGCAGCCCTAAGATATATACTTGTATAGCAGTTCTGAGAAGCAGTTATTATTGTCTTGCTACTAACAGTACTTTATTATTAGAATAGGATATATCCATCAATAAAACAGTAGATATATATTATTATTCTGGATGTCCAAAGCTACTCCTCTTGTTTTTAATTATTATTTGTGTATTGTTCTATTGGTGTCAATAAAATATTTTTGAACTTTTATATATATTTTTTTGATTATTTATATTCAAGTAGTTTTTTGATTGGTTTATGGCTCTATAAATAACCCCTGTACTTTTGCAGTTTACAAATCTTTTCAACCTAAAGGTTTCATGTGTATTCTCATTGAAAAATTCCTTTCCGGTACATATTGATTCACACGCTATGCACCCACCGCATTTAAAACAACCTGCCGGTCTCTGTGGGAGCCATGTTGTTTCTCTAGGTGTAGAAAAATGGCTATGTACGAGTCTGTCGCCTAATGTCTTAGCCCTCCGATAAGTAATGACCGGTTCCCTTCCCAGGGTATCTCTCAAGTCCCCATCCATCTTTAGAACGCCCCAGTGTTTACGTATAATGTTTTTGACAGATGATGCTCCATTATCGTAGGTGCAGATAAGTCTCGTCACTTTAGAGGATTCCACTTCCTCCCTCCGAGGTATGAGGAGGTTTTCCCTATTTTGCTTATTGGCATATCGAAATGCCTCTCGCAAAATCCGATCTGGGTAGCCTCTAGCCAAAAACCTTAGCCTAAGGTCATCGGCCATAACTTTGAAGTCCCTTTGGTTAGAACAATTCCTTTTGAGTCTCAGATACTGTCCTTTCGGGATACCTTTCTTTAAAGAGTAGGGGTGACTACTCTCCCACCTCAACAAGGAATTAGTTGCGGTGGGTTTCCTGTAAATAGTACTCTCCAGTCGAGCCCCATCCTCCGATTTGGTAATTAATATATCCAAGAAAGGTAGTTGAAACTCTTGGATATCAGATGTAAATTTGAGACCATTTTGATTGTTGTTAAGGGATACCATAAATTGGCCAAACTCCTCTTTTGTCCCCTTCCAAATTACAAAAATATCATCAATATACCTGACCCATAAATCGATATGGGCCAGGTAATTGGTATGCTGTTCTGAAAAGGCAATCCGATCCTCCCACCAGCCCAGGAACAAATTTGCGTAGGTGGGCGCGCAGGGATTCCCCATAGCGGTGCCCCTGAGCTGGTGGAGGATCCTGCCATCAAATGTAAAGTAGTTATTGGTGAGTACAAACTCAAGGAGGACCAAAATAAACTCATTATGAGCATTGAATTGACGGCCCCTGGCACTAATGAAGTGCCGTACCCCCTGTATACCACAATCATGCGGGATTGAGGAGTACAGCGCCTCAACGTCAATGCTTGCAAGTAGAGTATCCGGTTCAAGAGAGATACCCTCCAATTTACGCAGTAGGTCCATCGTGTCCCTGATGTAGGATGGGAGTGATAGCACAAAAGGTCTCAAAACATCGTCCAAATAAATGCCGATGTTTTGTCCGATGCTCCCTATGCCCTACCTCTCAGGGGGTCCAGACCTTTATGGACCTTAGGTAGGGCATAAAATGTGGCCATAGTTGGATGACGGGGTAACAAAAAAGATAATTCATCCCCACTAATAAGTTTGTCGTCTTTTGCCTTCTCAAGTATTGCCGCCAGTGTTTTAAGACAATTATTAGTGGGATTTGCGGCTACCCGTGTATATGTGGAACCATCATTCAAAATTGATAGACACATATCCCTGTATTTATCTATCTCCATCACGACTACATTCCCCCCCTTATCGGAGGGGTTAAATACTTAACAACAATCAAAATGGTCTCAAATTTACATCTGATATCCAAGAGTTTCAACTACCTTTCTTGGATATATTAATTACCAAATCGGAGGATGGGGCTCGACTGGAGAGTACTATTTACAGGAAACCCACCGCAACTAATTCCTTGTTGAGGTGGGAGAGTAGTCACCCCTACTCTTTAAAGAAAGGTATCCCGAAAGGACAGTATCTGAGACTCAAAAGGAATTGTTCTAACCAAAGGGACTTCAAAGTTATGGCCAATGACCTTAGGCTAAGGTTTTTGGCTAGAGGCTACCCAGATCGGATTTTGCGAGAGGCATTTCGATATGCCAATAAGCAAAATAGGGAAAACCTCCTCATACCTCGGAGGGAGGAAGTGGAATCCTCTAAAGTGACGAGACTTATCTGCACCTACGATAATGGAGCATCATCTGTCAAAAACATTATACGTAAACACTGGGGCGTTCTAAAGATGGATGGGGACTTGAGAGATACCCTGGGAAGGGAACCGGTCATTACTTATCGGAGGGCTAAGACATTAGGCGACAGACTCGTACATAGCCATTTTTCTACACCTAGAGAAACAACATGGCTCCCACAGAGACCGGCAGGTTGTTTTAAATGCGGTGGGTGCATAGCGTGTGAATCAATATGTACCGGAAAGGAATTTTTCAATGAGAATACACATGAAACCTTTAGGTTGAAAAGATTTGTAAACTGCAAAAGTACAGGGGTTATTTATAGAGCCATCTGTCAATGTGGTATTACCTATATTGGGAAGACAATCAGAGAATTTAGGAGAAGGGTGGGAGAACATCTTGGAGACATACGACATCGAAGAGACACCCCAATTGCCAAACATGTCAATGGTATACATGGGGGTGATACTAGAGTCATACAGTTTATGGGGATTGATCAAATTGACATGCCAAAAAGAGGTGGTGACCTGGACAGATTGTTGTTACAGAGGGAGGCCAGGTGGATTTTTACCCTGGACACTTGCCATCCTCGAGGTTTGAATGACCAGATTAATTTTGGATGTTTTTTGTAACCATCCCCCCTTTCCCTTCACATGAAACCCAAATAATAAAACCCCCTCCTTCCTATCCCTCCCCCCCCTTTTTTTTTTCTTTTTTTTTCCCCCTTTGTCTTGACGAGGTTTGGCGTAACTCGGATTAAGTTCAAGTGCCTGTTTAGTCATGGGGCTAGCCAAAGAAAACAAAATCAGTCATATTTATTTCTATCTTGTAGCATAGGAACCACTGTTTCATACCACGTATATTTACAGTAGCGATATGCAATGGGGATCTTACTAGTATTTTTTAAAAACCCATTTTTTAGCTCTGTAAGAAATTCTTTGATCTCTTCTCAGACCTAACTTTATATCACTTTGTTTGTCCTCTGTACTGACCCCCTCGTGATCTAGCTGGAGTTTTTTCACGTGTATTATGTACTTCTTGGCGGCCATGTTGGTCAACGTTTGCCCCCCTACAAATGTCGCGCAGATATCTATTCTTGTGTGATGTTCTGTTGGCTGGTTATTTTGAGCATCTAGGATACCTTCCTCCCCTCTTTCTCGTCTAGCCGCTCTTTTGTTATCGGACCGGGTCACTCTGGTACCGACACTCTGACTATTTGCATTCTACGAATTTGGTGCTTGCAAACTATGATACATATAGCACATGCATAACAAGGAGTATGCTGTAACACACAATGAGTTATGGGCATGGCACTCCTTTATATATCATATGTGTTATGCTCATAATTCATGACAAATGGGGCATCCATATCACAATATTATCATCCTATGTGTCATCTCGTACTCCTTGAATATGACGTCCGTTACTTAAGATGGAAAGGGTGTGAGATGGCGCAGTTGTGTTATATGACCTAAATTATCTTTTTACTTTGGCGAGCCTATAAGTGGCGCTGACATCTTCACCTTAAGTGTCATGCTCGCAATTTATTGCAAATGGGGTACACATATTATAACCCCATATCCCTTGTGTGCTATTCGGACCCCTTGAATACGGCGTCCGCAATCTAAGGGCCTAATATGGCATATTTGTGTTATGTGATCTATAGGAGTGTTTGATGTGTCAGGCAGTTACTATGTATTTGAGGACATGGGTATATATGCACCTGGGAGTTGCCTGGTATGGTACATCCATGGTTAACGATATACACACACATTATGGCGCTGACACCCTATCCATCTGGACTCTTTGAATATGGCGTCTGTCACTTGTTAGAAAAGGTATTTACATAATGGCGCGATTATCCTGCATGTACCATATGAGTGCTCTATTGGGCAGCACTTATGCACTGGAGGTGGCGCGGGTGGGTCGGCATCTGCCTCCCCTCTGGAGCGGCTGGGGCGGCTGATAGGCTATACACACGGCTATGATATCTGTGGGGACGCCGGACTTCACCAATATGGTGGGTGGAGGTGACGTATATAAAATGGCGACGGCACTTCCGGTACTGGAGGTAGCGTAGGTGGGCTGGTATTTGTGTCCCCCTTGGTGCGGCCGGGAGGTTACACATATGCCTTTCGTATCTGCGAGGACGCCAAGCTCCACCAATATGGTGGGCGGAAGTGACGTATCAAAGATGGCGACGGCACTTCCGGCTTTGCGCGTCCTCGCTGTTTGAAGGTAATGATGCGGCTGCACGGCCATAATACGGTATGTAATCACTGTTAATCAATTAGGGGACTAATTATCTCAGCTGAGCAATAAGCTATGCAATATAAGAGGGGGCATTATGGTCAGTACATCAGGACTTACTTCAGCTGCGGACACAGCAAGCTTTCTGTGGGATTTTCCAGCCACTGCTGAACCCATTGGATACAGACTCATACGGACCTGTATGGACTTTTATGGATTGTCCTGCCTTGAATTAAAGAGGGGATCTACTGGCATCTCCTTAAGTGTATAAACTCCCCTGATGATGCTCCCCCATTGGATTTGAAACGCGTAGGGAGAAGAGAGACATTTAGGACTAATTTTGGTTGGTGGGTTCCCATAGCAGGGCTCACTTGGGGCCTGTCCTTGTTAGGACAGGAGCTCTTATAAGGGTTTACAGGGAAGACAGTGGCAGTGTATTTTTCCCTACCCTTGGCCCATAGCGTTTTGGAACCACCACCCTCATGACCTTTGAGGGATTTCCATGTGTCCGTCTAAATTGGTAAGACTGATCCAATTTTTTTATCTTGAGCACTGGTTCACCTGAGCACGTGTGTTTTGTTTATATGTGTTATGTTAGGGCCTGAGCTTTTTATCTATATTTATTAAAGGTTATGTTTTATTTAGTGGGTATCCTCCATAGCTATTTTCATATTTATCCTGAGGATATAGACAAGGATAGTTTTTCACGCCTTAGCTATTTTTCTACTAACTCTTGTATTGAACATACACTGAGCCACTTAGATTGTTCAAAGGTGGTATTGCAAAGCCTTTGTAAATTGTAAATGCAATGCTGGATAAAATGAGCATATTATATATTAATTTACAAGCTATCTCAAAAGTAATTTCAAAGCAAAGAACTTTCAAAATTCTGAGATTCTATCTAGATTTAAATGGTAAAATTGAATTTAAATGTCATCCCCTTGTAAGAGGTAGATTTCTTCAAAAGCGGCCATATGTCTGTTAGAAAATCTTTGAATCCAGCTGTGATTCTTTCCATTGCATACAAAAAGTGTAAACATGAGGTACTGTACATAAGATGCCTTAGTTTACTTTCATCCATAATACAACTACAGTTCATCTCAGTTCACATCCCTTTCAAGGATCGTTTAAATACAGTAGTATCAAATATTATATAACTATTGAAATTTGGTTTAGATTATGAAGATTATAATATCTACAAGAAGAAATGCGTTGTCCAGCAGAATAAAAATATGTTTAATTGTGCAAAGGCCGCATGATGACCCTGTAAAAAATTTTAGCGAGGGCCGCATAATGATCCTCTAAAAATTTTGAGCGCGGACCGCATGATGGCATTCTAAAAATTATGAGCGAGGGCAAACTGATGACCATCTAAAAATTAGGAGAGAGGGACACCTTTTTACGCTGTAAAAACTATGAGTGAGGACAGCATGATGATTCTGTAAAATTTTGAATGAGGGCCGCCTGATAACCCTGCAAACATTGTGGATGAGGGACGCATGATGACCCTGTAAAAATTTTGAACGACATTTGCAGGGCAAGCAGTCTGCAAATGTGCCCGTTTAGTGATTGGAGCTGTGGGTGGATGGCTGGATATCTCAGTTCACATTTTAAAGCCTTGGTTATGGACTGCTGAACGCTCCTCTAGGTCAAAGAATTGGACGTGCTTGCTGATGATGTTTGTGAATGTGCAATGACAGGTGCAGAGCGGGAGGCACCCACGCCTTCATCGTGGACAGGGGATTGGCAAGCATGTGGCACAGGGGAAGAGGCAGTGGTGTCACCCCCAGATACTGATTGTGGACCCAAGGTTTAGTCCCACCGAGTTGGATGCTTTGATGACATGTGTCTGAGCATACTGGGGATTGTCAGTCTGGTAGTGATCAGGCCCCTGCTGATCTTGGTATGGCACAGGTTGCAAATAACCATTGTTTTATTGTCCGCAGTTTCTTTAAAAAAGCACCAGACTGGGGAACATTTAACCCTTGGCCCAGGAACTTGCCTTGTGTGGGTGCTCTGGGCAACAGCTGCCCGACTTTTTGCCTCTGGCCACCCCACTGCCTTTACAGGTTGTGTCTGGACTTCATTGTCCAACATCTCATCCTCCATGTTCGCACTCTGTTCCTCGTGACTGGTTGACTTAACAGCATCACTTGTTGGCAACTGTGTCTCATTATCATCTACCTCTTAAGGCAGTAGTTACAGTTCCTCACCATCATCTTCCTCTGACCATGGCTGCTCAAATATTTGTGCATCAATACACATAATCTTTTCATGTCCCTGTTGAAATGTGCAGGGTGAGAGGCCAGAATCAAATGGAAATGTAAAAGAACTCCTTGATGTGGCCGAGTGCAGGATCACTTGTCTCCTGAGACTTGCCGTGGTGGGAGGAAGGAGGATCCGGGTGAGGATTATGTGGTTCTGACTCTTGGCTAGTGAGACTAGACCCTGTGTAAGACAGGATGGTGCTGGAAGCATCTGCCATCTAACCGACCACTTGTTCGGACTGTTCTAGCTTCAAGAGTTTCATGCCGCGCACCCATTCAAAGTATTACAGGAAGCTAAGTCTTGTGGATGAGCATGTTTGTTGTGCTCCTACAAGAGGCACAGTTTCAACTGTCCCATGGCCTTGACCTCTGTGTGAACCATCAGCAGCATGTCCATGTACCCATCCTTTCCCGCACGCCTCGCGCATTTTAAATGAGGTATTTAGTTTATGCCTGCAACCTTTCTGGTATTAGTAAGGAAAAGAAAATATGTAGCCCTGAAAAGGTCTTTTCTTTGAATGGTACTGCAGTGATGTAAGAGTACTTCAATAACAATATTAAACACAGCGTATATGCCTCCTCTAAAATAAGCTTTCCCTCTTATAACAACTCTACCTGAAATGCTTCCAGAGGAGAGTGTGCCAAGCATCACATCATTGGATCTTATATAACAGGGGTCCCCAACCTGTAGCTCGGGAGCCACATGTGGCTCGTGAGCCCTTGATGTGTGGCTCGCAGCTGCCTGCCAGCTTGGTGTATTAACACCTGGTATAAATAACTATTAAGACCAGATCTCTAAATTGTGACTTCTGTGTGTAGCCCTGTACATAAGAGCAGATCTGAATGGGGTGAGATAGGAAACCGTGGAGCTTGGCATACTGCCTTGGTGTTATTACAGTGGAAAAGCTTTGGTTGTCACTATACCGGTAATGGAGGCTCTCGGTGTCACTACTGTGAGTGGAGTAGGAGCTGGTTGTGGATCATGACCCTCTCTCAGAGCTGAATGTGGCTCACGACCCTCTTTCATAGCTGGATGTGGCTCTCAAGGTCAGAAAGCTTGGGGACCACTGTTATATAAGATCTGATGGCGTGATGCTGCCGGCCAATCACAGTAATGCCAGTAGCCAACATGGCTACAGCATTACCCCGCATGTTCATTGGCTGTCTATCAGGCGCAAAACATGCAGGGGGGGACTCGAGCATGGCATTTAGGCACCTCTCATACTTGATCGAGTAATGAGCATAAACGAGCACCCCGATGTTCGACTGAGTATTAAGCAGTGGCGAACCAGCTCATTCATCACTACATAGCATTATCACTATCCACAAAATGTTACATGTGTTATTAACATTGTCACCATTGGAGATCACAATCTTAATTCCCTAATGGTATGTTTTTGGAGGAAGTCCCTTATACACAGGAAGAATATATACTGCTTGCAGTTATTGTATTTGATGGGATTAGAGGCCACCTGCTTGGAGAAAGCTACAGTGGTAACCACTGAGTGATGGATTCATCTGTGCCACAGGAGGGGACTTGGTTAGCCATTGAAATAAGCCAGTCAACCAGCATCATTAGTCATGTGCCAGCATTATAAACTTTCTTCTCTGTTCAATCAAAGTGGACTAATCATCAGTGCTGACAGCGTGACCTGTTAACCTTTTAAATGCCACTGTTCATAGACAGCGACATTTAAATGCCCAATCCGGCCCGAACATTTGGTCGATGCATCCCTTGATAGACAATCGATAGGCTACTATGACAGTCGGGGTCTGCCTTAAGGTCTTCGTGCCATGTGATCTCTTCTGTGACATCCAACCTGTGGCTATGAATTATAATGTATGATTTTCACTATATTCAGCAATACTGTAGCATAAGTCATAAAACGATCGCAGGTTCAAGTCTGCTGTAGGGAAAAAAAAGTGAAATGTAGAACAAAAACATAAATATAACAATTTGCATCACCTCCCCATTTCTCCACTTATCAATAAAGAAATATTTAGATACATACAGTGGCTTGCAAAAGCATTCACCCCTTTGGCTTTTTACCTATTTTGTTACATTACAACCTGTGTTTAAATATTTTTGTAATCCGATTTGTATGTGATGTATCAGTATTATATAGTCTAAGTTGGTGATGTAAAGTGAGAAAAATATAGACATAAATTAAATGTATGAGATCCAATAACTAAAAATTGGCATGTGCATATGTATTCACCCCTTTTGTTATGAAGCCCCTAAAAATTTCTGGTGCAAGCAATTATCTTCATAAGTCACAGGCTTAGTGAAAGGAAGTCCACCTGTGTGCAATCTAAATGTCACAGGGTCTCTCAGTATATGGTGGTTACCACGTTCCCATTAGGCTCTGATTCCTTGCGTGTCCCTGACTATTCTCCTGTCTGCCCCTGTGCACAGTGCTGATATCTCTGTGTATGACTTTGGCTTGTCTGACTTCTCTCTATACCTGTGACACCTGTGCCTGAGCTCTGTGTTACTTCGCTTAGGCTAGCTTCACATTTGCGTTTAAAAACGCAGCGTTTTAAATGCAAACGCAGGTGGTGAAAAAAACGCATGTAAACGCGTTGCAAACGCGTTTTTTAGACGCATGCGTTTTTGCATGTGGTAAAAAAAACGCAGCGTTTTGATGCGTTTAAATGCGTTTTTTCCTGCGTTTGCGTTTTTGAAACGCATGATGAGAAGTGTGTGACAGCTGCCAATCATCAAAATCAACTAGAAAACCCACTATAAACAGAAATAGCTAGGGTTAGGGTTAGGATCCCTAGGGTTAGGGTTTGGGTTAGGGTTAGGATCCCTAGGGTTAGGGTTAGGATCCCTAGGGTTAGGGTTAGGGTTAGGATCCCTACGGTTAGGTATAGGGTTAGGATGCCTAGGGTTAGGGTTAGGGTTAGGTTCCCTAGGGTTAGGGTTAGGGTTAGGATCCCTAGGGTTAGGGTTAGGGTTAGGCCTAGGGTCCCTAGGGTTAGGGTCCTTAGGGTTAGGGTTAGGGTTTGGATCCTTTTATCACCTTTATGGGTTAGGGTTGGCTTATCAGTGTGTAAATTCTGTCACATACATTCTCCCCTTAACAAGTGTGTATTCTTTTTTTTTCTATAGACACGCATGCGTTTAAAAACGCAAGCAAACGCATGTGCTTAAAAACGCATGCGTTTACATAGACAGCAATACTTTTTTTTGCCGCAAAAAAAGCCTCTAGAAATTACTACATGTTGCATTTCTGCAACAAAACGCAAGCATAGAAACGACGCATGCGTCGTCAAAATGCGGCAAAATGCATGCAAAAAACCGCACACGTTTTTAATGTTAAAGGGAACCTGTCACCCCGAAAATCCCGGGTGAGGTAAGCTGTTATGAAAGGTAATTCAGTACCACAATGGACATAGAGGTCAGCGCACATACAGTGACCTGGCAATAATCCAAAAAACAAGAACGAGCTCTGAGACGTGGGAACTCTGTTGCCCGCAATCCCTAATCCTCTCAAACCACACTAAAGGCAGCCGTGGATTGCGCCTAACGCTCCCTATGCAACTCGGCACGGCCTGAGAAACTAGCTAGCCTGAAGATAGAAAATAAGCCTACCTTGCCTCAGAGAAATACCCCAAAGGAAAAGGCAGCCCCCACATATGACTGTGAGTTAAGATGAAAAGACAAACGTAGAGATGAAATAGATTTAGCAAAGTGAGGCCCAACTTTCTGAACAGAGCGAGGATAGGAAAGGTAACTTTGCGGTCAACACAAAACCCTACAAATACCACGCAAAGGGGGCAAAAAGACCCTCCGTACCGAACTAACGGCACGGAGGTACACCCTCTGCGTCCCAGAGCTTCCAGCAAGCAGAAAAAAAACAAATAGACAAGCTGGACAGAAAAAAACAGCAAACAAATAGCAAAGAGGAACTTAGCTATGCAGAGCAGCAGGCCACAGGAACGATCCAGGAGGAAACAGGTCAAATACTAGAACATTGACTGGAGGCCAGGATCAAAGCACTAGGTGGAGTTAAATAGAGCAGCACCTAACGACTTCACCACATCACCTGAGGAAGGAAACTCAGAAGCCGCAGTACCACTTTCCTCCACCAACGGAAGCTCACAGAGAGAACCAGCCGAAGTACCACTTGTGACCACAGGAGGGAGCTCTGCCACAGAATTCACAACAGTAAGCCCACCGGCATCAAGGGCTTATCTACAGCATTCTGTAATGCTGTAGATAAGCCCCCGATGTAACCTGAAAAGGGAGAAAAAGATGTTATATTATACTCACCCAGGGGCGGTCCCGCTGCTGGTCAGGTCGGATGGGCGTCTCCGGTCCGCTGCGGCGCCTCCTATCTTCTTTCCATGACGTCCTCTTCTGATCTTCAGCCACGGCTCCGGCGCAGGCGTACTTTGCTCTGCCCTGTTGAGGGCAGACAAAGTACTGCAGTGCGCAGGCGCCGGGCTTCTGACCTTTCCGGCGCCTGCGCACTGCAGTACTATCCTCTGCCCTCAAGAGGGCAGAGCAAAGTACGCCTGCGCCGGAGCCGTGGCTGAAGATCAGAAGAGGACGTCATGGAAAGAAGATGGGAGGCGCCGCAGCGGACCGGAGACGCCCATCCGACCTGACCAGCAGCGGGACCGCCCCTGGGTGAGTATAATATAACGTCTTTTTCTCCCTTTTCAGGTTACATCGGGGGCTTATCTACAGCATTACAGAATGCTGCAGATAAGCCCCTGATGCCGGTGGGATTACCTCACCCAGGATTTTTGGGGTGACAGGTTCCCTTTAAGTATAGAAAAAAAACGCATGCTTTTTTTTGCGCTAAAACGCAGCGGCAAAAAACGCAAGTGTGAAACCAACCTTAGTGTTTAACCTCTCTTCCCTCACCATCTCCCCCTGGTGGAGGTTTCATTACATTATCACTAACCTAACATTTAAACGGGATTTTGAATTTTTTTTTCTCTGGTCATGGATCCGCTGCATAACTTGGCGGATCAAGTGTCCAGTTTGACACAGATGGTGCAGGATTTTTCTGTGGGACATCAGTCCCTTGTCACGTCTCAAACCCACCTACAGAAAAAACTGACTGAGACTGTTAAAACCGTGCTGGGATACACCTCTCATGTTGTTAGTCTACCTGGTGACTCTGTGGATGTTGTTTTGCACTCTCCAGAACCCTCGGTTAAACTTCCATACACGTTTTCTGGCGAAAAAGATAAATTTCACATTTTTAGGGATAGTTGTAAATTATGGTTTTCTCTTAGACCTCGATCGTCTGGGGATGAGGCTCAGCGGGTAGGGATTATTATCTCCCTACTTAGAAAGGGTCCCCAGTCCTGGGCTTTCCCTCTGCCCCCTACTGCCCTTGAACAGAGGTCGGTGGATAGGTTCTTTGAGGCCCTAGACTTATTTATGACGAACCGGACCATGTCAGGGTGGCAGAGGACACCATTATGGATCTGGTTCAGGGGAAGCATTCAGCTGAATGGTATAGTTCCGAGTTCCGTCGATGGTCCACTGAGGTATCTTGGGATGACTCCGCACTGAGATGTCTATTCAGAAAGGGACTATCGGATTGCTTGAAGGACGCTCTGGCTCTCCATCCAGCTCCCAGCTCTTTGGATGAGGCTATGACTCAGGCTATCTATATGGATCGAAGGCTACAGGAAAGAGGTCTTAGGTAATGAGGGATTCCGTTGTTCCCTGTTAACCCTGATGTTTTTCTTCCATCTGAACCTATGGAGGTGGGAGCCACCGACCTCAAAGAGAAAGAGAGGAAACGGCGGCGTGATGGAAAGCTGTGTTTTTTCTGCGGAGATCCAGGACACTGGAAAAAGGACTGTCCCTCCTGTCCTTCGTCTAACAAGCAGCTGAGTCTGGGTGATCATCGTGGAGGTCATTCAGACTCTCAGGTACCATTTTCTTCATTTGCAAAGATACTGTTAAAAGTGGAACTTGGTGTGGAGAACAGCTTGGTTCATACTTCGGCTTTTGTAGACTGCGGGTCATCCCTGAACCTGATTGATTCTAAGCTGGTTGCTCGCTGTAGATTAGGGACAGTTAGGTTGGAGACTCCCTTAAATATTGTGGCTATTGACTCTACACCTCTCACAAAGGATCGTCTCCATTTTATTTCTAAAGAATTCACCCTCAGGGTGGGGGCCCTGCACCAGGAGCGTATGACATGCTTTGTTTTGGATAACCTCCCTGCTGGCCTCGTGTTAGGGTTTCCCTGGTTGCAACGGCATAACCCGGTTATTGACTGGGGTCCCGAGATATTGTAAAATGGGGACCTAGTTGATCTGAAAATTGTCTTGCTACTGTGTCTATGTCATCCGTCAGTCTGGAGGGTATTCCGGAGTACCTGAAGGACTTTGAGGATGTGTTCTCCGAAAAGCAGGCTGAGGTTCTACCACCACACCGCCCATTCGATTGTGCCATTGATCTTGTTCCCTGGTGCCAAATTGCCCAAAGCCCGTCTGTACAATCCCTCCGGCCCTGAGCGGGCTGCTATGAAGGAGTATATCTCTGAAAGCCTCCATAAAGGGCATATTCGGCCATCTGTCTCTCCCGTGGCAGCGGGGTTCTGTTTTGTAAAAAAAAAAAGATGGTGGTTTACGCCTGGATTTTCAAGAACTGAATAAGATCACTGTGAGAAACACTTATCCTCTCCCACTTATACCTGATTTGTACAATCAATTGTCGGGGGCTAGGTGGTTTTCTAAGTTGGACCTCAGGGGAGCATACAATCTCATCCCTATGCTGGAGGGGGATGAGTGGAAAACTGCATTTCTCACTTCTAAGGGTCTGTTGGAAAATTTAGTCATGCCGTTTGGTTTGACTAATGCACCAGCGGTATTCCAGAATTTCATTGACCATGTTTTTTCTGACTTTATTGGGCGCTTTGTGGTAGTTTATCTTGATGATATACTCATATATTCCTCTGATAGACTAAGTCACATGAGTCATCTTTGTGCTGTTCTCCAGAGACTCAGGGAGAACTCACTCTTTGCCAAACTGGAGAAGTGTTCATTTTTCACTCAAGAATTGTCCTTTCTAGGGGTCATTTTGTCCGCTGAGGGGTTTCGTATGGACCCTAGGAAGGTACAGGCCATTTTGGATTGGGTGCAACCCAAAGATCTCAAGGGTCTTCAGCAATTTCTGGGTTTCGCCAATTACTACAGAAAATTCATCAAGAGGTTTTCTCAAGTGGTCAAACCTCTCACCGATCTCAAAAACTGGTCAGCTCTAGCGGTGGCTGCGTTTTCTTCATTAAAAACCTGTTTCATGACTGCTCCTGTACTGATTCAACCTGATGTATCTAAACCATTTATCATAGAGGTGGATGCCTCTGAGGTGGGGGTGGGAGCTGTGTTGTCCCAAGGTCCCACCACATTAACTAACTTAAGACCCTGTGCCTTCTTTTCGAGAAAATTTTCCTCTGCGAAGAGGAATTATGATGTGGGTAACCGGGAGTTATTGGCCATTAAATTGGCGTTTGAAGAATGGAGGCATTTTTGGAGGGGGCGATCCATCGTATAACAGTCATTACTGATCACAAGAACCTGTCTTACATCGAGTCCGCCAAACGTTTAACTCCGAGACAGGCACGGTGGTCACTTTTTTTCCCCGATTTCAGTTTTCCATCACTTTCAGACCAGGGTCCAAGAATGTGAAGGCGGATGCCTTGTCTCGCAGTCTAAATCCAGCATCACCGCCTGAGCCTCCTTTCTCTATTCTTCAGCATGGGGTGGTGGTGGCTGTGGTGTCCCTGAAATTGGAACACGAGATTCGTGAGGCCCAATCTCTTGCTCTGTCGTCCATACCTGAAAATAAGCTCTTTGTGCCTGTCCAGTATCGGTTGAGGGTGCTTCAGGAGTTCCACAACTCTGCTTTGAGTGGGCATCCTGGAATCTTGGCCACTCGTAAAGCCATCACTAGGCTGTTCTGGTGGCCCTCGTTGACTTCTGACGTCATAGGGTTTGTGTCGTCTTGTGAAACTTGTGCTCAAAAACCTCCTGCAAACGGCCGGCCAGGGAATTTGTACCACTTAGTGGAAAACAGAAGAAGGCGTTCCAGTTCCATAAAATTTCAAATCTTTATTTCTCCGTTAAAATACGAATAAGAACAACAAATCCTTGTCTGAGTGCGAATGCAGGAGTGCACATAACATGCGACGCGTTTCGATCGTTAACCGATCTTACTCAATGCATAGTTTCCTCAGAAATGCGGTGTCTCTTAAATGCTCAAAGACCAATCATGCTGACAATTTTGATCACATGGCTATTAGTGCGGGTCATCATGAGACAAAGAGACTACACCTGCAGCAACAGAGGAATACACCTGAAACAAGGTAAATTACCTGGCAAAAATGATCTAAAACAGTACATTAAACATACAATCACAAATACAATGAGTATTCAACAGTAATGATACATTATTTCATTCTTGCGATTCAAACCAAGAGGATATCTGGTTTTCAGGTTATAGATCCAGAAAGCTTCTCTGGTTAGAAGCTGTCTTTTCACATCTCCACCTCGCTGAGATAATTTGACATGCTCTATACCCTGGATTGACATAGTGGATATTTTGCCTGCATGGTGCAAATTAAAATGTTTAGCAACAGCTGACACATTTCTGCTAGTGGTAATACTACTCCCCAAATCTCTAAGGTGCTCAGAAATTCTAGTTTTTAATTTTCTTGTAGTGCATCCTATATATGCTACATTGCATTGTGTGCAATCAATTTTGTACACTACATTGCTAGTATGGCAATTAATAAAACTTTTTATAGTGAAACTCTGGGTTTTATCTCTATCTTGAAATGTGTTTTTAGTTAATGCATTGCGGCAAGTACTGCACGCAGCAACGCCACATTTATAGAACCCCTTACACTCAAGCCATGTTTTAGAAATCGGCAGCGACGATAGGAGACTAGGGGAGAGTGAATTACCAATGGTGGGCGCTCTTCTCGCCACAACATTAAGACCGTCTTTTAGAATTTCGGAAAGCATATCATCTTCTTTCAGTAAAGGTAATCTTTTTAGAATAATGTTTTTAATTTCCTGAAATTGAGTGCTGTACTGAAAGCATATATAAGGTTTTTTCTTTCTTGTCGCCTTAATTCTCTTTTTTTCTCTGTCCGATACCAGCAGACTCTCTCTTGTTTTGTTTTCAACTATGTTTTGCGCCCTATTTAACGTCCAATCAGGATATTTTCTTTGTTTTAATTTTGCTTTTAAGTGACCAAACTCCTCGTTTTTTATTGTGTTACTGCTGCAATTTCTCTTTAGTCTCGTGTATTCTCCAACAGGAATCGATTTTACCGTATGTTTGGGGTGGCTGCTGTGTGCATGTAGCACCGTATTCCCACTAATGGGTTTGACATGCGTTTTGCTGCCAATGATCTGATTCTCACAGCACACCAGATCCAGGTCAAGGAATGAAATTTCATTTCGGCTCCACTTGTGGGTAAATTTAATACCATAATTGTTGTCATTGATGTACCCCACAAAGTCTGGCACGGCAGACACATCACCACCCCAAATAATTAGGGTGTCATCGATGTATCTGCCGTACCAGACTAAGGAATCGACAAAAGGATTACTGACACAATAAATATATCTATGTTCCCAAAATGCCATAGTCAGATTGGCTAATGAAGGGGAGTACTTAGCCCCCATCGGAACACCTGTTCTTTGTTCGTATATTACATTGTCAAAGGAAAAAATGTTATGTTTAAGAAGAAAAAAAGTTACATCCAACACAAAATTTATGAGGTCCTGCGTGTACAGATTAGAGTTCTCCAAATGATAGCGCAAGGCTTCCATGGCTAAACTGTGCGGTATGCATGTGTACAGCGATATTACATCGCAACAGAGCCATGAATAATTTCTATGCCATATTTTGTTAGAAAACGTTTTTAAAACCTCTCTAGAGTCCTTAATATAACCAGGTAATTTTATTACAAGCGGCTGCAATATAGAATCTACCCACTCACAAAGATGTTCGTTCATTGAGCCTATGCCAGATACTATGGGTCTCATTGCTGGTAAGCCCACCCCTTTGTGTACCTTCGGCAGGCCATACAATATGGGCATTTTAGGATGGGGAACATATAGATAATCCGCTTGTTTTTTGCTAAGGACACCCAAGCTTAGACCTTCATTTATAATGGTATAAATTTCTTCATTATATTTTTTGGATGGATTTTCTTTCATTTTACCATATGTTGCTTCATCCATTAACAATTCCAACATTTTCTCCCTATAGTCTTTAATGTTCATAATTACTATCATGCCCCCCTTATCACTTTTCTTTATAATGATTTCTTTCATGTCTTTTAATTCGTTAAGGGCTTTTTTTTGTTTACGTGTGAGATTGTTGGATTTATCTTTGTGGGGCACTCTGGAAATGCTATCCTTTAGGTCTTTTAAATCTTTTTCTATTCTTTCCTGGAATCTATCCATACATTCCACCCTAGATTGAATAGGGTAAGTTTAGCCATGGAAGCCTTGCGCTATCATTTGGAGAACTCTAATCTATACACGCAGGACCTCATAAATTTTGTGTTGGATGTAACTTTTTTTCTTCTTAAACATAACATTTTTTCCTTTGACAATGTAATATACGAACAAAGAACAAGTGTTCCGATGGGGGCTAAGTACTCCCCTTCATTAGCCAATCTGACTATGGCATTTTGGGAACATAGATATATTTATTGTGTCAGTAATCCTTTTGTCGATTCCTTAGTCTGGTACGGCAGATACATCGATGACACCCTAATTATTTGGGGTGGTGATGTGTCTGCCGTGCCAGACTTTGTGGGGTACATCAATGACAACAATTATGGTATAAAATTTACCCACAAGTGGAGCCGAAATGAAATTTCATTCCTTGACCTGGATCTGGTGTGCTGTGAGAATCAGATCATTGGCAGCAAAACGCATGTCAAACCCATTAGTGGGAATACGGTGCTACATGCACACAGCAGCCACCCCAAACATACGGTAAAATCGATTCCTGTTGGAGAATACACGAGACTAAAGAGAAATTGCAGCAGTAACACAATAAAAAACGAGGAGTTTGGTCACTTAAAAGCAAAATTAAAACAAAGAAAATATCCTGATTGGACGCAAAACATAGTTGAAAACAAAACAAGAGAGAGTCTGCTGGTATCGGACAGAGAAAAAAAGAGAATTAAGGCGACAAGAAAGAAAAAACCTTATATATGCTTTCAGTACAGCACTCAATTTCAGGAAATTAAAAACATTATTCTAAAAAGATTACCTTTACTGAAAGAAGATGATATGCTTTCCGAAATTCTAAAAGACGGTCTTAATGTTGTGGCGAGAAGAGCGCCCACCATTGGTAATTCACTCTCCCCTAGTCTCCTATCGTCGCTGCCGATTTCTAAAACATGGCTTGAGTGTAAGGGGTTCTATAAATGTGGCGTTGCTGCGTGCAGTACTTGCCGCAATGCATTAACTAAAAACACATTTCAAGATAGAGATAAAACCCAGAGTTTCACTATAAAAAGTTTTATTAATTGCCATACTAGCAATGTAGTGTACAAAATTGATTGCACACAATGCAATGTAGCATATATAGGATGCACTACAAGAAAATTAAAAACTAGAATTTCTGAGCACCTTAGAGATTTGGGGAGTAGTATTACCACTAGCAGAAATGTGTCAGCTGTTGCTAAACATTTTAATTTGCACCATGCAGGCAAAATATCCACTATGTCAATCCAGGGTATAGAGCATGTCAAATTATCTCAGCGAGGTGGAGATGTGAAAAGACAGCTTCTAACCAGAGAAGCTTTCTGGATCTATAACCTGAAAACCAGAAATCCTCTTGGTTTGAATCGCAAGAATGAAATAATGTATCATTACTGTTGAATACTCATTGTATTTGTGATTGTATGTTTAATGTACTGTTTTAGATCATTTTTGCCAGGTAATTTACCTTGTTTCAGGTGTATTCCTCTGTTGCTGCAGGTGTAGTCTCTTTGTCTCATGACCCGCACTAATAGCCATGTGATCAAAATTGTCAGCATGATTGGTCTTTGAGCATTTAAGAGACACCGCATTTCTGAGGAAACTATGCATTGAGTAAGATCGGTTAACGATCGAAACGCGTCGCATGTTATGTGCACTCCTGCATTCGCACTCAGACAAGGATTTGTTGTTCTTATTCGTATTTTAACGGAGAAATAAAGATTTGAAATTTTATGGAGCTGGAACGCCTTCTTCTGTTTTCCACTATATCTACTCATCCTGGTCCAAGATGAAGTTCCGTGCACCTGCGTTTGATCGGTGAGCTGGCTGTGGCTTTTTAGCCCAAACCTTTTTTTGCTTATTGAATTTGTACCACTGCCAATTCCAGATAGACCATGGACTCATCTGTCCATGGATTTTATCACTGATCTTCCCCCCTCTAATGGAAAAACTGTGATCTGGGTAGTGGTTGATAGGTTCAGTAAACAAGCACATTTTGTACCATTAACTGGCCTTCCTAATGCTGAGACTCTATCTAAACTATTCATTGAGCATGTTATCCGGTTGCATGGTGTGCCTGTCAGTGTGGTGTCTGATAGAGGGGTGCAATTTGTGGCAAAATTTTGGAGGGCTTTTTGTTATTAGGCTGGGCATCAGTCTGACCTTTTCATCAGCCTACCATCCCAAGACCAACGGTCAGACTGAAAGGACCAGTCAGTCTTTGGAACAGATTTTACGGTGTTTTGTCACGTCTAGACAGGATGATTGGTACTCTGCAATCCCTATAGCGGAATTCGCTTACAATAATCGTGTCAATCAGTCCACTGGTACTTCTCCATTCTTCTGCAATTATGGATTTCACCCTCATTTTGGTGAGATTTCCCGGCTGGATTCCGGATGTCCAGGGTCTGATTCGGCCTTTCTGCGCTTGGGGGAGATCTGGAGGGAGGTCCAGAGAAACATTGGGGAGGCTCAGGGTAAATAAAAATTTTTTTGCGGATAAACGATGTTCTGTGGGGCCTGGTTATCAGGTGGGGGATAAGGTATGGTTATCCACTAAAAATATAAGGCTGAGAATTCCCTCTGCTAAGTTGGGCCCCAAGTTTATTGGTTGAGAAGGGGGTACTGTTATGGTCCAGTAGTGTATAACACAGGCCACGTAGTGTATAGCACAACCCTCGCAGTATATTGCACAGCCCGCGTAGTACATTGCACAGCCCGCATACTATATTACACAGCCTGCGTAGTACATTGCACAGCCCGCGTACTATATTGCACGGCCCGCGTACTATATTGCACAGCCCGCGTAGTACATTGCACAGCCCGCGCAGTACATTGCACAGCCCGCGCAGTACATTGCATAGCCGGCACAGTACATTGCACAGCCCGCGCACTATATTGCACAGCCCGAGCAGTACATTGCACAGCCCACACAGTACATTGCACAGCCTGCGCAGTACATTGCACAGCCCACGTAGTATATTGCACAGCTCACGCAGTACATTGCACAGCCCATGTAGTATATTGCACAACCACGTAGTATATAGCACAGCCCACGCAGTATATTGCACAGCCCACGCAGTATATTGCACAGCCCATGTAGTATATTGCCCAGCCCATGTAGTATATAACACAGCCCACGTAATATATTTGCACAGCCCACGTAGTATATAACACAGCCCACGTAATATATTGCACAGCCCACGCAGTATATAGCAATGTGGGCACCATATCCCTGTTAAAAAAAAAGAATTAAAATAAAAATTAGTTATATACTCACCTTTCGTTGGCCCCCGGATCAAAGTGGTTACCGACGCTCCTCACGAGACCACTACGTCATCATCTCGCGAGACCGCAATGCATGGAGTGGTCACTGGGGCGTCGCGAGGAGCGGGAAAGGCCTGTTCTTGATCCGGGGGGCCGACGGACGGTGAGTAAATAACTATTTTTTTTTTTAATTATTTTTAACATTAGATCCTTTTAGTATTGATGCTCCATAGGCAGCATCAATAGTAAAAAGTTGGTCACACAGGGTTAATAGCAGCGTTAACCGAGTGCGTTACACCGCGGTCAACACTGCCATTAACCCTGTGTGAGCGCTGACTGGAGGGGATTATGGAGCGGGCACTGACTGCGGGGAGGAAGGAGCGGCCATTTTGCCGCCGGACTGTACCCATCGCTGATTGGTCGTGGCTGTTTTGCCACGACCAATCAGCGACTTTGATTTCCATGACAGACAGAGGCCGCAACCAATGAATATCTGTGACAGACAGACAGACAGACGGAAGTGACCCTTAGACAATTATATAGTAGATAACTGGCTACTTTGAGCAGACTGCTGGGAGTTTAAGTGGGGTGTGATTTTGCCCCACAAAATATAGCGATATTTAGAGATAATTACACTTACTCACTAGCTGTTCTGGAGAAGCACCCACACGTATATTTTTTATCATTTAGTCCCATTTGGAATTTTTTTTTAATGTTTCAGTACATTACATGGTAAAATGTCATTCAAAACTACAACTTGTCCCACTAAAAAAAACAAGTCCTCATATAGCTACGTAGATTTAAAAATAAAAAAGAGTTATGACTCTTGGAACAAAAGTGTGTATAAACAAAAGTCCAAAAATAAAATTTAGTGGGTAAGTTATGACTCTTGTTTAATCCTTTTAAGACTTATACTGTTGATGTGCCATATGTCTGAGATGAGAAGACCCTTTTAGTTTTGTTCGGAGACACCTTATGATTTGGGGAGCACGTGCTCAAATCATCTCATTGGTGACAAGGTTTTTATGACGTGGTTACTCAGGCAAAATTGTATTGACTGTATTGAATGATATCTCTGGAATAATCTTGGAATATGGTTCAAATTAACAGGAAGTTATGGAAAGGTTTGGTAGCACATTCCTGGGGCAGCCAGCCATATGAGTTATGGTTCGTGTAGGCATGAACTACAGTAAAAATGTTTTCTTTAGGAATACTAACCAGTCTAAAGCTATGTCAAACTATTCTTTGATATAGCTTGTAAGTTCATGTATAAAATCACACCCTGCTGCCTGAAAATTCTAAGTAAAACCATCAGAGCTTTTTGAATTTAATTTCCAGGCAATACACTGTTCAGAATGGAAATAGTAATGGCCACATTAAAGTCCAGCCCATTATAACATTAATGCACAACCACAAATTGTCTAAAGATTACTGTAGCCATTATACTCTCTTAGCAAACAGTGAAGGTTTTAGATATTAAAAAGACAACACACACTGTGTATCTATTTCAAATACAAACTTTCAGTTTTGTCATTCAAATGTAAAATAAAATGAACAATATAAAAAGTTGTCAGGTCCTTTTTACATAAAATTGTTACATGATAAATATTATAAAAATAGTAATTTTAAAGGGCACAGCATACTCTATCATAAGTAGGAGGCAATGGAAATGCATTATAGGCTGTGGAATCTGTGGGTAAAACATACATATAACTTGAAAGTAGCTTGTAGGAGTAAACTATGAGAGGAAGTGGCTGTATACAATACCTTGTTTCAGGCAAACTTACACAGTTACAATGGATGGTCATGAAAATATATTGCATTATTGAAAAAATGTGTATTATAGGGCAGCCTCATGTATTGTAGCATGCTTCTGAAGATAAATTTAAAATTGCCACCATTGTCCTATCAATCTATCCGCAAAATATAAGCTACTGATAGCCGGATCGTGTATTCAGTCTAGGAAACAAATGGCTGCATTTTGTATCTGAGCTTCCTGATGCAATGTATCAGCTCTAGTGTGTGCTATGATTCACTTAGACGTGTTTCACTTGTTGCTCACCTTCCATGTAGTTGCATATGTAACATGACGTGGGGTGGTAGCCATGGGAGAGGTACTTGTCTTCCATGCCCGGCACACTATATGAAAATGGTCCTGGCTGGACGGTTGGGCTTTGTTAATGGGGGTGCTATACCCTTGCAGGCCACATGATGCTGGTGACTTCGGCTAGCCAGGACCAGATGTTGCAAACTTCAGTGAGGGAGGTCACCACTCAAAAATAAACTGTCTTTTACTGAACATCAACCTAGGGAGGGTTATGTACACTGGATAGTGGGTACAAAACTTTATAGATGTTTCTCTTAACACACGGAATATCTTCATACTCATTGTCTTTTTCCTTTCCTAAACTCACTCGATTCTACCTGAGTTATTTCCTCTGCCTTCACCACAACCCAGCACAATGCTTCGGGAGCTTCCCTTGTCCCCAATAATGGCACTAGAATCCTATCAGCGAGAGTCCTGTACTTCGACCCATGGTTCAGAATCATTTTCCCCTTAGGGGAGCCACTTATGCCTCTATGACCATTACTCAGCCTTTTTATTTGTCAACACTTTGGAACTACCGCTGAAGGCACTCTCTTTGTCTTGCATTCCCTGCTCTGATTTGTCCAGTAACCTCTTCAGCTTGCCAACTCAGAACCATCACTCTTGGCCTCCTGCCCTGGATCCCGTCTCTGGCAAATCACTTATTCCGACTATCACTTTGCCTCATCTCTACTCTGGATCTCGCTTTCTTTTGCCTCTGTCTGCTCTCATTTCAGGGACACCCGATTCATGTGGCTTTGTTCACTGGTCAGACCGTAGGTCTTCTTCTACTGCATCCCGGATCCTATCTCCCTTCCTAACAAGAAACTCCTTCTGTCCCTTCACTTTATCCCCTCCTACTCTGGGCTATTCCCAACCGTTAACCCTAACTGTCCCTATTTACTCCTTACTGCTAGGCAGACTACAATTCTATTACTAATACCATACACTAATGGCCAAAAGTAACATAGTAACATAGTAACATAGTTAGTAAGGCCGAAAAAAGACATTTGTCCATCCAGTTCAGCCTATATTCCATCATAATAAATCCCCAGATCTACGTCCTTCTACAGAACCTAATTGTATGATACAATATTGTTCTGCTCCAGGAAGACATCCAGGCCTCTCTTGAACCCCTCGACTGAGTTCGCCATCACCACCTCCTCAGGCAAGCAATTCCAGATTCTCACTGCCCTAACAGTAAAGAATCCTCTTCTATGTTGGTGGAAAAACCTTCTCTCCTCCAGACGCAAAGAATGCCCCCTTGTGCCCGTCACCTTCCTTGGTATAAACAGATCCTCAGCGAGATATTTGTATTGTCCCCTTATATACTTATACATGGTTATTAGATTGCCCCTCAGTCGTCTTTTTTCTAGACTAAATAATCCTAATTTCGCTAATCTATCTGGGTATTGTAGTTCTCCCATCCCCTTTATTAATTTTGTTGCCCTCCTTTGTACTCTCTCTAGTTCCATTATATCCTTCCTGAGCACCGGTGCCCAAAACTGGACACAGTACTCCATGTGCGGTCTAACTAGGGATTTGTACAGAGGCAGTATAATGCTCTCACTATGTGTATCCAGACCTCTTTTAATGCACCCCATGATCCGGTTTGCCTTGGCAGCTGCTGCCTGGCACTGGCTGCTCCAGGTAAGTTTATCATTAACTAGGATCCCCAAGTTAATGATAAACTTACCTGGAGCAGCCAGTGCCAAGTATTGTCACCCATGCCAGAAAATTATTGCTATTCCACATGTTTTGTTATAAACATTTTTATTTTCTTTGTGTGCATTGGAGCAATACAAAAAAAGGGGGAAAAAAGCAAATTGCACATATTTTCACACAAAACCCAAAAAATCAGCTGGACAATACAGTTGGCACTCTCAACTTAATATTTGGCTACACAGTCTTTGGAAGGAAAAACTGCAATCAATTATTTCCTATAACCATCAACAAGCTTCTTAAAACTCTCAACTGCAATTTTGGAACACTTTTTTTGCAAACTGCTCAAGGTCTCTCATATTTGAAGGGTGCCATCTCCAAACAGCAATTTTCAGATCTCTCCACAGGTGTTCAATGGGATTTAGATCCGGACTCATTGCTTGCCTCTTCAGAACTCTCCAGCGCTTTGTTTCCATCCTTTTCTGAGTGCTTCTTGAAGTACGTTTAGGGTCATTGTCCTGCTGGAAGACCCATGACCTAGGATGCAAACCCAGCTTTTTGACACTGGACACTATATTACAACCCAAAAACCATTGGTACTCTTCAAATTTCATGATGCCTTGAACACAGTCAAGACATCCAGTGCTAGAGGCAGCAAAAGAACCCCCAAACATCTTTGAACCTCCACCATATTTGACTGTAGGTACTGTGTTCGTTTATTTTGTAGAACATATTCCATTTAGAATTATGTGCTTTACTAAAAAGCTCTATTTGGTCTCATCTGTCAGCAAGATGCTTTTCCAGAAGGATTTTGGTTTATTCACGTACATTTTGGCAAACTACAGTCTAGCTTTCTTATGTTTCTGTGTCAGCAGTGGGGTCCTTCTGGGTCCCCTGCCATAGCGTCTAATTTCATTTAAATGTCAACAGATAGTTCACTCGGACAGTGATGCACGCTGAGACTACAGGAAGGCTTGGATTTCTTTGGAACTTGATTGGAACTGCTTATACCCCATCCGGACTAGCTTGCTTTGCAACATTTCATCAATTTTTCTCTGCAAACAGGCAATCAATAAGGTGCCAGATAATAAAGAGTTTTCATATATATAAAAGAGATTTGCTCTAGATATGAGCCCAAGCAAACAGCTGACTGGTTAGTGCATAAGTGCAAAGTGCTGACTACAAGGGAGAGATTAGAGGTAGAGGCAATACATAACCTGGGTATGTGGCTCGGAAGCCGAGGAACCCGACGCGCGTTTCGTGTGTAGCTTCTTCGTTGGGGAGAAGTAGTATCTAGAGCAAATCTCTTTTATATATATGAAAACTCTTTATTATCTGGCACCTTATTGATTGCCTGTTTGCACAACTCTACTTTTCCATTGTGGATTAATTGAGTGGCTACACAATGTAGTATCTATTAGGATTCCCTATATAGAAGTAGAGCCTTATTGTTTATCAGCACGTTGCACTTATGCATTAACTATTTAGCTGCTTACATATGGCGCTTTTTTGATTACCATTACGTTATTATGGATATATATTTGAAGTGAATTCATCTTATACATGGAAACATTTTCCTCTGTCACTTGGCACTTTATTATTAGCCTTTTTTGCGCAGTATTTTTTACTTTTTGTCTATTAAGGACTAATTAAGTAAATATTTATTTTGTGTTTATCAAGATTTTTTGTGCAGTTATTGGGTCATACTGAAGTGCAGCTTTATATTCTGTTCCTTGGTTTGGGTGCATTTATGTATTATTTCTTTATATTTATTAATTAATTTCATTATCTAATAAAATTTAAAATTTATTAAAATGTATTATTTTTTATATCCCTTACCTTGGAATAGAATATTGTGATTGTTGGAGTGGATTAAACAAGTATTTTTTACAATTTATGTACTTCTAACACTTTGAGTGCAATACTCTGTGGTTTCTGTGGCTCTCTTTGTGTTGTTCCCCTTATTTTATCTATGTATTGTACGTATATATGTAATAAACTTATGTTTTAATCTTCTACTTTGGCAAGAAAATAAGGTGTATAGATGGAAGGGAAAGCGAATTATTCACCAATTTACCGCACAAAAGAGATCCAACTCAGTATCTTCTTTTACATCGGCTGAATAATCAAGTGTAGCCTCAGAAAGCACTAGGACTACTAACCAGGAAAAATCTAAAAGTGCACATTATCTGAGAAGCCGCCCAACAAATAAAAATAGGAAGCAGAAACCCTCTCCTGAGTATGGTGTTTTTACCCTTTCGCTCAATCTCGAAGTAATTAACCTTTCATCATACCCTTTATCTGAAATACAAAGTGAATTATTAAAATTAGGTTTAAACTTTGTACCACGTAATGGCTTTGATTTTTTCACAGCCTTGAAAGATGTTCATCTCTTTTGCCGCAAACTTGTTTTAAAGAAGCTACATAATCAGACGGGCCTACAATTAGATTCTGCTGAGCAACAAGCTTTAGTGGATTTGGAAGATCTACTTAATGAGCAACAACCTGACAATACAGGTACTATCCCTCCTTCGATTGTGTCAAGATCAATGACGTTCCCTCCTTTGTCTGTCTGCCCATCGGTTGACATCTTCTGTAGATTGGCAGCTGAGGATTTAAAGAAGATATCTCAAAATATATATACAGTTAGGTCCATATATATTTGGACAGAGACAACAATTTTCTAATTTTGTTTATAGACATTACCACAATGAATTTTAAACAAAACAATTCAGGTGCAGTTGAAGTTCAGACTTTCACCTTTCATTTGAGGGTATCCACATTAAAATTGGATGAAGGGTTTAGGAGTTTCAGCTCCTTAACATGTGCCACCCTGTTTTTAAAGGGACCAAAAGTAATTGGACAATTGACTCCAAGGCTATTTCATGGACAGGTGTGGGCAATCCATTCGTTATGTCATTCTCAATAAAGCAGATAAAAGGCCTGGAGTTGATTTGAGGTGTGGTGCTTGCATTTGGAAGGTTTTGCTGTGAAGCAAACAGGTGGTCAAAGGAGCTCTCTACGCAGGTGAAACAAGCCATCCTTAAGCTGCGAAAACAGAAAAAACCCATCCGAGAAATTGCTAAAATATTAGCATAACGATAATTTCACATCTAGACAGAGACAAGCGTTAAGAGAACTACAATCGTTGGATACAGTTGTGATTAAGCCAGCAGGCAAGGGAGGGAATGTTGTGAACTAGCCGGTCGAAAAATATGAAAAAGAAGCTTTTCGACAGCTCAAAAATAGAGATACTTACTGTGCATTATCCCACAACCCCATGCAGGTTTTCTATGCTGAATTAGAATCAATTTTAACTTTTGCCTACGAGTCGGGTATTGTCTCCAAGAGGGTTTTAGATGCAGTCCTGCCCAAATTCTCCAAGGTGGCAACATTTTACCTCTTACCCAAGATGCATAAGGACACGGTGAATCCCCCTGGCTGACCTATAGCCTCTGGTATAGGAGGGTTGAGTGAAAATATTTGTAAATTCATTGATTTCTATTTGAAACCTTTAGTAGAAACGCTCCCCTCCTATGTCAGAGACACAACTGATGTACTTACCAAGATTTACTACTTACTAGTTACCATTGACATTGAGTCATTGTACACATCAATCAAACATGTTGATGGTCTCAGGGCAGCCCGCTTCTTCCTTGAGGCGGCCAACTGGGATGGCCATTTTTCTGATTTTATTTTGGATTTGTTGGAGTTTGCATTAACACATAATTTTTTTGTGTTTAAAGATCGTTTCTTTTTACAGATGCAGGGTACTGCGATGGGCGCGGCCTGCACTCCCTTGTATGCAAACCTATTCCTTGGTTTCTGGGAGAGGCAGGTTTTCCAGGGCGATGGACCCAGTAATAGGCTGGTTTCGCTACATAGATGATGTGTTGCTGTTTTGGTAGGGTGGCAAGACCGGCCTATTTAACTTTATGCGACAATTGAATGACAATCCATTTAATTTTAAATTTAATTTCCAGTGGCATAAAAAACATATTGATTTTCTGGATATTAGTCTGCACGTCGGGGAGGATGGATGGCTAGAAACTGATTTATATAGGAAAGAAACATCTGTGAATTCTCTCCTACATGCCTCCTCGGCTCACAGCTATTTAACTATTAAGGCCATCCCAGTTGGTCAGTATCTCAGGAACAGGAGGGTGTGCTCTACAGAGACCAGATTTGAAAAACAGTCTATTCCTCTCACTGATAGGCTTAAAGCCAGGGGGTATAGTGCCTGTTCCATCAAATTGGGGTACAGACATGCTAGATCTACAGGTAGGAGTGACCTATTAAAGCCCTCTAATAATAAAAAAAAGTAGGCAGGGAAGTGATTACAAGTTGAGCTATATCTCTACATCTAATTGCCGCTGGGACTGGGTTCGTGAGATTTTGAGAAAATATTGGCCAGTACTACGCAGTGACAATACTCTAGCAACCCATTTACCAGAATTTCCACACATGACACAAAGAAGAAGCAGAAACTTGAAGGACCACTAAGTAAACAGCCACTATGTCGCAAGACAGAGAGGGATATTTAGTCAGAGTGGCACAAGACAGGGCTGCTTCCCATGCGGATCATGTGTCGCCTGCCCTAATATAGTGAGATGTGGGACCTTCAAATCATCTGACGAGGGCAGGAAATTTAAAATAAGGGACTACATTTCATGTAATACATCTCATGTGGTATATTATGTCACTTGTCCCTGCCCCTTGATATATGTTGGTCTTACATCGAGATAGTTACAAATCAGAACTCGAGAGCACGTTTGCGATATTAGGGCAGCAAAAGAGGCATTAGATATTTCAATGCTCAAGACCCCATCAAGACACTTCAGGGAATACTATGGATCTGATCCTGGTGGTTTAAGAGTCAGGGGAGTTGATTGTATTCATGGGGGCATTAGGGTTGGCAACCTTAAACAGATCCTCGCTCAACGCGAGTGTAAGTGGATTGTCACCCTTGACACCATCTCACCTATAGGCCTAAACGAAAAATTATCTTTTGTACCGCTTTTGTGATCTGTTGGCCTATAATTTGGTGACATGGGTGTCATACCCCTCTTGGATTGAGGTGTCATGTCCCAACAGCTTCTTTTGTGCACATTGACCTGATGTAGTTAATAATGTTCATATTCTGGAATCCTTGTTTTCTTGCTTTTTTAATTTTGTTTATCTTTGTCTCTTTTATTTAGCATTAGTGTTTCTTAATCCATTACATGTGATCTTTACACCCTGCCTATTTCTTTGGACCCCGGATGCCAAGGTTATATACGTCGTTGGAGGATCTGCATATTCCCCTATTTGGATATAGACTCTTTTGAGATGAAGATTGAATATGGGGAAGGGGTGAAGGAAGTTTTTATGTTCATTTATACGATATTGAATATTGGGTGTTTCTCAATATATGCTCTTTAATATATCTATTACACTATTGCACTATATTCACTGATATTATGCGTGTTTTTTGTTACAATATGGGGAGCATTATGTAATATCATTAATATAACATATTATGCACTATTTATATATAAAAATAATTGTGGACTTTTTTATACATTATTCTGAATCTTTATCGCTCCACTTTCTTATCTTTATTTCATTTTGGTTGTATGTATATGTAGTACTTGTTTTTTCCTTTTTTCTTTCTTCTCCCTCACCCATGTTTAGGACTAATTGATGTGTCCTTGGTATTATCTACAATATAATTGTCTAAGGGTCACTTCCGTCTGTCCTTCTGTCTGTCTGTCATTCTGTCACGGATATTCATTGGTCGCGGCCTCTGTCTGTCATGGAATCCAAGTCGCTGATTGGTCGCGGCAAAACAGCCACGACCAATCAGCGACGGGCACAGTCCGGAAGAAAATGGCCGCTCCTTCCTCCCCGCAGTCACTGCCCGGCGCCCGCATACTCCCCTCCAGTCACCGCTCACATAGAGTTAATGCCGGGGGTAACGGACTGCGTTATGCCGCGGGTAATGTACTCCGTTATCACCGCTATTGACCCTGTGTGTCCCCAACTTTTTACTATTGATGCTGCCTATGCGGCATCAATAGTAAAAAATCTAATGTTAAAGATTAGGGTTGAGCGACCTTGACCTTTTTAGAGTCGAGTCGGGTTTCACGAAACCCGACTATCTCAAAAGTCGAGTCGAGTGGAATCGGCCGATTATCGCGAAAAGTCGGGGATCGACCAAAACACGAAACCCAATGCAAGTCAATGGGGGAGCATAGTCGGCAGTGAGTAGAGGCCAGGAAAACATGTACAGAGCCCATTTTAATGGCAAAAACATCCATTCTTGTTACTGAAGCATGTCAATCTTAATTTAGCTTATAATAATTGTAAGGCATTTGAAATTGGGGGTCATTTGGCTAAAGTTGTGGGGGGTAGGGCTGGTTCAAGTAATTAGTGGGCCCAGTAAATCTGGACCACGTCACGGCAGTGGAGCAGGGAGAGGTAAGTGTCATGATCCCAATGGCAGGGGATCACAAAAGGACAAGCACACAAAAAACAGAACAAGCTCTAGGGTGATGGAAACTGAGCTGACCGCGATCCTGAACCTAATTCACAACACTAGCAGTAGCCGGGGAACGTGCCTACGATGATTCTAGACGTCTCGCGCCAGCCGAAGGACTAGCTTCCCCTATTAGAAGAAACAAAGACCTCCAGAGAAACACCCCACAGAAATAGCAGCCCCCCACATGTAATGACGGTGAAATGAGAGGAAAGCACATACGTAGTAATGAAAACAGATTCAGCAAAATGAGGCCCGCTAAAACTAGATAGCAGAGGATACAAAAGCGAACTGCGCGGTCAGCGAAAAACCCTACAAAAAACCATCCTGAAATTACTTGAACTCATGTGCCAACTCATGGAACATGAGGAGTAATATCAGCCCACTAGAGCAACCAGCAACAAGGAATCACATAACTGCAAGCTGGACTAAAACAAAAATAAAGCAAAACGTGGAACAGGAAAATCAAAAACTTAGCTTGTCCTGATGACCACAGAAGCGGAAAGCAGAGGTAATAAGACACACTGATTACATTGATCGCCGGCGAGGAAATGACAAGAAAGCCAGGTTAAATAGGAAACTCCCATATCCTGATAGAACAGGTGGACACCAGAGACCGCAGAGAACACAAGTCACCCAGTACCATCTGTAACCACCAGAGGGAGCCCAAAAACAGAATCCACAACAGTACCCCCCCTTGAGGAGGGGTCACCGAACCCTCACGAGAACCACCAGGGCGACCAGGATGAGCCCTATTAAATGCACGGACCAAATCAGCAGCATGAACATCAGAGGCAACCACCCAAGAATTATCCTCCTGACCATAACCCTTCCACTTGACCAAATACTGAAGTTTCCGTCTGGAAACACGAGAATCCAAGATCTTCTCCACAACATACTCCAATTCTCCCTCCACCAGCACCGGAGCAGGAGGCTCAAGCGAAGGAACAACAGGTACCTCATACCTCCGCAACAACGACCGATGGAACACATTATGAATAGCAAACGATGCCGGGAGATCCAAACGAAACGACACAGGGTTAAGAATTTCCAAGATCCTATAGGGACCGATAAACCGAGGCTTGAACTTAGGAGAAGAGACCTTCATAGGAACAAAACGAGAAGACAACCACACCAAGTCCCCAACACGAAGTCGAGGACCCACGCGGCGACGGCAATTAGCAAACTGCTGAGCCCTCTCCTGGGACAACTTCAAATTGTCCACCACATGACTCCAAATCTGATGCAACCTATCCACCACCATGTCCACTCCAGGACAATCAGAAGGCTCCACCTGACCAGAGGAAAAACGAGGATGAAACCCCGAATTACAAAAGAAAGGAGAAACCAAGGTAGCAGAACTAGCCCGATTATTAAGGGCAAATTCGGCAAGCGGCAAAAAGGTAACCCAGTCATCTTGATCAGCAGAAACAAAACACCTTAAATAAGTTTCCAAGGTCTCATTAGTTCGTTCCGTCTGGCCATTCGTCTGAGGATGGAATGCAGACGAAAAGGACAAATCAATGCCCATCTTAGCACAGAACGTCCGCCAAAATCTAGACACAAACTGGGATCCCCTGTCAGAAACAATGTTCTCCGGAATCCCATGCAAACGAACCACGTTCTGAAAAAACAGAGGGACCAACTCAGAGGAGGAAGGTAACTTAGGCAAGGGGACCAGATGAACCATCTTAGAAAAGCGGTCACACACAACCCAGATGACGGACATTTTTTGAGAGACAGGGAGATCCAAAATAAAGTCCATGGAAATGTGCGTCCAAGGCCTCTTCGGGATAGGTAAAGGTGACAACAATCCACTGGCCCGAGAACAGCAAGGCTTAGCCCGAGCGCAAACTTCACAAGACTGCACAAAAGAACGCACATCCCTCGACAAGGAAGGCCACCAAAAAGACCTGGCCACCAAGTCTCTAGTACCAAATATTCCAGGATGACCTGCCAACGCAGAAGAATGGACCTCGGAGATGACTCTACTGGTTCAATTATCCGGAACAAACAGTCTCTCAGGCGGACAACGATCAGGTTTACCCGCCTGAAACTCCTGCAAAGCACGTCGCAAGTCTGGGGAGACAGCAGACAAAATCACCCCATCCCTAAGGATACCAGAGGGCTCAGAATTTCCAAGGGAGTCAGGCACAAAACTCCTAGAAAGAGCATCCGCCTTCACATTCTTTGAACCTGGCAGGTATGAAACCACAAAATCGAAACGGGAGAAAAACAGTGACCAACGAGCCTGTCTAGGATTCAGACGCTTGGCAGACTCAAGGTAAATCAGATTTTTGTGATCAGTCAAGACCACCACACGATGTCTAGCACCCTCAAGCCAATGACGCCACTCCTCAAATGCCCACTTCATGGCCAAAAGCTCCCGATTACCAACATCATAATTCCGCTCAGTGGGCGAAAATTTTCTAGAAAAGAACGCACATGGCTTCATCACCGAGCAATCGGAGCTTCTCTGTGACAAAACCGCCCCCACTCCAATCTCAGAAGCATCAACCTCAACCTGAAAAGGAAGCGAAACATCTGGCTGACGCAACACAGGAGCAGAAGAAAACCGGCGCTTAAGTTCCTGAAAGGCCTCCACAGCCGCAGGAGACCAATCA